>NC_135432.1:58648657-58965324 GCF_051991255.1 Vanacampus margaritifer
AATAATATAATATAATAATAAATTGCCAAATGCAGAAACATCAACGTAAGTTATCACGATGTGGTGGCTCTCGCTAACAGACAGAATTAAGTAACCAGAATTAGGTTAAAAAATTCTATATATACGTAGACCATGTTTCTATAAATTTTGATATTTGGTTATTATTTGAGGCATGCTATGTTCTGAAGCTCACCCAAATCTTTACCTTTAGACCAAGATTCGAAACAATAAGCGTGATCTGGAGTTCTTAGCCAAAACATCATTAAAATGCAAAAAGGCAGGGAATGCTAATTTCACCCTAGATCCTGAAGAAGTAGGAAAAAAAAAAGACAACATAAAGGGGTCTTCATTAAAAAGAGCATGCATTATTCAAAGAGCAGCAGGCCAGGAGAATGGCTTAAGGCCAATCACGCACTACTGGAATCTTCCTCTGGCTGGCTGCTTGGCCTCACTCCCTTTCTGCAGTCAATATTCATATATATTAAAAGGAAAGAATGGGGAGAAAATATCAAATGTAATGAATTATTAACCGGTTTGGAAGGGTAGCCTCTAGGTCTTAATAAGTGACCCATTTCTGGTGACGGCGACTTCTAATCATCATTTTTCTCAGTCCAACTGGACACACGGACTAGAGGAAAAAAGAAGTTTCCAATAATGAATAATGCATTCCTGTTCTAAGAAAATCTTTACTTTGTGTTAAACAAACAAAGAAATAATGTTTAAAGAGATACTTGGCTTATTGCGCCATTTTCAGCAGTGAGAAGATAATATTTTGTTTATATTAACGTAATAACTTCATTATTTTTCATGAACAATTAATACCTTTAAAGAGTAATTTTGCCACTTGCTGTTGATTGATTATGACATCACCTGTGCTGAGGAAACGGGTAACGACTAATCAGGGCTTGAGCTTGCTGACCAAAACCCAGAAAACAGGTGAGCCCTGATTGGCCGTTGCCTATTTTCTCAGCACAGGTGATGTCATAATCAATCGACAGCAAGTGGCAAAATTACTCTTTTAAGGTATTAATTGTTCATGAAAAATAATGATATTATCAAATGAATTTTGGACAAAATATTTACTTTTTTACTGCTGAAAATGGCTCAATGAGTCAAGTTTAACAATTCAATAGTTGGTCGAAAGTATCTCCATTTACTACCATGATAGCCTTTTTTTTTTTTTTACATGATAGGAGTTACGAGCCTGAATACAATGATTTCTCCAATGTGTTTTCACATTATTCCACAGAAGTTAGTTACTTCACTCACATGTGTAAACAGTGTGTTTCTGCTAAAATGGGAATAATAATAGAGGTCGGTTGGTTTAGTTTTTACCATGCTAGAACTTCCATTCTCCTTACATTAATTATATATAATATGCTGTATGTATAGTCAGCCTGCACATCCAACCAGGAGTGTTACAATGTATGGTAGGGGTGGGAATCTTTGAATGTCTTACGGTTCGATTCCGATTTTTGGGCCTGCGATCCGATTCGGAATTGATTTTCAATTAAGAATGATTTTTGATTCAAAATTATTTGATTGACAATTATTTTTCCTTCAATTTCTAGATGTGAAAAGAATCGCAATGATCTACTCCAGCCTGACTCGCTACTGCTATTTAGCGCGCTACTCGCGGCACTTTTATCACTCAAAAGAACGGCTCCACGCTGCAAAAAAAAAAAACTTTTATTGGAATAACTTGATTGTGACTTTTTCCTTCTACTCTCTAATGTGGCTACAACTTAACGGTGTATCAGACCACGTGGAACCATACTGCCCCTAAGTGGCCAAATCGGGTACAACATGAACAGCGCTCCCAGTGAAGGCACACACAAACAAAGGCAAGACAGTATAAAATAATTTAAATAAAATCGATTTTGGGACATTTAAAATCAATTCTGAATCATACTGAAAGATAATCGCCATTATTATGAGAATTGATTTTTGGGCACACCCCTAATGGATGGCAAACTGTATCTCTCGACTTCTATTCCAGTAACCAGTTGGTACGTCACAGAGCATGCACACTAAGCATGAGCAGTGTCACTTGGATGTCAGGTTCGCACATGGACAGGAAGTGGAAGAGAAACAGGAAGGAGGAGAATCAACGGCTTACTGGACGTCATTGTCGCATCAGATCACACGGCAGACGGAGGCTGCAGTCGAAGCAAACAGCTGCTGGGACACAATTTATTAACACTGGAACGTGTGTGGAGAAAGACAGAGAGAGAGGGGAAGTCATGTGGCAACAGCCTGTCCCGCTGTCACTCATCCTGTCACAAGACTTTCACAGTGTGTCCCTTTGTGGTTGTACGTGTGTGTGTGTGTGTGTGTGTGTGCGTGTGTGTGTGTGTGTGTGTGTGTGTGTGTGCGCACATCAACCAGAAACTTACTTCATTTGAGGCAGATTTTCCTGTAGAAACTGATTGTCCCAGCAAGACCTTTTATGTGAGTGAGCATCTTTGAGTATGTCGTTTTGTTGTGTATGTGTGTGTGGCCTGGACCTGCTCCTGGTCCTGCACAGTAATAAGAACAGACAGGGAATGGGCAACAGAACCCCAGACTGGTCTACTCCTTTTGAGATTCTTGTGAGAATCCAGCACCTGAACTCTTGTTGACACCCACAAAACACAAATTACATGTCGGAACAAGCTATTCCAAGTCATGTTATAAAATACAAAAAAAAAAAGCTTAAAGACTGCACAGCGTGTGTAAACCAAAGAATAAACAGCTCGCCACCATCTTGTGCCTCATCCACGGGCAATCAATAACAATCATTACGACATAATTACTCGGGTGAGTACGTTTCCCAGAAGTTTCCGTCTTTGCATCCTCGCAGACGCAAATTTAATTCATCAAACGCAATGAAAATTTGTCTTGATTCACACAAGGCAACTGGCTCAGTAAAGACTGAGCTTCATGACTCTCCAAATGCACAATGTGTTGCGTTTGACAGCCTTGTAGGCCACAAAGAGGAAACTATAATTATTAAAATTTAAAAAAAAAATTTTTCTTTTTTCGTTTCTGGAGAGCTCAGTATTGTTCATTCGGTAATTTTACCAATTTGACATGTCATCATCATTGCTCTCCTTTTTTTATCTATCTATATATATATATTTTTTTTTTAATTTATTATTTTTTTTTTTTTTTTTTGTATGTGGGTGAATATGTGTGTGCGTGTGTGCGAGTGTGTGTGTATTCATTAGTTCACCTAAAACCTATTAAAAAAATATATATCCCATACCTTTTCCCTAAACCGAACACTTCCAGCCAGAGTCGTGAGGCCGTCAGGAAACCCGAGGAAGGATCAAAGAAAAGAAAGGAACGTTTCAAGTGCTTCATAATTTCAATGCCCCAATGTTCGACCAGTATCACAAATATAATCAGGCCTGGTTTGATTCCTTTCAAAATATGAAACAGTAAGGTAACTATGAAGGTAGATCGTATCGCCATGGCAACATCTATGAAAAGTTGAGTCTTGAACTGGAACCTATCCCACCTGACTTAAGGCAAAAGGTGGGGAACACCCTGACATGGTCACCAGTCAATTGCAGAGCACATTCTGCATATGCACAATTTACATTCACACCTATAGACAATTTAGTATTCAATAAACCGGGCATGTTTTGGGAATTGGGAGGAAGCCAAAGTCCTTTGACATAACCCACAAAAGTACAAAGAGAACATGCAAATGCAACACAGAGCTTACTCGAACCCAAAATCTCAGAGCTGTGAGGCAGCCATTCTAACCACTAGAGTCGCTGTGAAGAAATGGTTAAAATATTTAAAACTCTAAAATAAGTTAACAGTAATACATAAAAGGGGAGTATATAATACAATATAGATTAAAAATATTATAATATATAAGATAAAGTAATATTATACAGGGGGCTTAATACGAAACAAAAAAAAAAGCCATTTAGGCCAGACCTCTGTGCTTTTAAAAAGCAGTTATGAACATAGTTAAAGAAGTTTAAAAGCAAAGCAAAAATAAAAAATAGCTGACTAAAATTACTAAATGAGCAAATAGTGCAAGAACAAGATTTTCGAAAACATGATTTTAAAAATGCTTTAAAGACCTTAATCAAAGAGCATAGTTTTTAACCTGGATTTAGAAGTGTTCATACTACTAATCGTTAGTCTTTCATATTATTCACTCTAATAATAAAGGATACAGACGCTCCCCAACTTACGAACGAGTTACGTTCCGAGCGATCGTTCGTAAGGTGAATTTGTTCGTAAGTTGCTTCAGTGCTATATTTTGTATTATAATTTATGTTTAAAGAGAATACGTACAGTACTGTACTACGTATGTTAGAGAGAGAGAGCGAGAGACACACACAGTATGTACATGTACGTAATAAGATAAATAAAATGAAGTTTAACTTACTTTTGGAAGATGTACTCGATGCTTAAGGATTTGATGGAGGAGGAGGAGGAGGAAGAGGAGGATTTTATATCATGAGAGGTTCTTCGTCGTCGCTGGAATGGGCTTCAAAAGTTACTTCCTCCTCCGTAACTTCAATGTAGGAAGAAGTTGAGGGTCGAGGAGAAGAAGATGAGGGTTGATGAGTATCTTCCTTGGAGGATTTACTAGAAACTGGCCGAAAGAAGCGATCTAACTACGATTGCACAGTTTTCTTTTTTTTTTCATCATAAATGATGCGGTAGCACTGTATGGCATCATTCAATTGATTTGCAACCTTTGTGCAACGTTCAATATTTGGGTCTTGCTGCTCGAAGAGTGCGATGGCTTTATCTATGAGCGACAGGCGTTTCTTCTTCTTCCTCCTCCTCGACACGTTGCTGAGCCTCCAATGCTGGGTGAGCTCGCACAGCGCCAATCGTCGGTATTAGCGGCGGAAAGAAGCACTACAGTACTCGGAAAAAGGCGCGCAATACAAAATCTAATTTACAGCATCTCTTTCCGAACATTTTTTGACATGCGTCTGTACCAGTAATTCGGGGGACCGTATTATATGCAAGTATAGCAGGAAAAAAAAATAAAAAATTTAAGGGTGATTTTGAGGAGTGTGTGTTATTCATGGGACTTATACGGTAATATATAGAGGTTGCTGGGTTTGTTCATTCAAATAAATTCCCAGCACTTCAAATGATGCAATGCCCACTAAAAAAAAAATAAATCTTCACCCTGGTGCACCTTTTCCTCCCGGCTGCTGCAACAGCAATTAGCCCTTAAATGACGAGTGATCAGAATTGAAATGTACAGTCAGACTATCTTTTGCGTAAAAGCAATTTTCACCCAAATCTGCACTAACGATTAAGTAGGATTATAATTTGGTCTACGGCGACAACCGTGTCCCACGCTACGGTGAGGGTGACAGGGCAAGGGGGGAGGGCGGGGGTGGGGGTGGGGGGGGGGATGTGCAAGAAAGCGATGGGACAAGAGACATTGACAACACAGAGAGCAGGGAGGAGAGCGAGGTTTGGTTCCAACTGAGCCCTTAATTAGCCGGGCTAATTGAGCTGTTAATTGATCTGTTGTCTTAATTAAACATCTCCTGACGCTTCTTTGCTCCTTGTAGTGGGGAATCGGAGAGAAATGGGAGCAGGAGAGAAAAGAAAAAGAGAGAGAAAGAGAAAAAGAGAGAGCGAGAGTGTAGCACTTAAGTAGCTAGCCTAAAATAAAAGATGATTATCTGAAAGGCCTGATGAGTCCATTAGACACGTTGGCTTGTTTGAGTTGGAGGCTAAAACCATCATCGCAGATTTGCTTGCGGTTAAAGTGCTAGGGGAATGCATTTAAAGCAAAAATCTGATTATTACTAATCTAGCACAGATATACTACCCTGGTAGAGCTGCCAATTTCCACAAAGTCGGTCGGGTGACTGGTGGCACAAGCCTTTCCAAATAGCAGACCTTTTTTTTTTTTTTTTTTTTTTACTTTTGTACTTTGCCTACCTTCATTTATATGAGGAAAGGTAATTTGAGATATGTGCGATTAAACTCAAGGTACCATTGTAGGCCTAAGGCGTCATTAAATTCCGATACAGGCCAAGGGAATGATTTATTGAGCATTGTAATGGTTAACCAGCATGGAGCGATTTGGTCTTGTTGGGAAGATTGCACTGATTGACAGAAGTGCTTGACTCAGTTGACCTTTGTGCTCAGTGAAAGGTGGAGAGTCAGTAAACCCTGGTCTGGTTTGTGTTTTTTTCACTGTAGGGTGCCTCGGCTGGATGGTGCCGTATTTGTCCATAATGTGACATCACGGCTGAGCTACAAAGAGCAAACAACAAAAGCTTTCGGAAGTGTCAAACAGAAACTGTTGCACCCCTAAAACAAAAAAAAAACAAGGTTTGACAGTTATTCTTATAGACATAAAAAAATATTTTAATTATTTTTTTTTTAAGTTGCTGCCTATTAAAACAAATACAGCACACAGATAAGTAAAACAAATAATAATAATAAAAAATATATATATATTACTATTTCAGTTTTGGCTTTAACTTTAGGTTTATTTTAATAAAGTGAAAAGAAACACCTGCATAATAAAATATAAAGTAGCTGCCATTTGAAACATAAATAATACACTTAACAGTGAAACAACATTTTAGGTTTGTATTTCCCGACTGAAAAACAAACTCTGCAGAGCCTCCGCCTATGGAGGACCAAAAGCGCCAAAATTAAATAAATAAATACGCCATTAATTAATTAAATAAATGTGTCATTAATTATTTAAAATTAAATAAATCAATGTGTTATTAAATGTGTCATTAATGAATGAAATTACCTATGATTATTTGTATATATATAATTATATATATATATATATATATATATATATATTTATGTCTCTATTTAATTAATTATTTCTTGGTCACTGTGTTGCGGTGTTTCATGAATTAATTTTATCTGTAGGCAGGTCCTGACACCTGATTGGTCACTCTGCTCACCAAGTCAAGGCAAATCCATTTCAGAATAATGAATTGATGCAGATAAAACGTTAACGAATATCAAGGCAGGGCCGGCTCGCCAGGTAGGCTAAATAGGAAAAAGCTAACCACTTCACAAAAATCAGGGGGAAAAACTTTATCGGGACAATGTTTAAAACAATGGTATTTTATATATATATATATATTGGGGGGGTGGGGGGGGTTCAAATGTAATCTGACTTCTGTGTCAAGGTCATGGCTACAGGCAGTGCATCAGTTCACATAAGTAGCCTTTGTATACATTTCAAGGGTTCTTTGGTTGACACATCTATTGTCTATCCGGTTTTCATGAACAGTAGTAGATTTCTGTGTTTACTTCCTTTCAACCTTTATTTAGCGAGCGCCGGCTAACCAAGTTCTGTTTTCCAACGACGGCCGAACTAACAACAATATAGGAGGTGTAAACGCCAAACTTGGATATTCAAAAGCATTTTTCCAAACAGTAAGCAGCGACTCTCGGGGAAAAAAAGTCGTCTAGCTGTTTTAATTTGTTAAAATTTCAACTGCTCCATGTTAACAAACATGCAACAAAGACCACCGAGGCCACACTTCCAGGTGAAATAATCAAATACTATATGTCCAGTGGGTTTAGGATGTCCGACTCCACTGTGTGCAGCAAAGAGGTTTCTATGTCAGTGCATTTTGAACACAGTTTGATTTGATTTGGTCTTAAAACAAGATCAGATTAAATGATTTACACTTACTGGCCACAAGTAAAATATCAACCCTTACATCTGCAAAGAGGAAGACCAGATGACAGAGCTGTTAAGTGTTGTTATTGTTGACATTTAACGCTGCGTTTGCTAAGTTCAGTTCAGTCCTATATGTGATGGATTTATAAATACATCATTATGCAAATCACATGCTCAAAATATTTTATTCATAATCCAAGGGTATATCAAATCTAAGTGACACCAACTGAATTGACGCTTATCTCCAATACAGAGTGAAAGGAGGAGATGCGGTCTGAAGAGACAAAATTGTTTTATATTTATTTATTCGTTTAAGTAAGCAGCATTTTAAAATTTGTTTTCTTGGGTTGCTTGGCTACATATTGGACATGCTAAAGAACACAAACCAGCCCATCATGTGAAAAAGTTATACAGTGGCAATACAAGGTTGCTATATATTTTGCATCTATAATTCATTGCCTTCTGGTTCTCATCTGAGGTTTTATAAATAGCAAATATCAACATGTCAGCAATATATCTCCATGTTATGAACATAAGTATCTGGAGTAATAACTCATTGTGTGTCAAAGTGAAAGCCCGCATCGTTGTCTTGTGGCTTGATATCGGCTGTCCTCTCATTACAGAGTTCATGCTCAGGCATTCTTCACACTTAACGTAAACAGATTAGCTCGGTAGAGGATCCAAGTGTACTGCTTGCAATACAGGCGTGTCAAAATAAGGGTTTTCGCGATAGTGTGGATGTGCCTGCGAGAGTTGCGGAGGGAACGAAAAGATTAGATTAAAGAGGCGGGGAGACTTAATGGGAGTGATCAATACATTTTAAGGCGAGGTCGCCCAAAGTTCAAACTACACACGCAAAGTATCTTGATGAATGAGGAGCACGTTTGATGGGATTGTACGCAAGTGGGATTACTTATGACCTAGTGGCATGTTTGGGATGTTTTATTTTTTGACGACGCTGCTCTACATATCAGGCTTTGACCTGATGCGTGGGAGGCAGGAGGCAGAGGACACAGGAAGTCATTTTGTAGCCAACTTCCTGCAGCTGCTTTAACACCTACATGAGCACATGGAACGAGGACATAAAGTTGCTCACCAAGAAACTCTATATTAAATTGGCCTCTTTTTTTTTAGCTAATATCTGGTAAAAAAAAATACTTTTTGCTTCTACTCGTCAAGTACATTTCAAAGTCTGTACTTTTTTTTTTTTACTTTTACTTGAGTAATTATTTTTGAGTGAGTACTTTTACTCAAACCAAAGTTGTTTTTTACACAAGTAATTGTACTTTTACTCAAGTAGAGAATGTCAGTACTTTCCCCATCTCTGCTAGTTAATATTGCAGTAGTGAAATATGAGTTAAGCAGCAAAATCCATCAGTTTTTATCAGCTTTAGAAGGCGGCCATTTTGAAACTTACTCTCGACTTAAAATGACATCAGAGTTGCTCAGGTCTCAGTTGACTCATTCACTGCCATTGACGGCTATAGACGTCAAAAATTCATTTGAACCATTACTATTAGTTTAACATTTTTTCCCACTTTAGTTAACAAAAGTATGAAAACAAATAATTTGTTTTTGTATTAGAATAGATATCAAATTTGTGATTAATCGGGAGTTGTAGTGAAGTCATGCGGTTAATTACGTTTAAAAATTGTTATCGCCCGACGCCCCAAATTTTTAATAATCTTTTCTTTGAAAAAAAAAACATGATTAAAAAAATATAAGTAAATAAATGTGTTGTTGTCTCAGTTGACTCATTCACTGCCATTGACGGCTATAGACGTCAAAAATTCATTTGAACCATTACTATTAGTTTAACATCTTTTCCCACTTTTGTTAACAAAAGTATGAAAACAAATAATTTGTTTTTGTATTAGAACAGATATCAAATTTGTGATTAATCGGGAGTTGTAGTGAAGTCATGCGGTTAATTACGTTTAAAAATTGTTATCGCCCGACGCCCCAAATTTTTAATAATCTTTTCTTTGAAAAAAAAAACATGATTAAAAAAATATAAGTAAATAAATGTGTTGTAATTTTTTAAAGAAAAAGCTTATTAAAAATTAGGGGCATCTAGCGATTAAAATTTGCAATCATAATTAATCGCATGACTTCACGAGTTAACTCACGATTAATCACAAATTTTATATCTGTTCAAAATTTACAAAAAAATTATATATATATATATATATATATATATATATAAAAATTCTAGGTTTTCAAACTCTTGTTAACAAAAATTGAAAAAAAATGTTAAACTCATAAAAATAGTTCAAATGAATTTTGGACGTCTATAGCTGTCAATGGCAGTGAATGAATTTTAATAACCAATCAATCACAGCTCAGCTTCAGAAAACAGGTGAGCTGTGATTGGCCGTTGCCTGAGCAACTGTGATGTCATCTTTAGTCGACAGCAAGTCGCAAAATGGCCGCCCTCTGAGATGGGTAAAAACGGCTAGATTTTGCTGTATAACTCATATTCCACAAATGTAATATTAACCAGAATGTCATGTGTAGACTAGTGAGGTCACATATAACGTATTATTGTCAAGAAATGTTTAAAATGAAATTAAAATGAGTTCCTCTCTACGAGATGGTTCAATTGAATTCAAATCCAAAATTAGGATTAGAGTTCGGCTTTGCATTTATGTATTCATCGACGTATTTTTGTCATCTTGTGGCTGAGTCTGTACTTCTTCTTTTTTTTTACCTCGAATGTCGGGCATTGGATGGAAACTTTGACAGCCTGCTGTCTTTGTTCTAAAGTTCAGACAGGGAAGCAGATGGTAATTCTCAGTGTGACTCAGCAAGCTAGTTAGCGTTAGTATCCAACTATCGCCTCCGGTGGTTGCCACTGATGTCAACGTATGGAGAAGACCACAAATATGCTATGTAAAAAAAAAAAAACTGCAAGAATTATATTCGGTACAGTATAATTCAAGGTAATGTTGACAAACAAACAAAATCACCATTTGCCAGTCTGAAATCTCAATCAAAGTCGCGTTCCGTCCCTGCTGCTCTGCTGACACACTCGAAAGCAAATTTAACAAACCACGTCGCTAGAAATTTGTCACGCTCATAAAAATCAATTTGCATACAAAAATCGCTCAAGGTTGTCCTCATTTCATGAGGCACATGACTGGTCAGCTGACGTACCTCCCTCAGCAGGTCAAACAGAAGAGGACCATTCACTTCCAATTAGGAAAACCTAACTTATTTCTGCTTCTTTTTTTTTTTTTTCCTCACTTCCTCTCCTTTCACAAGATGTCTGGTCTTTAATGTATTTCAGAGAACATCTGCTAACTATCACTGAACCTCATGGGATTTCCATTTAGCCCAGTTAATTACTCTATCAAGCCAGGTTCATTATCATATTCCTCCTCTTAAAAAATGCACCCGACACTTTGTGACTGCGCGTGTCAGTGTGTGTGCAGAGGTGCAAGTGTGTAGCCTGTACCCTCTGATGTGTATGTGTGTGTGTGTGTGTGCCTTAAACACATTACTAATTGCAAGTGGTTGAGCTATTATACTCGCATTAATGAACCACAGCGGTCCATAAGAGTGGTGTCTGAGAGTCGAGGAACGGATGTGTTAGTTTGTTTCTCTCGGGAGGACGAGAAGCCTGCTTTAATCGAAATGAACAGCAACCCTGTGACTTCTCCCCGTCTGTGTCATTCCTCACTGACGTTTTTCAGGTGACTGATGGCACACCCTCGCTCAGACGGGAATATGATGTCATGAACGAAATCAGACACCGGCTCTTTTTTCTTTCACAATTTAAAGCAGTTCCCAGGCATCTTGATAACATGTCGGCAACGGGCTTTTCTCAAAATACCCCAAGGATCGAGAATTACAGCATACATTACAAACCTCGATTTTTGTCTCGCTCATGCAAATGAGCTAGCCACCAATGGATTCCAGATGACTCAAATCCAAAACAATGACACTGAATTGTGAAGCCCAAGCAAGCCGCTGCAAGGGAGCGTGGATTCTATTTTCCCTCATGGAGACAGCACTTCATTTTTCCCCGTTTTAAATTATGCAAGTAATTAACCGATTAGAATATTTTTTGAAGACAACCTCATAATATTAAATGTTGAAAAAAATTAACACATAACATGTGCTCTTTAAATTTGGCAGACAAAAAAATTTGATTAAAAAAAAGCCTATTTAACTCTTTGACTGCCGTGGACGTTAAAAGACGTCAAGTAAAAATCTACGGAGGGCCGCCAATGACGTTAAAAGACGTCAACCAATTTTTTTAATTTTTTTTTTTTGAAACGGGTGGAGGAAAGCCTTGGCCAGCTGTGCTGAAAGTTTCAAGCAGATCTAGTTAGCCTAATGACTACTTTTGGTCCCTAAATGGCAGCAATGACTCTCTTTTGACAAGATTGGGTAGGCGTCAGTAGAAGACGTGAGGCGGAGCTAGAGGGGACAATGGCTGGGGAAGGGAAGAGAACATGGCGACCGGTTGCAAGCAGCTCACGCTCAAGCAGTTTTTTTCAAAGACGAAAAGCATCGACCAACGCTAAAGAGCACATTGATGACGACGATGATCATCATCGATGATGATGATGGTGACTCCGAGGTTGGAAGCATTGACGCGGCAGTAGAAGACGTGAGGCGGCGCTAGATGGCTGAAGAAGCGACCGGTTGCAAGCAGCTCACATTTGGGAATTTTTTTCAAAGACGAAAGGCATCGACCAACGCTAAAGAGCACATTGATGACGACGATGATCATCGTCGATGATGATGATGGTGACTCCGAGGTTGACGCTGAAGTTGGAAGCGTTGACGCGGCGGCTATGACGACGTCATAAAGGTTCAACGATTAGCGATGCTAACACCGGAAAATGCGGAGCATAACCGAGCACTTCTGCACAGGCGGACGTTTAATCGGACGACAAAGAGTACCCCGAGTCCAATGCATATTCATCGGAGTAGTGGGTACAGTCTGCTACTTGCTATTCCCCGAAAAAAAAGGCCGTCAAGAAAGTGTAATGTCTGCACGGGAAACGGACAATCGAAGTGAAACGTATCTGTTGTGCAAATCCTGCTCCGTCTCCTTGCACGCAGGGCAGGGTTACAAAATGAAAAACTGTATTTTAAACATCCACATAATTGTAAATAGTACCACAGTTGCACACATTTGTAAATAGTTTGCGAAATTGTTTTGCCAAATTGTTACACTGTTGAATGGAAATAAACATCTAAAATCTAAAAACACTTTTTCATTGTTGGTGATAGCGTTTTACAGAAGTAAAGCACTATTTAGGTGTTTGTTGCATCATTCATGGACAAAAAGAAGTGTACAATTCACTTGAGTGCATGAAATAACATCGTTTCACAAAAAGCTCTTTTTCTCCGCTTTTTGTTTCAAAACAAAGCATTTCAGTGAAACTAACCATTTTCTATTGTTGATTACCGAAGAACGGAATAAGGTAGAAACAAACTTTTTTTTCTGATGAAAGATGAGAGTTCAATCTTTCATTTGGTAGTGTGTGTGTTTCCATAGTCCAAACACAACATTTTCTGTGGACCTTGAAAGATCAGTCAAAATGCTTAAATCGGCTGGCACTGGCGACATCCCGTTTCTGAAAACGTCTGGCAGTCAAAGAGTTAAGCGATTAATCAACATTCTAAAATGTGATTAATCGGATTTAAAAAAAAAAATGTAATCGTTTGACAGCTCTAGTTTTTATACATTATCGAGAGCTTTTTCCTTCAATCACCAACCTCCTCACAATACCGCGATGTCAGGATGGGGGAGCTTGAGGACCCAAATGCGGGAAGACAGGGCGAGGAGGCAGAGGTTCAATCAAAAAAAAAAAGGGAATTTTAATTACTTACAAACAAAAGGTGATCTTCCAAATTCGAAGATAAACCAAAACTAGAACCAAAACATGAACCAAAACATGGGGGAACAACTAGGCAAAAACGAACAGTATGACATGGGGAAAATCATACCGTGATAATATCGGATCGTGATGTTTGGATATCGTTACAATCCCATCTCAACCTACTGTAAAAAAAAAAAATGTCAGCAAAACACAAAGTGAAGTGTTTGTTAACTGACGCTATCTAAAGCAAGCTCAATTATTCTGAGGTTTCATGAGAGTTGCTGCCCGTACAGAAATTTATGTTCAATTTCAGAATCGTACAACCTCGGGAGTGTTTGGGTTTTGAGTTAGCACCACACAAAAAGTTTAGTGCTGGCAGACTTTTTTGGGGAAAAAACATCCACTATTTACCCTCATGGAGACAGCACTTCATTTTTCCCCGTTTTAAATTATGCGAGTAATTAACCGATTAGAAAAAGAAGAGGATGAGCGTGTGCGGTGGATAAAAAATGTTGAAGACGTCCTCATAATATTAAATGTTGAAATTTGGCAGACAAAAAAATTTGATAAAAAAATTGATTAAGCGATTAATCGTGATTAATCAACATTCTAAAATGTGATAAATCTGATTTTTTTTTTTAATTTAATCGTTTGACAGCTCTAGATTTTATACATTATCGTGAGCTTTTTCTTTCTATCACCAACCTCCTCACAATACCGTGATAATTATCGTATCGTGAGCTTCATATCGTGATAATATCGGATCGTGATGTTTGGATATCGTTACAATCCCATCTCAACCTGCTGTAAAAAAAAATGTGCCAAAAAGCCTAAAAAAAAATGTCAGCAAAACACAAAGTGAAGTGTTTGTTAACTGACGCTATCTAAAGCAAGTTCAAGTATTCTGAGCTTTCATGAGAGTTGCTGCCCGTACAGAAATTTATGTTCAATTTCAGAATCGTACAACCTCGGGAGTGTTTGGGTTTTGAGTTAGCACTACACAAAAAGTTTAGTGCTGGCAGACTTTTTTGGGGAAAAAACATCCACTATATGATGCGTAGCAAATGAGAAGCCATTTGTCACCCACAGGGTCGGATTTCTCCTTCAGGGATCAGTATACAATACCATAAAAACAATCATCAACAAAAGATTGCCTCTCTCAGTATGCATACAAAGTACTTGAAGATTCCATAATTAATTTGTTGTCATCATTTAAAATGCCTTAAAGTGACTATCGTTGTGTTCCTAGAGGTCATGGGATTTAAAGCAACGCCAGCTGTTGTACTAAACAGCGACGAGAAGACGAACAATAATCGGAGATTCATCTTGTGAAACGCAGGAGCCAGAAGGGTTGGCAGGATCAGGGAAGCTATTTAAAAGTAATAGAGTTGCTTGCTTGAAAAGCTTCGACCTCGACGCTGTACAATACTTTGAAGCAGACTTGCAATGATGGATGGTGTGCATTATGGAGTCAAGAAATGAAAGCAGAGTGGAGTACAAACCAACCATTTTCTTTAATGGAATCAATAAACCATCCATACCTGCTTCATAATTTAAAGTCTAAGACAGCCAGTTACTATGTCAGCGAAGCAGACGAAACGGTGTTGTCCGTTGAAATTGGTTGATAAAAGTAACCTTGAAAGCATTCTTAAATCTGTTGCTCGAAAATGATCCCCAAAAAGCCTATTTATTAATTCATTTGTTTTTAACAAAAATCAATTAACCGACATAGAATTTTGCAAATAACATTGTGCTTCAAGAAATCCTACATCAAAGTTCATCATCAAATGTGGTTTTCTTGTCATGACAGTTACGGCATAATTTTGTTTTGAGACAAACCAAACCAAAAAAAAAAATGAGTGGAGGTCAAGAGCAGCCTGTCTAGACCAGGCAACGCTGCATCAATAATTCATGAGGATGCACTTTTTGATTCATGAAATAATCTCTTTACCCGAGACTGGTTCATATTTTATTATGATCCATGTTTACTCCATACAACTGAGAAGATGGCTTTATTATCATTAATGCGACTTTTACAATATGTTAAAAGATCTTCGGCTGGATTTGACCCTTTATGGCCGACATTCATTTTTTGGGTTGTTTATTTACAGGGATTTATGTAATTTAACCGTAAGTGATATTTTTTTTGTATTGAAACAAACCGCATATGTAGACATATTTATACATCCAAAATCAAACTACATGAGTTTCAAGTATTGTGTTATAGTCGTAGACTAGTGTGTGTAGAAGTCAACCTTAAACATTTCTTGACAATAATATGTCATATGTGACCTCACTAATCTAAACATGACATTCTGATTAATATTACATTTGTGGAATATAAATTACGCAGCAAAATCCAGCCAGCGGGGCGGCCATTTTGCCACTTGCTGTCAACTTAAGATGACATCACAGTTGCTCAGGGCTCAGGCAACAACCAATCAGAGCTCACCTGTTTTCTGAAGCTGAGCTGTGATTGGTTGTTACCTGAGACATGAACAAGTTGACAAGTGGCGAAATGGGCGCCTTCTAATATTGATAAAAAACTGCTGGATTTTGCTTCTTGACTCATATTCCAATATGATTTTGAAAATCAGTTTACCCTAACTAGTAAAGGGGTGTGAATTGCCTAGTACCTGGCGATTCGATTCGTATCACGATTCATGGGTCACGAATCGATTCGATACCGATTAATCCCGATACGAATCTATAAATTGATTATTTACCGATACAGATTTTTTTTTTTTTTTTTTTTTTGCTCGAATTTAGAAAATACTAATCAGTAAGCTTCTACATGTGGACTGTAAGATTTGTATGAAAATTTATTTATTTATCTCAAAATTCAGGCTTATAATTGAGCAACTGCATTTAACAAACAGTGCAGTCTGTTTCATGTTTGAACAGCACTGAAATCAAATATTAAGGCTTAATGTTCCATTAATATAACATTCTTCCATGCTTAATGTGTGAATCCTAACCCTACGCAAGATGTTTTGTTAAATAATCCCATAAAAAAAATTGATGTTTAAAAATCAATTCGGCCGCATAACGAATCGAGTCGAGATTAAATTGTATTTTCTTTTGTAAAGCGAAATAGGCAGAACTATTTAGAGGCTATCCAGTTTCATGTGTGTTGCTATGACCCATGGACCATGTAATGTTACTACTATTAGAAATATGAATTGCTTTCCAACACAGTGCGATTGTATATTGAGTTCTAGGTGTGTTTGTTGAGTACCAAGCAGCAAAGTCTACACTTTTGATGAGATTAGCCGAGTGGTGTACTTGAAATAACCTTTCATGCGCTGCCATTATTGTATTAATCTATTCTAAAACAATTTGGTTGAATTAATTAGGCCTTACATATTTCAACGCCGCTCACAGGCTGCCTGGAAACAGATGGCGGGCGAGGACGATCCGCTCTCTCCGACGGATGTGTAAGGCTAGGGAGTAAAATAGTAGAGTAGGAGGAGGATTTGAAAAGAAGAGAAGTGCGGTCTGAGGGTGAGGAGACGCGTTATCGCCGCCCCGGCGCCGTGCACCTGACAGACTGACAAAAGAGGCCTGAATTAGTCAAAGATTGAGCCACGAGAGGGAGAAAGTTGCTCCATAGGCATTAGGTCTTGGTCCTAATCAGTTCCTCTGCAGCTGACAAGAGATTGGTAGCTTTACAACATTTGGGTGAAGGAGGCTATTATCGCAATCCTACAGTGTTGCGGCTGGGTTCAACCTTGAACAGCTTGTAGATGATGAGCCTATCCATATGGTGTTTAAATCGCTCAGCCTTTCCTGAGCCATTAACCTTCAGGACACCTTGTACTGTTCCTACACTTTGACTGACAGCTCTGCTTAGATTTCATGAAAGTGTCTCTGGGCTAGGTACACTTTTTGGCGTAGACGCTGAATCTGCATCAGTTACTCGACTCAAGAGTTGTATTGTTGTTTATTTAAAAAGGTAGGGTGGCCAGATTTTCAATATTAACTCTTTGACTGCCAGACGTTTTCAGAAAAGGAATGCCGTGGGTGCCAGCCGATTTAAGCATTTTGACTGATCTTTCAAGGTCCACAGAAAATTATGTGTTTGGACTATGGAAACACACATACTACCAAATGAAAGATTGGACTCTCATCTTTCATCAGAATAAAAAGTTTGTTTCTACCTTATTCCGTTCTTCAGTAATCAACAATAGAAAATGGTTAGTTTCACCTCTGTTTTGAAACAAACGTCTTTTAACGTCTTTGGCACTCCTCCATAGGATTTTACTAAACGTTATTTAACGTTTTTGGCAGTCAAAGAGTTAAAAAGCGGGATAAGACAATTTCACTGAAAATTAAATACACCATGAAATCGTTTATTTTTCTGGTTGTAATTTATTACTTAAGCTAATGCTAAATGCTATCTTTATTGACAGTTCAACAGATGTGAATATGCAACGCATTCACCATTTTCCTACCTTTTTTGGTCGGATATTGGCTTGCCTCACATTCTAGCATTGGAAATATGGCACCAGAAAAACTCAGCTTGCCTTCGGTCTGACTGGTGACTGCAAAATTAGGCTAGTAAGACTACGTTTCCCATGATTCTTACGGAAGCAGGAAGTAGTTCTATTTCTGGTATGACAAAAAGACGCCTGCAAGCAAGTTAACAGTTTAATACCTTTTTAATTGGTTTATCTTATATTCGAATTCGAATACACAACCTCTGAAGTTTGATGTAGATGTGCTCACTACCTGTCAACGCTGTGTCACATTAATTTTTATCTTAACTCTTTGACTGCCAGACGTTTTCAGAAACGGGATGTCGCCAGTGCCAGCCGATTTAAGCATTTTGACTGATCTTTCAAGGTCCACAGAAAATGTTGTGTTTGGACTATGGAAACACACATACTACCAAATGAAGGATTGAACTCTCATCTTTCATCAGAAAAAAAAGTTTGTTTCTACCTTATTCCGTTCTTCAGTAATCAACAATAGAAAATGGTTAGTTTCACCGAAATGCTCTGTTTTGAAACAAAAAGCGGAGAAAAAGAGCTTTTTGTGAAACGATGTTATTTCATGCACTCTAGTGAATTCTACACTTCTTTTTGTCCATGAATGATGCCACAAACACCTAAATAGTGCTTTACTTCTGTAATACACCACCACCAACAATAAAAAAGTGTTTTTAGTTTGCAAAATACGTTTATTTCCATTCAACAGTGTAACAATTTGACAAAACAATTTCGCAAACTATTTACAAATATGTGCAACTGTGGTACTATTTACAATTATGTGGATGTTTCAAATACAGTTTTTCTTTTTGTAACACTGCCCTGCGTGCAAGGAGGCGGAGCAGGATTTGCACAACAGATACGTTTCACTTCGATTGTCCGTTTCGCGTGCAGACGTTACACTTTCTTGACGGCCTTTTTTTCCAGGGGAATAGCAAGTAGCAGACTGTACCCACTACTCCGATGAATATGCATTGGACTCGGGGCACTCTTCGTCGTCCGATTGAACGTCCGCCTGAGCGTGCTCGGTTGTGCTCCGCGTTTTCCGGTGTTAGCATCGCTAGCCGGTGAACCTTTATGACGTCGTCATAGCCGCCGCGTCAACGCTTGCAACTTCGCCGTCAACCTCGGAGTCACCACCATCATCATCGATGATGATCATCGTCGTCATCAATGTGCTCTTTATAGCGTTGGTTGATGCTTTTCGTCTTTGAAAAAAACTTGAAACCTTGAAACCTTCAACACAGCTGGGGAAGGCTTTCCTCCACCCGTTTCAAAAAATATATAAAAAAAAAATTGGATGACGTCTTTTAACGTCATTGGCGGCCCTCCGTAGGTTTTTACTTGACGTCTTTTAACGTCAGTGGCAGTGAAAGAGTTAATATATATATATATTTTTTTTAACAGTACTAAAATAATTTTAGGCTGCATTCCATTGACAAACAAAACCAACCAGTACCTAAGAAGTGAGACACATTGATAACATTGATTGTTCGACAGAGAATGTTTGCTTCTCTACTTCTGACATAAAATACACAACCTGAAATACTAGCTATCCTCCTACACGCATTAAGTTTGAAGAAAACGAAAATCTGAGTTTCTGGTCCAAACCTTACCATAAATCAAGCTGAGTTGATTTAATCCACTTTCTGAAACACGGCTATGTGATATTCTGTCTCAGTTTTTCGTTGTACATCCTAAAATATGTTTTAAACACAATTATTTAGTAAGAAATTCAAGTTCACAAATGAGATATTCAACACAATTGTCAATCCCCTGCAAATGGTGAGGACGGTCAAAATGTTTTACAGCGGACTCAAGCGTTGAGGAGTGCGAGTACTGAAGCATTTACAAGCTACGTCATGAAGGACAAGTTAATGGCTGGAAGAGAGGCGGCGGATCATAATGCACTCGGTGGCGGGGCTCCAGCAGACTGTTTTACGTTGTCAGATGATCACGATACCATCAGAGAGGACAGAGAACAAGGGCAGGGAAGTGGAAAAGGAATGACTTGGCAAAAAAGGTTGCAAGAACGATGACGCAGAGGTTTAGGGACTTGCTAATTTTACAGGGAGCTCGGCGGAACGATGCTCGTATTAAAGCATGAAACATGAACTTCCATTCTCTGGCACTGTCATCGGATAGAGGGAAATTAATATATAAATTAAGGGTGTCAGGCGATTACAATTTTTAATCGTAACTAAGCGCATGACTTCAATATTTCACAATTAATCACAAATTGTATATCTGTTCTAAATGTACAGTAGAATGTTTTCATACTCTTGTTAACAAATGTGGGATTTTTTTTAAACTAATAGAAATATTAGGGGTGTGCCAAAAAATCGATTCTCATGAGAATCGCGATCCTCATTTAGTACGAATCAGAATCGATTTTAAATGATCCAAAATCAATTTTATTTAAATTATTTTATACTGTCTTGCCTTTGTCTGTGTGTGCCTTTATTTGGAGCACTGTTCATGTTGTACCCAGTTTGGCCACTTATGGGCAGTGTGGTTCCACGCGGTCTGATACACTGTTAAGTTGTAGCCACATTAGAGAGTAGAAGGAAAAAGTCACGATCAAGTTATTCCAATAAAAAAAATGATAATAATTTCAGCGTGGAGACGTTCTTTTGAGTGATAAAAGTGCCGTGAGTAGCGCGCTAATTAGCATTAGCGAGCCAGACTGGAGTAGATTGTTACAATTCCTTGCACATCTATAGATTGAAGCAAAAATCATTGTCAATCAAATCATTTTGAATCAAAAAATTTTCTTAATCGAAAATCGATTCCGAATCGGATCGCAGGCCCAAAAAAATCTAAATTGAATCGAATCGTGAGATATTCAAAGATTCCCACCCCTAAGGAATATGGCTGCATCTTTTAGTCATTGATACATAATAATTCATAAAATTGAGTTAAAATTAAAAAGATGTAATGTACTGTAAAAAGTGCGATATTGATTTGTGTTGGTCATTATTCTGCCACTAGATGGCATAATTGCATTTGTAAGACATTGCTGACAGCTCAGTGCATTTTTCTTTTTATATTAAGACCTATCTAATCTTTAACATGAATTAACTTGTGAAAGTCTGCACATTTTTAAAATTGTAAAATAGAACCTGACCGCAGTCGCCACAAATATATGCATTATTATTAAATGTACTAATGCTAAATTTTGACGCGCTGCGTTGTGACTGGAATTCCCCCAGTAAGGGTTTCCAAGTAAGGGGTGGTTATTAACTCATTCACTGCCATAAATTCATTTAAAAATAAATAAAAAAATAGGGGCGACAGGCAATTTAACTTTTTAATTGTAATTAATCGTATGACTTCACTAGTTAACTCACGATTAATCGCAAATTTTATATCTGTTCTAAATGTACAATGAAAACAATTTACAAAAGTGGAAAAAAAAAGTTAAACTAATAGAAATAGTTCAAATGAATTTTCAACGTTTATAGCCGTCAATGGCAGTGAATGAGTTAATCACGCGTTTAAAAATTAGAAGCTTTAAATTAACTCAAAATTAACACAGCAATTTAGACACCCCTAATATAAATGAATATACTGACGTAGCTGCACCAAGGCAATTGGTACGTTTCTTATTAGAAGGAGGGACAACATTTTTACAGTGAAAGTGATATCACAAGCACAATGCAGCAAAAAAAAAAAAAAGCACAACTATGAGATGAGCTAGCATCAATCCAGAAATTTTCTTTGCACCCAAGGTAGAGCCGGCAAGACTATATTTGTTCAGATATCATTTGAAGTTTGAAGACTGTAAATGGGAATCCACTGAAATTTAACTTCATACTTCTACAGCCTCAGACAAATTACGTTTAACAACAAATCATGAAAGTTTGAAGACCAGTTAAGCGTTGGAAATCCTGGCTACAAATCTTTATAGACGGGGTGTGACCAAAACCAAACGTAGTCCTTTGGCATTATATAAACTACAACTACCACCTTGCACTGCTCTAACTGCCCCTCTGTTTTGCTGGCACTGTGGTATCACCATCTCTCTCCAGTCAGGCAGAGTCATCCCTCGAGTCTCGCTTTTATTACCTTGTTGACACCAGCTGCTACTTTTAAGCACTTTTAAATGCTGAGTCGGAGCGGAGGCTCAAATCACAGAATTAATGCCGTTATTCCTGCCCAGCTTTCATTTTGGCAGTGCTTTTAAGCCCCGGACTTAACAACAAGCCTGGGTTTTATTCATTCAGACAGCTGGTGGGAATAACGTGGTTGCCAGTGGCATAGAACTGCGTGTGGGACTTAAAGTGTGCTCGACACGTGTGGGAGGGCATCTGAATATTCAAGTGTTCTTTTAAGAGTTGCTCATCCGCTGTCCAAATATTAAAAGCAGCCATGTTGGTCAGTTTCTGTAAACAAAGATTGAGCTGTCATTCTCAGCATTTTGGCACCAAAAAAGGTGATTAAAATGAAATGTGGTGGGAATGTGACATAACCAAATGTTGCAGATTCCTCCGTCCTTCTTCGCCAGGGTGACACTCGACTTGCCACATTGCTGCTACGCCTGCGTGAAGTCGATCGCCTCCTCTTAGGCGCGTGTGCAAGCACGCGCACTCTCACTCACTTCACACACAGCAACTAAGCAATGCTAGCGAGCAGCTGTGCCTCTCCCTATGTGCAGAGTGTTGATCTCAGTTCTTCTCTCACACACACTGAGCATATGTCAGTCACAGACGAGACACATTCGGCCTTCATTCTTTCAAATAAGAAGTTGGACCTTGGTTTCATTTTGTGGAGGCTGCTTCTGTGGTGAGACCCTCAGCATTGTGATAATTTTTTTGCGTGAGAGTATATTATAAGGTCACACTGGACACAAAATCACTAGGGCTGGGTTTAAAATATCGATATATTGTTTTTTTTTTTTTATTATTAAAAAAAAAAGAAGTTTTTTTTTTTTTTTTTTTAAATATATATACATATACACACATATATATATATATATATATAGATATATATACACTTTTTTTTGTATGTGGGTGAGTATGTGTATGTGCGTGTGTGTGTGTGCGTGCGTGCGTAATATAATATAATAATAAATTGCCAAATGCAGAAACATCAATGTAAGTTATCACGATGTAGTGGCTCTCGCTAACAGACAGAATTAGGTTAAAAAATTCTATATACGTAGACCATGTTTCTATAAATTTTGATATTTGGTTTTTATTTGAGGCAGATATTTTTTCCATTAAAATGTGATTTATGAGGAGGTTAGACCATTGATCGATATTCAGAGTTTGTTTATTTTTCCAGTTAACAAGAATTGTTTTTTTAGCGATAGTAAGGGCTACAAGTGTAGATTGAAATTGTTTATGTGGTAAGTCAGTTGTTGTTAGGTCACCTAGCAAACACAAGTTTGGAGATAAAGGTATCCTAGAGTTCAAAATAGCGGAAAGTTTTTCTAAGACTTTAGTCCAGAAATACATAACCGGAGTACATAACCATAAAGCATGAACATAAGTGTCTGTAGTGTTTTGTAAACATTGGAGACAAATGTCGGAGTCTGAGAGTCCCATTTTCTTCATCATATATTGAGTAATGTATGTTCTGTGAATAATTTTATATTGGATACGTTGTAAATTTGTGTGTTTTGTCATTTTAAATGCGTTTTCACAAACTTGAATCCAAAAGTCAGATTCCGGTGCTATAGACAAGTCTGTCTCCCATTTCGAGATGGGTAAAGACATTTTATCAGTATATGAAAGTAACTTATATATTTTTGAAAGTTTTTTTGTTGTTGTCGGAGAAAGCTTGTTAATATCTTTAGCTAAAATAGGCGGTTGGAGCGTACCCCGAAGTGTTAGAATTTTTTTCTTTATCATATTTTTAACTTGTAGATAATGTAAAAAAAATTCCGTTTTTTATATTATATTTTTGGAGCAAGGATGTATATGATATAAACATATTATCTGAGAAGAGATGGTGGAGATGTGTAATTCCTTTCTGCTCCCACACACCTAAATAAAACGGTTGGTTGTTAAGTTGAAAGTCGGGGTTATGCCATAGGGGAGAAAGCCCACAGGGCTCCACTTGGGCTTTTGTCAATTCTAGTGCCTTCCACCAGGCAGTCAATATCGATATATTGATATTGAATCGATACTGCTTTCCATAGCCCAATATGGATTCATAAAACCATGTATCAATACTTTTAATAAGCCTTTTTTTTTCCCGGTCAATTAATGTGCCTGAGGCGAGCACATACTAGTTCAAAACCTCATGTGAGCTTTGTTCAAATGTGCCCTTCTGTCATTCAGAGTACCCCAAAAGGAGTCAAGATCTTACAAAGAAAGAAAACAGCTCAAGCATGAACTGCTCAGAGCTGCTGATTGCTATATAACTTTAAAAATGGGCTGAGTTTTAATGCAAGCGGATGGGATCGCGGGTCTCCCTCACATTGGAGCCAAAAGTAGAATCCTGATCGTTTACTGCGCATTTTGCTGCTCTAAATAGTAAATAAGTCATACTGCACTATAACTTACACAAGACTTCGGACTACTTCTCCTACTTCCATTTAATGGTTGTCAAATACTTTCGGTTCACTAGCGCCCCCCTTCTTTAGCATAGAAACCTATGGCTATGAAGAAGGCCACTGGCGGTAATGCATGACTTCTTCTTCTTCTTTCTTAACGCGGTTGGCAAGTGCGTTTGGTGCATTACCGCCACCTTATTAAACGGAGTGCATTCATGTGGCAGTAATTAAACTGTACATTAAATAAAAGAAAAAGCGAAAGACTGAACACAAATACCCCCCAAAAGAAGTTAGGTATGAAATTGGACATAAAAATACAAAATGTGAATGCATAATAGTGTACTATGACTGTGTCTCTTATGTAAAATTATTATTATTTTTTTTTATTAACCACTGGAACCTTAGCATAAAAAGAGTCACAGGAATGTGAATGTCGTGATTTGGGTTAGGGTTAGAATTTTTGCCACTTTATTTACATAGCACTGTAGTTGGAATTAATTTCAATTATTATTTATTGTTTTGATCAGGTCATGTTCAATGATTAATATAGCTGCATTGGATTCAATTATAAATGTAAATATTCATATTTTTACTAATGCGTAATTGATACCCAGCCCTAAAAATCACAGCGTGAGATGTTAAAATCCTGGGAACTAATTTTTGAATTATATATTTTTTTATATCCATTTTTATTTTCACTTTTATTCATTTATTTAGTCATTTATTTATTTTGAATTTTGGCAGTTTTGGTCCTCCATACTACCCTGCGAACTGGGTGTTTCCTCCTCCCCCTTTCGCCGCTTTCTTCTAGTGTAAATGTATTTGCCCTGCAATTTGGCGCCCCCTCCACTAGATGGCGCACTAGGCGACAACCTAGTTCACCTATGCCCAAGGCCAGCCAGGCTTGCACTTAACACTAGAGAATAGAGACAATTGAGCAAATTAGAGACTGGAGCATCCAGAGCTATGGTGAAGTAACAAGGTCATTTCTAGTCATGTAAACTCAAAAATGATGATGACGTAATGATGACAAATTTGCTTAACCAATCAGTAACCAGCCATGGTTTACGTCACCCATATGGTATTGGCTCAGCACACTTGGAACCTGAGCAGACTCCTCGAAATGGCACCTAGTACTTCATTTTGACATTGGAAAAGAGTCAATAGTGAGTGGCTGTCAAAAAGCGGTGTATGTGATCTTTTAAGGTTTAGATAGCTGTTTGTTGGTTGGTCACTTGGCTGGTTTGTCCGTCAGTCACAAGATTTGTGGAAAACTAGCTACATTTCTGCATATTGTAGAAGGTGAAGTCATTTGGAGTCACTTTTTGACTGGCTCTTTCCCTAAATTCAAACCCTGTCCATCCATTCAAACGTCTTCCATTTTTCAATGAAGCGGAAAGAAGGCTAACTGGCAAGCGGATTAGGTCATCCATTTTGTAGCTGCTACAGCAGACGGGCAACATGTATCGAGTACTATCTTGAGTGACAGTATGTACCCAGACTTTATGGACATTCTGTATACAACTAAATAAACTCAATTGTGAATGCTTTCAACTTCCGCGTGAACTATGCTCAGCCTTTCAGTGGCTACCTGAGGAGAGAAAATGGCCTGAGGGTCCAAAAAAGAACCACTCTGACTGGTTCAGTTATAACAGTCAAACGAGGACAAAAATCGTCAACGGCACCTGTGCGGATGATGTCATGCTCTCACTGCTATCCATTCTCGCCCGAGGCAGAATTCGATTTTTAACCTTGTTCTTCACCTCTCCCTGCCCTCGCTGAATGAAACCTTACTCTTCCCGTTCAGCCACCACAAGCAAACCGGCTAAAAGTCACTGTGCCAACACTTCCTCACACATGTTTATTTTGTCATCTTTGTACAGACAGGTCTTTCTTGTAGAGACACAGAAACAACTGATACCCAAGATCAGCCGCAAAGGTGGGGCCGAAAAGACGCCGGGGTCAGCAGAATGAAGTGAAGGGAGATGTTGGTGATCACTTTAATCATTAGGATAAGATGAGGAGCTAATACTTCTTACGCATTCTGTCAATGAGAACGCCACTGCCACCTACTGTATGGATGTGCAATTACACTTTATTCTATTACAACAACAAAAACCCTAAAAAGAAAAAAAAACGTGAATTTCTATTTGGATTCACTCTGTTTATTCCAAATGAGGTGTATATTATATGGAGCGTTGTCATTGTTCGGTTTCATCGTAATCCAGGTAAAGCTTTTGTTTGTTTAGCTCCACCCTTTTAGTACACATCTCAAAATGAATAACAAAAAAAATTGTACACCTTAGAAAATGGAACTAAACAGCACTGTTTAAAAAATAAACAAAAAAATAAATAATATTATTTTTTTTTATGTTTTTATGGATTTAAGCTTTTAATATGGCATGTAACTGTGCGTTCAACCAGCAGGATACAGGAGAGGAGCAGCTGTGAGTCACACTCATGACTTCCGATTGAAATAGACTTGTGCAGGCTGGTGAACAGACACATGTACAGAGCTGGGAAGAGGACAAAAGAGGAAGGTCACGCCTCTCACAATGGAACGGTAGCAGCAAGGTCAACCACAGTCACTTGCTAGGAGACTGCTGAGGCTACTGTACTAAAAACATGCCAGGCGACTCTTTCATGGTTGACTAGAGGTGGTTTGTGTTGTGTCAGTTGAGAATGAAATGAAGTTTGAGACCATTTCAAATCTGTCATTTGCACCAGAAAAAAAAAAAAAATTTCAAGCCAACATTCATTTCTTGCTCACATTAATTAACATTAAAACCCTCACCCACGCACTTTCACTTCCTGTTTCTAACAAAGCAGAGAACCGTGGAAATTAAAGCTAATGTTTGTATTTAGCTGTTATTATAACCATGACTACAAAAACCACAAAGTTTTGCTGTTTGTTTTGATCTATTCAATCAAAATCAAGTAGATCAGGTAACTCCAAAGTTCCCATGAGCAATTAACAAATAATCACGCTTGGTGGAGAGACAACCTGAGGAAATTCACCTGCCAGCGCCTCATGTGACACACACACCTACACGTACACGCACACACGCTTTGTCAGCAACTGTTACCTCCCCCCTGGGGTTGACTCCCCACCTGGGAGCTCCATTCTGTCATTGCACATTAGCTCAGTTACCCTTTCATCCTCTCTTGTTACACTTGTTCCCAGAGTTTTCTCCCCTAGACCGGGGTCACAATTATCCCCGTCCACAATTGGAGGCACTAAAGAGGGTAGCAGCATGGCCTTGTAATGAGATTTTTTATTTATTTATTTAATCTTGAATGGCCCAAGCACATTTAAGAAGTGGGAGAGAAGAATAAAAGACAAAGACGTCTTGATGTTACATCTCTATTCGACACTTTTGTAGATAAAGCACCCACTTGAAATAGTTTTAGAGGGTCAAAGCATATATAAAACGGAAAGATTTCCCCACTCTGGGCTCATAAAAAAAATATCCCTCCACACCGCTATAACAGTAGTTTACAGGAAAGAGCATTGGCAGGCTGCCAAGTGTTTGGCAGGGCAAAAGGTGACATGATAATACCTAACCGCATAACCTGCTATAGCCAATTAAAAGTGTTTACAGAAAACAATGGTGAAAAATGCTGTCTTCCCAGTCTACATGTCATTGAAGGAAAGGGCATTTTTTTTATTTTTTTTAAGACTGTGTTGAAACTTGGTTCAGTTATCAGTATCTATCTATCTATATATATATATATATCCAGCTAGCTAGCTAGCTAGCTAATCCATCTATTTTAGCTAGCTAGCTAATCCATCTAGTTTAGCTAGCTATCTTTTCAGCTGCTTAAAAATCACAATATTACGATAGCATCACGTAGGGCTCAGTCCAGGGTTGACAAGATGGTCCTTATTAGAGTAAAATTGAGTAGGTCAGTGGTTTGTAATTCACTTCATCTGAATTGTTCTTTAACGCCCCCTCTCTCACGCTCAGTGGTTTCCCTCAAACTTTACATAAGAAAAAAACACATTCTAGTGTTTTCTTCGAAAGCAAGATGCTCTGCAGTGAACTTCATGAACACACGGCCATGTTTTGTGTGCGTGTTTGCCCTAAATCGCTCAATTGCAAATTGCTACCATGCCCACTGTAGGTATTGTCGTTTATTTAACATTGTTATTCCACACCCTGGCTTGCTTTTACCTGAAACCCTTCAACTGTTGCTTGGCTTGTTTGCACTTTTCCTGGTTCTAAAGACACAAATAATTAAGCCATTGTTAGGTGTCACAACAGTTATAACTAAATAGAAACTGTTTGTGAGAGCGAGAGCTTAATAATCCTTCGCCTTCAGGCTCCTGTAATGTCTAACCAGTCTAAGGTAAACATTTACCTGCAGACGTGATCTGGAATTAATGAGTGATCACCGCCTGGGGCGAAACCAGCGCTCTACTTCCTGACTTAACATACTAATAAGTTGTCCAGGTGTGTGTGTGCGTGTGTGCGTGTGCGTGCGTTCGAGTGTGTGTGTGCACTGCAGGAGGTAGAAGTGAAAGAACATGAAATTACCAGCAAAGCGGAAAGGTGAACTCTGAGACAAGTTAATATTTTGCTGCAGAATGAATTGAAAATCTTGAATTCATTGTACCTTGCACATTTTCAAAACATCCAGTGCTGGATATAGCAAAGCACCCCCAGAATGTGCCCAAGCCTCTTACATGTTTACAGTAGGTATAGTGTTCTTTTCTTTGGACGCGGCACAGGCAAAAATGTTGGTATCCTGCCATTAAAGAAAGAAAAAGCAACTATCATCACTGAAATAACTTTATTTATTTATTTATTTATTTATGTGAGAACACCAGCAGAGCTCCATCCAATTATATCATAATCATTAATGACTCCCGATTGAGTGGAATTGATTAGCGAAAACATGGAAAGATGGAATGCACTACTTGGCTCTAAAATTGAGCCTAGTTTGGACACCACTGCTTTAAAAAGTACTAAGAGAAGAAGAACCACTCATTTAATTATATATTTTCAAATAAAATCAATCAATAAACATTGCAATCCGGTTTTCTATATCAAAAACTGGAGACAGGAAGTCGTACGCAACTAGCCATGCAGATGAACACATTCTTGGCAAGTGCGATTAAAAAAAAAAATCCTAAATGAGAAACTCATTAACATCTCTCTTGCATGAGAGAGTGTAGACATTTCCGGGACAGCATCTGAACTTCCAAATGTGTCATTCCACAGGAGAAGCAAGTCAGATTCAAGAGCCGTTCCTCACTTTCCTCCCACCATCACTTTGAAAAGCCAAGCAAGCGTCGAGAAACCAGCGAGACCCACGACATATTCTCATTTAGACTTGTTCGTGTTGCGGGACATCAAGGCTATTAATTCTATTTGAGCTTCATTAATCCACATTTTCCCGTCCGGCCCGAGCGTCCTTAATCATCCTTTCAGCTTTTGCCAGCATGGCCTCCGGTGGCCAAATGCAACCAGGGTCACAGTGTGTTCCCTCGGCCTCAAGGGAGCCTGCGGGCACGTCCACGTGCATACAAAAACACAGATTATTAAACAGGTCATCCATCTCAATCACTGTTGTTGGAGCCATGTCAGTGCACTTCCCCACTGGGTGAAGCATACACTTTAAACTCTGTTGACTGACTTTGTCTTGTTTTGGGTACTTGAGAGTTGGAGGTCACTTTTGGAGCACCAAAAACTGCCAAAATTCAAAATAAATAAAAGTGAAAATAAAAACGGATATAAAAAAATAAAATTCGAAAATTAAATCCCCAAAAATAAATATAAATGGAAATATATATATATATATACATTTGTATTTAATTTTTAAATTATATTTTTATATTGGTTTTTATTTCAAATTTCAATTTCACCATTTATTTATTTATTTAGAGATTAATGAATGAATGAATTAATTTATTTATTTATTTATTTAATTAGTTAGTCATTTATTTATTTTGAATTTTGGCAGTTTTGGTCCATACTGCCAAGACGAAATGTTATTCAAATGAGGGGGCGGTCCTAAGTGTGTCTTAGGTTGGACTCCGCCTTTCAATGGTCGAGTGAGCGGGTCGGCGAACAAGGAAGTCACAAGGAAGGCAGTTTGCAACGACGGAGTCCAACCCAAGACACACTTAGGACCGCCCCCTCATTTGAATAACATTTTCGACCTGGCAGTATGGAAATTCAAAATAAATAAATGACTAAATAAATAAGTGTCCAAAAGTTAAGATAAAAACAGATATGAAAAAATATATAATTCAACAATTAAATACAAATGTATTTATTTATGTATATATATATATTTTTTTTTTTATTTAATTTAGATTTAATTTTTTTTATTTAATTTAATTTCAATTTAATTTTTGAATATATATATATTTTTTTATCCGTTTTTATTTTTCACTTTTAGTCATTTATTTATTTAGAATTTTGGCAGTTTTGGTCCTCCATAGTCACTTAGATCACTTTCAACTGTTGTCACATATTTCCCGAATGTTGCAAAGTTGTGATCCACTTTTATTGAAGTTAAGAACAAAGAACGTGCTTTGTTAAAAAATACCCACTGAAAACATGTGTAGTCTATTACTTAATGATTACCACAGTGATGTTCACATTTATGAGATGTCGTTTCAAATGAATTGACATACTGCCAAAAACATATTACTAGCCATACCATTCGCTAGCCAGAGGTTGAGTTGTTGCACTATTTGTTTACAGAGTAAACTAGTAGCTAGAGGGCGAGGCAGTTATGCTTCTTGCACCTTACCTATTATGTTCAGGGTGGGAACTCGGTACGCCTATTCCGTACACAAACGGAACAAAAATTGAGGTCATTCTTTTAGTTTGACAGCAAACTTAAACTGAGCTTGAAGCATATTTACTCATTGTATGTGACACTACAAGGCTCTTATCTCAATTTTGCAGTCCAGCTATTAACACTAAAAAAAAACTTGTAAGTCAGGTCACTCATAACTCAAAACACTCCTAATTGTGGAAAATTGCATGCTTCCAAGCAAACAGATGAATATTCTGGGTTTTTTTTTACTCATAGTATATATAATGGCTGGCATTTTTACAATTAAAAAAAAAAGAAGAAAAAAGACAATTATTAAAACTGAATGTCATCAAACATTTTAAATATGCTATCCAGGTGGCCAATCAGTTTTGTATGGTTTATTGTTAGAGCAGACCTGAGTTGTTAACCATTATCCAGATACCAAAAGGTTACAATTTGCGGAATGAAGGGAAGGAGGAATACTTCAGTCAAGGTCGGCACACACAATGGAAAAATCTTTCCCACCTCATTAAAGATGAGCAAAGACTCAGCTTCATTAAGTCCAAAGGTGATCCCCATTGCCGTGATTTACATCAATTTGTGATCAAATGTTCATATCTAACCACCAATTTATTGGGGGGGGGGGGGGGACATGTGGAACAGACATATTTTTAAGTGATGCTTCCGTCCAAATCAAGAGGGGTCGTATCTCTGATAATAAAAGGTGTACGGGGATTCAGTGGCGACCTACACCGTTTGGTGGTTACGAACAGCTGGATATTAACGACAATAATTTGCGACCCTTCCAAGTGTGCAAGCTTGCTTTGTATTTATGGCCGAGTTTGCGTGCTTTCCATATTCTTTCCCCACCAAAATTATGCAAATGAGGTGAATTGGAAGACTTTAAATGTATGTCAAGGGTAGACACCGTCTGTCTCTGAAGTCAGCTGGGATGGATGGATGGATATTCACATACGACTTGGTACAAATAGGTTAGTGTAAAACGAAAATGGCCCCTTGACTAATTCCTCGATTAACAATTAATTAATTAATTTAAAAAAAAAAAGTTTTTTGTATTATTATTATTATTTGTGGGGCGTGAATTATAAAAATATTTATTTTACTTGTGGACCCACAGATTCACCTATTTGCAAATTATTATTCAATATTTTCTGGCGGCATGTTCAATACTTCACCCCCCCCCCCCCCTCCCCCGACCAATTATACGTGTATACGTGTATATAAATGTATAAATCACGCACACACATTTTTGTCATACATCTGGTGAAGAAGTGCACGGTCCTGCGTGGTCCCCCATCCATCATTTAAGTTGCCCATCCCTGGTATAATTGCATATATGAAGATTTGGGTTATGTCAGTTGTCGTATAAATTTTCACCGGTCAGTAATGTAGCCCATTTGGATGTAATACGTAGATACAGGACGTAGTTTCTTGCTACCCGAATAAGACGTTTTTACCTTTTCTCTATTCAAGAGATAATGTAAATAAATAAATAGATGAATAAATAAATCTGATATTTCAAAAAAAAAAATCCAATTAGAGTACAATATAAACAAATGGTGGTAAAAGGACAGATTTATGTTTTTTATTGGTCTGAAAAAAATCAGAATTAAATACAACGTACATGGACAGCAATGATCTGGGCAGTATAATGGAAATGAGGTGGGGGGGGTGAATGTTTTGGGGGGTTGGTTATGTCTATCCACATGAGTGTAAGCACGTAGAATAATTGTCGCAGAGTGCAGGATTGTGACTGAGCAGATGTTAAGAGTAATGACAGTGGAGATTACCCAATAATTGTGGCGTTGTAAATCATTTTTGAAAGGGAGGGGGGGGTTGATAGAAGGGGAAGAGGATGGATGGAACAAAGGTGGATAGATGAACGCTACATCAGGGAAAACTGTGAATCATTCAAATTTTTATTGATTATCAAAAAAATGATTTTGTTGTTTGATTCTAAATCTGACACTCAAAAAGCTGGCTAAAAAAAAAACAGTTTTCATACTTAATTTGCCGTGTTTATGAGGCCAACAAGTTAGTGAAGTTTAAAACAGTAATATCAAGGTGAATAAATGGTGAGGTGGAGGGTGGTGTGGTGTCGTGAACGGGATCATGACCATTATATGACAATGCGGCTGCTGGTGTTATTGTCTCCATTTGGGAGCTAATCGCTAGGACGCAAGCTGCCGCCTGAGGCCCGGGATCACAGACAGAGAGGCCCCTCCATCTAAGGATGCCGTGACACATTTCTCTGTGATGTCCCACAACAACATGACACACCCCTCACCCCGCATCCCGGCATGCAAGGGTCAACGAAAAGCAAGAGTGCGTGTGCGTGCGTGTGTGTATATTCCCGAGCGGTTGTGTGTCGTGTGCATGTGTGTGTCTGGCTCTGTTGTCACCTTGATTGTGTAATAAACTTGATTCAGTTAAGCGTGAATTATTGTTAATTGAAGTAAAAAGTAATTTTCTTAATTGAAAGCCAGGGGGAGGGGCAGAGCAGATTAACGACATAAAGGAACGTTTCCTGCAATTGCATTCTGCCAGCATCTTGACAATTTTATGCTGTCTAATTCCTTTTCCCCGTTACCGCTCTTGTCATTATTTTTATTCTCCGTCCTGAAACTATTGTAAAAGACGCTAATGTAATTAGCTGTAAAAGTAAAAACGCTTTTACCTGACTGTTTTGTCCTCCAAAATGCAATTTAGCACAAGTATGCACCTTGGGATGGCACGTTTTCGCTGGCATCTTTCAACAAATTAATTTAAAGTGATTTTTTAAAATTATTTATTTTTATAGTTCATTGCAGTGAATTTTAATAGTATATCATCAGGATCTAGGTACCAGAAAAAAAAGAAAAAAATATATATATATATATATATATCAATGCTGCATGCATCATCATGTAATACAGTTTTTGGCAATAATGCAACACAACATGGATGTTTTAATGACACAAAAAACATTTAGTGCTAATGTTGCTATGACAATACATAGTCTGAAACTGATTAACCATAACAGCAGTAGCCACCAAATGGCAATATAAAGTCAACGATGCGGTAGATGCATCTATTCCACCACGCAACTATGTCTGCCATCATGTACAAATGTGACTATTAAATACATAATATTTGCAACACGAATAGCTTTCACTTAAGCCGACTGTAGCATTAACATTACAATGTTTAAAATGCAGCGATGTGTGGACAAAGAACTTTGAAATTCAAGTTACTTATGGGAAATAAGTTGGCTATTTTTGTTTTGTTTTTTTAGACATGAACATTTTAGTATATGTACACTGAAAAACCGTTGGATCTAATGAAAAATTGACTTATTTAGTACAACCTGAAATTTACTTTATGTAAACTAATTTCGTTTTTCTCCAATTATTTTAAATTAAATTATATATATTTTATAATTTAACAGTAATTTATTATATTTAATTTATATAATTATATAATTTCTTAATTATTTTAGGTGATCCAGAATTAAAATTATTCTCCTTTCACAGTTCTCAGAGAGAATATTGCAAGAAAGAATTGCCATTTTGTACTGCTGAGAAGTGTTGGAAAAGTATAAAAATGTCTTGAAAATGCTTAAATTTATCCTTGGTGCACTAAGCAGAAAATCTTTTTTCATTTTATAAATAGAGCTTCCCACTGAGCAATTCACACATGACATATCCAGAATGTTCCCTTAAAAATGGCTTTCCAGGAATGATGGTCATTTTGTGCTTGCAGACCTCCACATCTATTCTTCTCTTCAAAGAGTAAACAAGGCCGCGCAGAAGGCGGCAGCAGCAATGTTTTGGAATCCAAATCCACATACCAGAGCTACTGGTGAGCGTCAGGAAACACACACACACACACACACACACACACACACACCGCATTCCAGTAAACACATGTGGAATTACCGAGGCAAGCACTCCTGGTTCCAAGCCTTGTCAAATATTATCGCATACACCACAATATCAGCGTACCCCCTGCATAGCAGCTATTTGCTGGGGTGTGTGTGTGTGTGTGTGGGGGGGGGGGGGGCATTATAAGTAGCTATGTGTTCGTTCGTCCATCCATTTAGCCATCGTCCCTCTAGATCTATTAGCCATCTATCTATCTAGCTAGCTATCTAGCTAGCTACCTAGCTGCTCGAGGGCTAGCTAGCAGTATTAATCCTTTAATGCTGGTTGAAATGAGGTCTAGTGAGGAGTGTGACAGCTCGTGTCATAACACGCACACAGTACATATACTGATGTCACATTATGACACGGTCGGTGTCCTAAAATTACATTTAATTTGATTTTTTTTTTTTGTCATGACAAATTGGTGTTGAAGAGTTGACGTTCGATTATTCAGCCGCACGCCGTAATTTTGCCATACACGATTCCGGGAGCCATCTTGATTCATTGTGCAGCCCAAATGACTTTTCATCAGGCTCCTGTTGCACAACAGCCCCCGTAAATGACACTCGTGCGATCATTGTAATCTTCTCCTAAAATGATTAGTGCACGTAATAAAAGCAAACACTGCAGCTTCTGTTAATTAAAAAGAACATTATGCATCCATTCGTACTCATCTTCCTTCATCATAACGCACGACCTTTAGAGCAGAGACATTCCAACAATGCCATCCCATAATCCATTATGTCTCCGCAGTGTGTGTGCGGGGGGACATGTCGAACCTTGTCAATCATAAAACTGTGTGATGGGGAGGAGGGAATAAGAGGAGGGCCATTACCTGCACTTCCCTGGTGAAATAATTATGCATCTGACATGTAGTGAATGGGTTGGGATATTATCGCAGGCGTCCTCTGTAGCCCCTCCTCCCAATACACGGACCCGCTCACGCACATTAGGGCCCCTCTGAATGATTTAGGGGCTCGGTTAATAATGTAAAGGCTCCTGGAGCTAATTAGGTGAGTAGCGGAGGGCGGCTGTGACGCTTCGGCTCACTGATAGGAGCTGTAAAGGAATGAAGCGCGCGCACACACACACACATTGTTTGGTTTAGGTTTCCCTGAACCATACACTGCCGCCCACAACCATGAATAACAGCCTGGGGTGTTCTCAAAAGGGACAGCTTATGAATTTCTTGTATTATTGATCATGGTTGAAAAATAGGAACCTGCATTTGAGACCACTCCTGCTTCTTTTATTCATGTAGCTGCATTAAAAAGTCAATAAGCAGGAACGATTGTCAAGTCCCGTGTCTTCCGGAGGTGGGTAGTACTTGAGTTGACTTCCCAGACCAGGGTTCACCAATTCCGGTCCTCGGGGTCCATAGTGCTGCAGGTTTTAGATGTTTCCGCCCACTAGCGCACCTGCTTCGTGTAATCAGCTCATCAGCATTCCTGATAACGATCCTGATCTTTAGTATCAGGTGTGTTGGTAGGCGGAAACATCTAAAACCTGCAGGACTCCAAACCTCGAGGACCGGAATTGGTGAACCCTGTTCTATACCATACTTTGGAGTCCTTACTTTGTAAAATTGGCTTGTAACAATTTTGTCTTCAGGACATAACAATTTGACATAAATAGAAACAAGTAAAGTCATACACAGGTGAGATTAATTGAGCTCTTGAGGTTTTACAAGACGGGAAAAGCCGGAACAGCGGCGGCTTGGAAGAATGTGAACCAAGACGCACAATCGGGGCTGGAAGACGATCTCCAAGTGCCCACTGAATTTAAAGCAAATGAGAGGAGCCACTTCAATTGAAGTCAGCTGTGCTCACTCCCACAACGGTGTTAATGCACATTTCTACCGACCGGCGTGTACGAACGTACTTGAGGAAAGAAAATTTTATCTATGAGGACAGTTAGATTGCGCTTTGCGCTACACTTGTGCAAGGCACTAAAATAGGACCCTAAGTCAACCCAAATTTGTGCCATTCGGCCATTTTGTCACTTGCTGTTGACTGAAAATGATATCACAGTTGCATCAGGGCTCAGGTAAAGACCAATCATGACTCACCTGTTTTCTTTTTTTTTTTTCTGGAGAGCTCAATATTGTTCATTCGGTAATTTTACCGATTTAACATGTCATCATCATCTTCGTTTTTTTTTTTTTTTGTTTGTTTTTTTGTATGTGGGTGAGTATGTGTATGTGCGTGTGTGTGTGTGTGTGTGTATTCATTAGTTCACCTAAAACCAATTAAAAAATCCCATACCGTTCACCTAAACCGAACACTCGTGTCGTGAGGCCGTCAGAAGACCCGAGGAAGGACCAAAGAAAAGAAAGGAAAGTGAAGTGACTCACCTGTTTTCTGAAGCTGAGCCGTGACGGACTATGGCTCGTTCAGATATAATTAAGTTTATTCAAATTTAGGACCCTGTATTTCATATTCCATGATGGAAAACAATGCCTATCGATGGTAACATATTTATATGCGGTGGACTTGACAAGCACCCTCGAAAAGGTTGAAAAGGTGAAAAAAGAAAAAAAAATCAATAGGAGTGATTATCTTGAGAGGGTACAAGTGAGGAGCCAAGGTGGGCCTTGTCACATGTACAACGTCTCCCTCCCCTCTCTCGCTGGCGCCATAGCTGTCAGCCCAGTAAGTGCAGTGTCAGGCTGATTAGAGAGCAGCGCGGCCCAGACGGAGAGCAGCCAACCTCCAGACGAGCCCTCCGGAGACGCCGCGCCACAACAAACCTCGGCCCGGGGTCAAGACTCGCTTGTCAGCCTCCCCGCTTTCAAGATGGGCCCCTTCAGTGCGCAGCTAGTGACCATTTTGCACAGCAGACAGCAGTGTCAAAGATTATTGGCTACGTATAATGAAAGTATCTCCATTAGTTAAAAACATGAAGTGTACAGTACTCCCTTGCCCTTTCATGTGGCCATTTTGTTTGAAGAGACATTTCATACTGTGCCTAATAGCCCGACGAAAGACAAGATATTAAATCTGCTCTATCTGAGCTGAAAAATCACAAAGTCGTTTTCTATGTGGTATCACAGCCACTGACTCAGCATCCACCTTCCTCCAGCCTCCTACTGTGTTTTAACACTACCAGCATTATTACTATATATAGTAGGACACGTTTGCATATTTCTGTTATTATATAAGCTGAAACAAAACTGTTAGTCACCATATTGTATAACTGGGACACTAATGATAACCAAAGCGACGTATCATAGGGTGACTGTGTTCCCATTTTCCAAAAAAAAGAGGCCTTGAAATTGTGGTACCAGCCGCAGTTACACAGTGTACTTCACCTCCTATTTTTATGAAATTATAAATTATAAAAAACCCCGGACAGGATGTAAGAAAATGCTCTGTCGTCCCAAAAAAAGAGTCCAAACATTTATTAATTTATTGCAATGTTGCTGTTCAAAGGTGGACATGCTCTATTTTAAGATAGTTTGAGTCATTCATTGGTGAAAAGTGTGAAAATTGCGCTAGCCATGTCAAGCTTCGGTTAGCTTAGCACTTAGCATGGCCTCTTTGTCTTTTCTTGTCATCCCTAGGGCGAGTATGACACTTGTTATAAATGTAGCTTATTCGCCGCCACGTAGACAACGATTACTGACTTAGGAGCGACTCCGCAACATGTTTAGGTGCACTAGTAGCCAGCTGAAGCTGTTGCTAGCAAGCTGCTTAGTAGCACAGACCTTCCCCTGACCTCCCACTAACCGCAGTTTACCAGTTTTGTCACATTCCATAAAACACCACACGTAATGTGGAGCCTTTTGTTTGAGTCATTCATTGGTGAAAAGTGTGAAAATTGCGCTATCCATGTCAAGCTTCGGTTAGCTTAGCACTTAGCATGGCCTCTTTGTCTTTTCTTGTCATCCCTAGGGCGAGTATGACACTTGTTATAAATGTAGCTTATTCGCCGCCACGTAGACAACGATTACTGACTTAGGAGCGACTCCGCAACATGTTTAGGTGCACTAGTAGCCAGCTGAAGCTGTTGCTAGCAAGCTGCTTAGTAGCACAGACCTTCCCCTGACCTCCCACTAACCGCAGTTTACCAGTTTTGTCACATTCCATAAAACACCACACGTAATGTGGAGCCTTTTGTTTGAGTCATTCATTGGTGAAAAGTGTGAAAATTGCGCTAGCCATGTCAAGCTTCGGTTAGCTTAGCACTTAGCATGGCCTCTTTGTCTTTTCTTGTCATCCCTAGGCGAGTATGACACTTGTTATAAACGTAGCTTATTCGCCGCCACGTAGACAACGATTACTGACTTAGGAGCGACTCCGCAACATGTTTAGGTGCACTAGTAGCCAGCTGAAGCTGTTGCTAGCAAGCTGCTTAGTAGCACAGACCTTCCCCCGACCTCCCACTACCCGCAGTTTACCAGTTTTGTCACATTCCATAATACACCACACATAATGTGGAGCCTTTTGTTTGAGTCGTTCATTGGGGAAAAGTGTGAAAATTGCGCTAGCCATGTCAAGCTTCGGTTAGCTTAGCACTTAGCATGGCCTCTTTGTCTTTTCTTGTCATCCCTAGGCGAGTATGACACTTGTTATAAATGTAGCTTATTCGCCGCCACGTAGACGACGATTACTGACTTAGGAGCGACTCCGCAACATGTTTAGGTGCACTAGTAGCCAGCTGAAGCTGTTGCTAGCAAGCTGCTTAGTAGCACAGACCTTCCCCCGACCTCCCACTACCCGCAGTTTACCAGTTTTGTCACATTCCATAATACACCACACATAATGTGGAGCCTTTTGTTTGAGTCATTCATTGGTGAAAAGTGTGAAAATTGCGCTAGCCATGTCAAGCTTCGGTTAGCTTAGCACTTAGCATGGCCTCTTTGTCTTTTCTTGTCATCCCTAGGCGAGTATGACACTTGTTATAAACGTAGCTTATTCGCCGCCACGTAGACAACGATTACTGACTTAGGAGCGACTCCGCAACATGTTTAGGTGCACTAGTAGCCAGCTGAAGCTGTTGCTAGCAAGCTGCTTAGTAGCACAGACCTTCCCCCGACCTCCCCCTACCCGCAGTTTACCAGTTTTGTCACATTCCATAATACACCACACATAATGTGGAGCCTTTTGTTTGAGTCGTTCATTGGGGAAAAGTGTGAAAATTGCGCTAGCCATGTCAAGCTTCGGTTAGCTTAGCACTTAGCATGGCCTCTTTGTCTTTTCTTGTCATCCCTAGGTGAGTATGACACTTGTTATAAACGTAGCTTATTCGCCGCCACGTAGACAACGATTACTGACTTAGGAGCGACTCCGCAACATGTTTAGGTGCACTAGTAGCCAGCTGAAGCTGTTGCTAGCAAGCTGCTTAGTAGCACAGACCTTCCCCTGACCTCCCACTACCCGCAGTTTACCAGTTTTGTCACATTCCTCAGCAACATTATAAGCCTGAGTGAGTTCTACCTGTGTGTGTGCGTGTCGCATAGCCTGGAAGGTTGACAGTATCTAATCACAGCCTGGGAAGTTGAGTGGAGGAGAGGGCGTAGACAAGGTGGCACCACATAGAATTATCATAATCAGGGTCAAAACACGAGTATTTATGGTGGATACCGTATTGTTTGCTACAAATAATACACCACACATAATGTGGAGCCTTGTTAAAAGCATTTAAGTTATTTGACCTCTGCTTCACCTGAAGGGAGCTGAGTCACGTCAGGCATAAACATCGTAAACAAGAGGCAGGGGGAACCCCCAAGCCCATACCTCCTTGAGGGTATAGTCAAGTCGGAGGAGTAGGAGGAGGAGGTGTCAGCGTCTCTACAAAGCTTTCTTATCCAAGAGATATCAAAGCGGTCCTCCCTGCATGAGATCTTGTCAGGATGATGTGACTCACGCAGAGGGATGGCGTCCATGGCAAAGTAAATCCACAAAAGGAGAGGAGGCCAGAAAACGGCAACAAAAAGCAGGAGCAGATTTACATGTAGATTTGGCAGCTTCCTCGAAAAGATGTTTTTGGATGTAAACAAAGAAAAGTATTGTGTCTGAGGCCTCTTCTTCAACTGAGGCGAGCTCAGTCCCAGATGACTCGCTGCGTGAAATAGTGGTTGCAACATTTTGCTATAATCTTCGAAGTTGTCGCCAACTTTTCGGACCCCATTTGATACTTTTCTTTCCTTTCATATTTGCTATCTAAAAGGCGATGTTGGCCACGCATATGCTGTGCTATTGTTGGCTAGATGGAAAAATGACCTTGTGCGTGTGTGTAATCAGACAGAGAGGGGGATTAGAGACCGTGCACCTGGCAGGTGGAAACGGTCTGTGCTCATCACATCCCCTCTCGTCCTTCTTGGACAGCGTATGCGTTTCTATGAGGCACACACACATGACCACTACAACTTGTCATTTAGTCATCGCTGTCATGATTCACTTCATGGGCACAAAAATGAGAACTTGATGTGTTGACAAACCTTCTACCCCTCAACTTTCTATACCGGTTATCCTGTTTATTGTTGCTGGGAGCTGGAATCGATCCCAGATGACTTTGAGTAAAAGGCAGACTACAATTTGGACTGTTTGTCACTCAATCACAGGGCACATAAACTGCCCTTGTTAAGACTTTAAATCGTAATCTTAATTGCTATAAATTAAAAGTGTGGTTGGCTTCTCCAGTGCTGTACACAAATAGTTTTTGTCCTACCCCACTGAGAGAAGTTTTATGGTAGGTTTAAATACATGCTCCTCGAAGGTCTGTGGTGCGCCACAAGGCTCAATTTTAGGTCCTTTATTGTTTATTTCATATATGCTTTAGCGGCGTCAATAGGAGGCATGGAGTGAATATCCAAAGCTACGCAGATGACACGCAGTTGTACATGGCAGAGAACTTTCTCCAGCTGATTGATTGATTGATTGATTGATTGATTGATTGATTGATTGATTGATTGATTGATTGATTGATTGATTGATTGATTGATTGATTGATTGGTTTGGCTTCCTTCTGCCCCTTCTCAAACCGAACACTTTGTATGCGCTTTTTTGTTTACTTTTATTGTACTTGTTTGAGATAAATAAAGATCAAATCAATTGATTGATTGATGAGTGGAAACTGACCACACAGTGCCTGCATGGATGCCAGGAAAATGAGGCACTGTCCATCTATTAGGAATAAGGCATTTATTAGATCAGAGACCTTTAATAAGTATACAGTTTAATGTAATAAGTACAATTACAACTATTGTATTATTTCATTAGATACCAGATGTGGAACTTTTTTTAATATCATCATCATATTAAATATTACAAAAAAATATTTGACTTATTATATGAATGACAATATCCTTATAAAAGGCCTTGCAGCGAAAGATACGAGGAAGCAAAACAAGTATGTGAGCTCACACCCAACATATTGTTCACACCACAGCCATAGTTTTTATTTGTCACCATAAATAACTTCACATTCTGAGTGAGGAGTTTAGTACAGTGTTCATTCTTTAAGAAAAATATAACAACCAAAAATCCAAGGTAAACTAAACTGACATCAAACAGCTAAATTCCAACTCTTGTCGCCATTCCCAAAAGAACGCAAAGCATCCCATCTGTTGTGGCCCGCTCAAAGATAGTCGCTCAAGAGGAGTCATCAGTGTTAAGTTAAAACAAACACAGTAATTAGCCTGATTAAGATCTGGCAGATTCCTTGAGATTAATAGTAGTCTGCTTTTGTGAGATACTAGAGTTTACGTCAGGGGAGAGCAAAGACGATTAGGGGGTTGTGGGACAAACACTGGGAAGGAAGGGAAGAAAGTGAAGCAATATTGATGGGAGAAAGTGGAAAGTTGCAATTGTATTAATGAAGGTGTCTAAAGTGAGCAGAGAAAACGGGAAATGAGAGCTAAGCGCCAGTTGTGGACGAGGCCTTTTTTTTGGCTTCACTGGGAGTAAACGTCTCTGTAGGCGCTTGTCACTCTGAGGGGCCAGCGTGGGACAATCAGTGATGATGACGGGGGCACGGACCTGTGTCAAGAAGCTGAACTCGGCTGTCATTCAAACCTCTCTGCCCTATGGGATGACAAGAATGGGCCTTAATCTGCTGGGAGTGAGAGGGAGGGTGAGAGAGTGATGGAATGGAAGGGGGGTAAAATTAGACAGGAGGAAATGGGGAGTTGTTGTAAGGGGGGCAAGAAGGACAATTTAGAACTACAGTGGAATACGCCATGGACGTTTTTTGTACGCTTTCTCAGCATGAATGACAAATGCTTTTGAATAGGCTTTTATCAACATTTAAAACTAGTAGCGGCTCAAGTCGTTTCTGAGAATTGGTTCGTTTTTTTTTTTTTCACTTGTACTGAAATGCAAACCATTTTCAAATAAGACTTATTTGATCCAAAACCGGGGGGAAATTATTTTAGTTGTATTTATTTTCTTAATTCATTTTTCGGCGACAGCGCACCAGTGTAAAAACGGCCACATTTAGCGTGTTTGGGAATTTGGCAGATCGTGCTGCTCCATGCTGGTGGTCCAGGATTTTCGGTTAGCGCACCTGACAATTTGGTAGATTAAATCTTAGACTGGGTGGAAGTAGTTCTAAGTTGTGGGGCAGGTGGTGTAATGTGATTTTGGTGTTGGATGGCATCGTATTTCATTAACAAAGATGACAACAGTGGTGGAAGGGGGTGGGGTTGTGGTAGGGTTTTTACTTTCTGGACTTGGATTTGACACCTCTGGTTAAACCCCTCCCCCTCATAAAACCGATTGTTTAGGAGATGCCACTGTACATCATACGGGCAACTGTGTTCTCCTAGAGTAAACAGCTGTAATGTGTTCATAAGAATAGTTCTCGAAATGTCAACAGTCTGTTCTCTCCACAGATTTGCTCTTGAAGAGTCACTGTCAATATTTTATGGCAAACTTGATGTCTTCCGTTCCCAAATCTGTCAAACTGCTAATGACCAATCTATTGTAGTTTGAATCAGTTTGACTCGTGCAGGTCGTCAAATGTCAATTCAGAGTGAAAAGTTCCTTTCAAGGAAGAAGTCAGGATGGAGAGAAAGAATTAATGACCACAGTGTGGAGGGGGGAAAAAATGCTGTTTGTTGATAAATTTCCAGTCCAAGTGCATGTGAACTTTGCAATGGCTTGCATCAGGAGGCGTTTAAATGCGTTTGGCTTTTCCAACACTGTGTCAAAAGCATGTATTTTAAAACCCAACATACTGTCAACCCAGACCACCATCTCGCCTTGAACCAGTTTTTCTTCAGCCCAACCAAAACACAGTGTTTACACTTTGTAACTGGTGTTTTGTAAATTTACAGTATTTATGTATCCAAATAGGCTGGTTTGCCATAGACGGATTGCAGCGGTTTAGTTGTGATGGAAAGGGATGTTTAGGAGACAGAGCTGTTAATGTCTGGATGGGATAATAAGACACCAAACTGACAAGTGAAAAGTTAGAAAAACATTGCGGCCTGAGTTCTATTTCCTTGTCGTTTCATTGCCATGGTTACATCAACACCAATCTTGTGCTCGTGTGTAGCTTTTGCTTGCAAATCAATAGATGATATATTTTCCCCGAGAGTGAGCAATCCACCTGATGATCCCGTGGCGGGGCAAACAGCACCAAGTGAACTTGACATTAGATGGGCCAGCAAGGCCCATGAGTGAGTCATCAACCAGCTATCTTGGACCGCAAGCTGGCAGCACTCCTGGGACCACAGAGGAATAATCAGAGAAGTAGCGTGTAAGGACACAATAGTTGCCGAGGCTCATGGTCAGGATTCGCTAAAACTCCGGCAAGCTGTTTTCAATTAGTCCTCGCTTATTCTCGGTGTTGGTCCACCGCATCAGTTTAAGTAAATTCAACTAAAGTCAGAAGCCACAATGTTTGGCTTTGCAAAATGTTCTCCGGTCCGATGGCGCTGCAATGAAAATCCTTTTCACTCACAGTTATTCTGTTCTTCAGTCTGCGGTGTTTCACGATGATGTCATGCAATAACAGGTAATCCAAAACCAGCTATAAAGAAGCCAGCAGATAATAAGATAGCAATGCCAAAGCACAAAGCAAAATATGTCATGGTACCGTCGGATTGAAGTCATTGAAACAGTACACGGCTTGAAAGATCTGCAAGAGCGGTCACAATTATTTGGAATGCCGCTCACTTGCTCAGACACACTCTTGGATGTCCTTGCACCTGAGTTTTTGGGCTCCACTTCCTCAGGTTACAACTTGACCATCCTGACCTAGCACAATTCCATGGCGCCATAAATCAATTTTATTTACCGCTTATTTTGTGCTAAGCACGGTAATAGAGCCCTATGATTTTTGTAAATTTGTCATTAGATTGTACGGCGTTTGTGAATAATAAAGTCAACCTTAAATATTTTTTGACAATAATATGTTATTTGTGACATCACTAGTCTAAACATGACATTCTGATTAATATTACATTTGTGGAATATGAGTTATGAAGCAAAATCCAGCCGTTTTTATCCATCTCAGGGGGCGGCCATTTTGCCACTTGCTGTCGACTGACAATGACATCACAGTTGCTCAGAACTCAGGCAACGACCAATCACAGCTCACCTGTTTTCTGAAGCTGCCCTGTGATTGGTTGTGAACGTTTAAGTGGAAATCAACCTTAAACATTTCTTGACAATAGTATGTTACGTATATGTGACCTCACTAGTCATTCTGATTAATATTACATTTGTGGAATATGAGTTATGAAGAAAAATCCAGCTGTTTTTATCTATCTCAGGGGGCGGCCATTTTGCCACTTGCTGTCGACTGACAATGACATCACAATTGCTCAGAACTCAGGCAACGACCAATCACAGCTCACCTGTTTTCTGAAGCTGCGCTGTGATTGGCTGTTACCTGAGACCTGAGCAACATTGATGTCATCTTCAGTCCACAGCAAGCGGCAAAATGGCCGCCCCCTGAGATGGATAAAAACGTCTGGATTTTGCTGCTTAACTCATATTCCACTAACGCAATATTAACCAAAATGCCATATTTACACTAGAAGGGCTGCATGGAACATACTATTGTCAAAAAAATGGGGTTGACTTCCCCTTTAAGTATGTAAAATGGAAATAGGCACCCAACATTCAAAAGTTGCATGACCGAGAGACAGGTGGCGAGAGTCGTGGCTGCGGGTCACGTCCCAAGCGACTCCGCACCAAGAGAACCAGCCAATGATCTTTCATCGCCCAGATGTACGGCGTCCCGGAGGCGATCGGAGCCGTGACCTGACACTCCGATGTCCCAGCATGCTCGGCAGATGTGGGTCAACTGACATCTGTTTCTCAGCGCAGCCCGCCACAACCCAACCCCGATGCCATATTCATCCTAACAACCACTCCCATAATCACCAGGGATTATTCTAATATTAGTGTGCACACGCACTGGGACTGCTCTGATTAAGGTATAGTGAGTGTTCCATATGTTTTTTTTTTTTGGGAGGGCTTTTTTTTGGGGGGGGGATTTGTATGTTTTCAGCCCCTCAGTGAAAAGCCATGAAAAAGCCAGCTTAGAGAGGACTAAAGAGAGTCACTGCATAAATAATATTGGAAAATAGCCTAGACAAGAGGAAGGAGGGTGCGGCGAAAGTGGTCCAACTACAACGCGTGTGTTTGGGCCACAGTGAAAAGGGAAAAAAAAAAGTTGTCGTTTTATCAAGTGAATGTCAACAGTTTTACATAAACATCAACACATTCAACAGTCTGCGCCACATCAAATGGCTGTTTTTAAAGTCCATATTTCAGGGCTCAGGTCACGGCCAATCACGGCTCATCTTGAAAACATCACATGACCATATTCAGAAAATAGGTGAACCGTGATTGGGCGTGAGCTCGGAGCGAATGTGATGTCATCCTAAATCAACAGCAAGTGACAAAATGGCCGCCCCCGGGTGGCTATTGCTGCTTAGTTCATATTCCACAAACACATTATTAATCAGAATGGCGTGTTTCGACTACGCGCTAAAAAGAGAATTGTTGAACCTTTTAAGATTTCAAATTGAATTGTTGACCAACTTAAAAAAACTTAATATATTCACTTTGGATTAACTTAATTCAAGTCAATATATTATGTTTATGAACTCATAATTAATTAAACTTACTATCTTCACTTTCATTAACTTAATTCAATCGTGTGTTACCAATTGAATCATTTTTTTTTTAAGTTGGTCAACAATTCAATTAGTAATCTTAAATTGGTTCATCAATTCTCTTTTTAGAGTGCAGTAGGGGTGTAAAGAATATATTGTATTATTGTAAAGATTTTTGGGGGGGGTTGACCTCTCCTTTAAAACTTCAAAACGGTGGTGTTTTGGGCGGGCTGTGGACACATTCATGCATTTCAATGAATTTCATTTGATTCGATTTTTGCATAAATACAGTTACAAGCTTGTTCATGTAATTAACCCATTCACTGCCGGGCCAGTTCAAATGGTCTATATCCGTCAATGGCAGTGAATGAGTTAAACTTGTAAGTCACGGCACTACTGTCTTTTTTTCTAGACATATGACTGTTTGTCATATTTTTATTTAAGGTCCTTTCCTTGCATTACTGTACTTTCTTTGCAGTGTCTGAAATCTTCAGCTTCCCTTTTTTACCCTAAGAGGTTTATTTGTGGAAGTCATGGCCTGCTGGTGTTTATGACTCTCTCTGGGCCCCTACTGCTGCCCCCCCCCCCCCCCCACACACACACACACACGCACAACACACATACATACATACATACGCACACAGTTGGCCCTTAACTGCTGACACTCAACTTCATTCCTAGCTGCAGCTGCATCTGCTGTCACCATGGAGACCTCGTTTATTACTTAACACCCCACACACACACACACAGTCACTCACAAACACACACAAGGATGCAGCGATGGCATTCTGCAATCACCCCCCGTGTTTGATTTGGTGTTATAAGACCCAACGGATCACAGCCCCCAGAAAGCCCGGGCCCATATGCACAAACACACAGGCAGCAGTTGGCCTAAATGGATGCAGCCGGGCCGACGTATAAGCGGCACACTCCCTAATCACCTCCAGGCTGGTCTGGATAATGACATTTGTGAAGGCTTGGGTTAGACCTAAGAGGCAGGTATGCATACCTTTCCTCTCATTTAGCACTTCTACAACGAGATTAAAAGGAAAACTTATTATTATTATTTTCAGTGAGTTCCTCCACACATACAAAAAGGCCACAAATGAGGTTTGACGAGTGGCCGTGCGCATTATGCAACATGTGAGAGCTTGCTAATCTTGTTCAACAGCCTGCTCCTCCTGGCCATGTCGAGGGCACCGCGCACACATACACACACCTCCTGGCCATCTTTGGAGCCGTGCATGGCTACTCACCCAGGTGGCCTTAATGGGTTTAAGAGCGAGTCCAGATCCCGACCTGAGCTCTTCGGTCTCCTGTCTGTGCATGTGACAGCACAGCGAGACGCGTGAGAGGTCAAGGCGCCAGTGAGATGGCCCAACACATCACAGTGCTTGTAACGTAAGTGGAGCGTGACAATGCTTGACAACGCCGACTTGTTTTTCAAAACCTCCGCCATGGTATTTTAACTTGCGAGTTTCTGAGTGGGATTAGGTTAAAATGGATAGATTTGAACCAGTAAAGCCAAACAGTTAGCGAGTGAAGACCCAGCATTGTTTCTTCCACTTCAATTCAATTAAAAAAATGTATTTCATTCTTTAAAAGAAAAAGAAATGAAAGGGGACAGAAAGAAGAAAAATGTGTGATATCCGCCCCTAATCAACACACACAACAACAACAACAAAAAAGGTCAACACAAAATAAATGACAGCAAACAATTACTTCTGTTGCAATAAATATACAAGATCCTTCTTGGTTTGGTTTGTTTGGTCAAGTGTGAATTAAGGTTATTTTAGTTAACGAAAAAACTAATTAACCAAAACAAAAATTGGAAAAACGATTTTGTTTAACGAAAGAAAATAAAAACAAAAATAATTTTTTAAAAAACTAACAAACTTCATTGTACGTTTAGCACACAAAAAAATCCTTCAATAATGTCCTTTGCAATTAATTTACATTTGTAATACAAGGGCCTTGTTTTTATAAATACACAATATTTTTAAAACAAAAATGAATACTAAGTAATTCTTTAAAAAAAATAATAATAACCTGAAGAATTTTTGAAAAAACTTTTTTTTGAAATTAATATCTTAAAAATTATAAAGTGAAACTCAACACAAAACAAAAACTTACTGTAATGAAAATTCCAAAATGATTATAACCCTGTTGCAAACACTTTAACTAAACTCAAGTGGGGACCAAATCTCTCAAAATCTTGAAAAAATAATCCCATTTCAATCAACTCCAAATGGCAAATGAGAGAATCATGTTTGTACTGTAGTAGCTCGTAGTCGTAAGCCAAGAAATGTGTTGACATAAACACGTCTTTGGCTTTCTTTAGCATGTCGTCCGCTACAGAAGACATAATTTAAGTGCATTCAGCAAGGGACAATGTTGCAAAATTTTGGTGGCAAAGGTCTGCTCTCTAACTAACGAGTTTGCTTGCAAGCAGAATTGTTTAAAAAAAAAAAAAAAAAAAAAGGTAATCACAATAAATATTAGTGGGGTGCATGGTACAAGCCAAGAAAGAACCCATTACATTTTGGTCCAGGTCCATAAAAAGGTGCAGATGCAGGACTTTATTTTCATCACTTATGTTGACATTGAGAGATTAAGTATCAGAGATCCTAAGTGAAAAACAAATTATTGTTAGGACACAATAAGGTGTATAAACAATTTAATGCTGATCCAAATTATGATTGTTTGGCATGGCAAAGGAGGTGCAATTTGAATTTGGAGCCGCTTTGACTCGCTGACAGTTCAATAAAGAGGCATTTTGAAGTGCAACCAAGACAATGACAATTCAAGGTACACACTTATTTCTATTAAATGAGACGTTTTTTTTCTGCTGATGTAGGATCCAAGTTGAATCCAGTTTCATTTTGGATACGGTGGAAAAACCTTCAAGTGATAATTATTGGGTCCTTGGTGGAGGTCTACGCTCCTTTCAAGTGGTTCAGTCCATGCGTCTGTGACAGAAATGATGACGCCTCCCCCAACGGCAGCAACGTTTCACAAGGCATACTTTGATAACAGCAAAAACAAATAACACAGCAGTCCTCACAGGCAGCCCCTTGTCAGGGCCCGGTTCTGGACTCCTGAACCGAACAAAACAATTGGTTCCAGATTGAGGCGGGCTTCTGTTCTCCCCAGGGGGATGGGTTAAATATATCGCAGGAGTGAGCGAGAGCGAAGCAGCAATAACAGTGGAAATGGTGAGAAAGTATTTGAGAGCGGAGGAACGAGCAAAACGTGGAAGAAATGGACAGTGTGGGAATATTTAACGGGAATGGATGGAGAAATCATTTGCACACTTTGGAAAAACAACTCTTGAAGACGCTCTTGAAATGATTATTTCAATGCTTGCAAGGCCTCGCCGCAAACGGCATTGACAGATTGCAGACAAATCAATTCAGTGGAAAAAAAAAATCCTCAAGTATTTCTGTAAAGTTCATGTGGTTCAAAAAGGATGAAGGAATAAATAGGACTGAACAATTTTAAAATCAGAATGCCAAGACGTCTCGGTTTAACTGAGACAGTCTGTTGTTTTGTGTCATTTTTACCCAAGTCCTGCCTAAGAATCAAAGGAAATGTAGTCCTACTAGCCTAATGTCGCATTCGGCGGTCAGACTAAATGCAAGCTGAGCCTTTCTGGCGGCATATTTCCAATGTTACAATGCGAGATCGGCGTGATGTAAACAACACAGCCAGCTTCCAGTAGCTGCCAGGACCAAGTAAAAAAAAGTTGGATAATGGTGAATGCATGGACTTATTATGTACAGCTGTTGAACTGTCAACCAAGATAGCATTTAGCATTAGCTAAAGTCATTACACAACCAGATTGACTAAATAGCTCCTGGTGAGAATTTATTGTTTATTTGATTTTCAGCTCAATTGTAGTGTCTCGGTTTTTAATGTTGAAAATCTGGTCATGTGATCACATCCCATTGTTGATTAGCCTTTTGTCTCCATTAGCCACTCTGCTCAAGTGCTAGCAGCTAACTTGTCTGGCTTTCATTCTTTCCACAAACAAATACATATTTTACAGGAGTGACGACTAAACAGCCTGACGCAGGTACAATTAGTCACTCACTTTTTTGGGTAAATATTCTCTAATTGCCAAAGTGCCCAAGTAGGCTAACGGTACAAAAACAAAAAAAACATGGTATTAAATACGGTACACGTAGCTAACAGCTACTAATACAAAATGGCTAAAATGAGAACAATAATAGTGTCTCGGTTTTTAATGTTGAAAAACGGGTCACATGATCACATCCCATTGTGGATTAGCCTTTTGTCTCCATTAGCCACTCTGCTAGCAGCTAACTTGTCTGGCTTTCATTCTTTCCACAAACAAATACATATTTTACAGGAGTGACGACTAAACAGCCTGAACCAGGTACAATTAGTCACTCACTTTTTTGGGTAAATATTCTCTAATTGCCAAAGTACGCAAGTAGGCTAACGGTACAAAAACAAATAAAACATGGTATCAAATACGGTACACGTAGCTAACAGCTACTAATACAAAATGGCTAAAATGAGAACAATAATAGTGTCTCGGTTTTTAATGTTGAAAAACGGGTCACATGATCACATCCCATTGTGGATTAGCCTTTTGTCTCCATTAGCCACTCTGCTAGCAGCTAACTTGTCTGGCTTTCATTCTTTCCACAAACAAATACATATTTTACAGGAGTGACGACTAAACAGCCTGAACTAGGTACAATTAGTCACTCACTTTTTTGGGTAAATATTCTCTAATTGCCAAAGTACGCAAGTAGGCTAACGGTACAAAAACAAAAAAAACATGGTATCAAATACGGTACACGTAGCTAACAGCTACTAATACAAAATGGCTAAAATGAGAACAATAATAGTGTCTCGGATTTTAATGTTGAAAATCTGGTCACATGATCACATCCCATTGTGAATTAGCCTTTTGTCTCCATTAGCCACTCTGCTAGCAGCTAACTTGTCTGGCTTTCATTCTTTCCACAAACAAATACATATTTTACAGCAGTGACGACTAAACAGCCTGAACCAAGTACAATTAGTCACTCACTTTTTTGGGTAAATATTCTCTAATTGCCAAAGTACGCAAGTAGGCTAACGGTACAAAAACAAAAAAAACATGGTATCAAATACGGTACACGTAGCTAACAGCTACTAATACAAAATGGCTAAAATGAGAACAATAATAGTGTCTCGGTTTTTAATGTTGAAAATCTGGTCACATGATCACATCCCATTGTGGATTAGCCTTTTGTCTCCATTAGCCACTCTGCTAGCAGCTAACTTGTCTGGCTTTCATTCTTTCCACAAACAAATACATATTTTACAGGAGTGACGACTAAACAGCCTGACGCAGGTACAATTAGTCACTCACTTTTTTGGGTAAATGTTCTCTAATTGCCAAATTGCGAAAGTAGGCTACCGGTACAAAAAAAACAACATGGTATCAAATACGGTACACGTAGCTACAAGCTACTAATACAAAATGGCTAAAATGAGAACAATAATAACAATAAGAGAAGAAAAATGGAACTAAATGGAGTGTTGGAATGTATATAGATTCCACTCCATATTACAAGGTTCTCCATGTTTTCTCAAGTATGCTTCATTCTTGAGAGGTTGCACCGGCAAAAACCTGCTAAGTGCTTGCACGTTCACACACACACAAACACACACCTCAAACAATACGAAGAGAATAATTTGTCCCAATCTTGAGAGATTACATAGTCTTTCAAAGTCATTTGACACACTCAAGTGGTGACGCTGAAAGCTAATTTGACTCAAAATACACAAGAACACGGATTCACACACACACAGGAACACAAACTCAAGAGAGGTAAGCGACGTGGAACAATGTAAGAACAAACAAACCATGTCCAATCACAAGTCCAAACGGCGACAAGTGACAGTGATGTGACACGACAGGCGTGAAGCCTCAAACAATATGAACACCGGGTCTTAATGGAGGCTGCTGCATGTCAGCAATATCAGTCGCGCGACGGCTGAAGTCAGACATCGCCATGGCAACCTGCCAGCAACGACATCATCCTTCCACTGGGCCAATAAGACGAGCTCTCCGGGAAAGTGTTGTCTCGCTAATGTCAACAACCAAACACAAGGCGAGTGTCAAAACAATGCGACAATTAGTGCAAATAATATTGCTCAGTTAGCGTCAAAGCGCTATTGCTATTCGAATAGGCAAGTGGAAGACTTACGTTCAGACTTACAGTATGTAAAAATTCAAGTTACATCCACGCCATAGAATGCAACTACCTTATCTATTCATGTTGTTGTTGTTTTTTTTTTAATGTATTGTGTGTGTACACACACAGACAAAGTCTCATCTATCAACATTAAAGGTGGCACTTCCTCTTCTTCATGTGGGCTCAGCAGCCCGTGGTCACATGGGGAAATCGAACAGCAGCTGTGCCAAACACACATACGCATTTAGTGTATTGCTATAGGTCTTAAAATACATGGAAAATGAATGGAACTGATGAAAAAAAAACAAGCAGCAGATGAGCACTGAGGTCACACTAGCGAGGTCACGCCGAGGCCTCACTTGTGATGCGTTTCCCCAACACGGCAGAGCACAAACAAAAATGCATTTACTTGAAAAAACGGAATAATTCAATAACAATTAGATGCTTAGCTTGATCTCCTACGTTTAAAAAAAAAAAAGCATCCATCTTACAATTAGATTTAAAAGCAAGTTTGTGTTTCGTGTGTCAGCAAAGCCAGGCGGTGTTAGCCTGAGGCTCTTTGACATTTAGCATGCTGTTGCATTTTATTGCCTCTTATGCAGTGTAGCGTCTCAGGCGGCCCCCACACCTTTTATGTGACTCAACCTGAGGAGAGGAGCACATTATCCCGGGGGCAGCCTTGGCCTTGATAATGGCCCGCATGCGGGAGATACTTCTCTTCACCTGTGGGCAGCGGGATTAGCGGGTTTACCCGCTAATGTCTTTAACTATGCTGCTGGTGCTGCTGCACGCTGTGACAGTGGTGCAAAATCACAATTATCATAGTTTTACTTTCTGATTTACTTGTTTGATGCTTGTTGGAGAATTCTAAATTCGCAATTTGCACACTTTGCAGAGCCAAGTTCAAATAGCATGTTACTTTTTGGCGTATCATCTCAGAGCAACTAAACCTGTAAGCGAGAATGTTCCTGAGAATTGTTTCTATGAGAAAAAAAGATTTTAATTTTACATAAGGTCGCTGCTATGTGAAAAACACTTATGTCCATTTTTTCCCTTCATTTTTTACACTTTTTATTTTTGGGATGTCTGCAATTCAGTTTTATCCTGAAAGCATAAAAATAAAAATGACAAAAATGGACACAAATGTTTTTCACATAGCAGCGGCGATGACGATTCTATTCAAGGATCAAAGAAAGCGATCAGAATAGTCTTTGATGATAAATATACGTCGTTCTATTTGAGGATTTTATAATTAATTCTATAACAATTTTAATAACGTAATTATCTGTTACTAGCTTTGAAGAAAAAAGTAGAAGCAGAAGTTTTAAAAAAATGTAATTAATCGCGATAAATGATAAATTGAGTGATTAATTAGTTGAAAAATAATCATTTGACAGCACTAAGATTTTTGTACATCGGGGATGATAAATGCAAATGGTTTTATATATATATAAATATATATAAATAAATATATATATATAAATAAATATATATTTATATATATATATAAATAAATATATAAATAAATATATTTATTTATTTATTTATATATATATATATATATATATATATATATATATATATTTATTTATTTATATATATATATATATATATATATATATATATAGAGAGAGAGAGAGAGAGAGAGAGATAGATAGATAGATAGAAAGTTTTGTGTAAAAGCTGTTTGAGCCTTTATTTGATGTCCTTGATATCAGAATCAGATATTAATTGTACACTAGTAGGTCAAAAGTGGCACGAGTAGTAATAATAAGCCGTAAGTCGCGCGCCGAATTGTCTTACTATTGAGGACATAAACCTTAAGCTGGATATCAAGGATATGGAATAAACGCTCATACGGCTTTCCATACACATCCAGCGCGTTCATCTGGCCAGGCCGTGCTTTGTGTGCTTGTTGGGTGATGAGGTCGGTACCCATCTGCTCGGGCGTGTGTGTGTGTGCGTGTGTATGTAATCTGCCTGAGACAGGCTCCAGTGCTTAGAGGGGCCAGACTGCAAACACTGCACAGGGATGAGACACCTGCCACAGGGCTAAGACCAGAGCCTCCACATACACACACACACGTACACACACAGATGGGGAGGCCACGGTTACCATGGACAAAGCGGTCCACCAGCACTCAATCACAACTCCAGGTTTGTCATATTCACTAGTTCCAGTGCGCTTTTAAATCATATTTACACTACGCATTCCCCAATGTGTGTTTGGATTTTCTACCACCAGTCTTAATTGGCTGCTATTAATCGTCCACGGAGGAGGAAGTACCATTTGACAGTTGCTCCTTGTACGCCATGCTGCTCGTGAGGAGGGGGGTAGAAAGCTCCACTTATCCTCATCTTGAAGTGGAGCTTTTGAGCATCTGCTGTCAGAGTGTCAGGTCTGAATTTAGCAAATGCCCAAGCACGAGGTGGCTGCGTTCTAAACGCCCGACGCTCAAAGGAGTGTCTGTGGAGGCGCGGCTCGCCGTGCCAAAACCGAGCTGGCTAGGAGCTCCCTATAGGCAAACAGATGGCCATTACTATCATTTATAACTTATTAGCGCCTGTAATCATACCTGCGCGCGTCGAGCACGCTCACACAACTTTTTTTCTTTGTTATGATTTTTTTTTACCTAATTTGAAACAATCATCCTTGCAAATGTATCTCTTTCTTGTTCCTTCTGTTTATGGTTTTGTTTTTTAATTCACATTAGTGGACAGCACGTTTGGGAGTTTTTTCTAGAAATTAGTTTATTGTAACATTTCGTGTTCCTAATATTTTTAGAAAACTGTAAAAAAAAAAAATTAAAAAAAAATGGATAACTAAATTAGGGGTTTCAAAATGTGTGTTAATTTTAAGTTTTTTTTAATGCCACTAATTTTTCTATCGCACGAGCCTGTACACGTAAAAAATTAGTACTAATGAATTAAAATAATAATGCATATATTTGTGGAGAATGGGGTCAAGTTGTTTTTTTTATAATTTACTTCACGTAAAAGATTAGATAGCTCTTAATATGAAAAGAAAAATGCACTGAGCCGTCACGTCGTCTTACAAATGCAATTATGCCATCTAGTGGCAGAAAAATGACCTCAACACAAATCAATATCACACTCAATTTTTATAAATTATTATGAAATTACTAAAGATGCACAGTCATATTTCTATGAGTTGAAGTGTATGATTTCCCCCCACTTTTATGTTAAAAAGAGTATAAAGACTTCAAAAAAATATATTTTATTGTACATTTGGACCAAATGTAAAATTTGCGATTAATCACGAGTTAACTATTGAAGTCATGTGATTAATTACGATTAAAAATTTAATCACCTGACACCCCTAAAAAAATATTTTTTTCGCTCCCTAATGATCACAAGTGCTATAAAAATTGGAAAGTCAGAATTCCAGATGACGCTTTAGAATCGGGTCATGAGAAGAAGACACAGGTGGCGGTTTGCTAAATTCACATGATACCAAATGTTGGACTTGCTGCTCCTGACAAACAAACACGTGACGGCTCACATGGAGCAGCCAAGCAGGTGTGGGCATTGACGTTTCTGCTGCGAACAGGCTGCATCTGTCATGTGGCAAAGCAGAAATAGCTGCAATCAATGTCCCCCCTCGGACACACACCCACACATTCAAAAGCTACGCGCGCACACGCTAGGTGTGGCTGCTCGCCGGCAAGCAAGTATCGGCGAGGCAACTGACCGGTGGTAGCGATCGATTAGCTCGCTCGCGCAAAGCCAACATGGCTGCAAGAAAGAACCCTCTTTGAATTCTATCTTGAGCCACATTCACTAGAACATTTTACCTTGATTAAAATGTTACCCAGTGCTGTAAATCACACAATATAACGAGAAGGCTAACGAAACAGCAAAAACGTCATTATTAAAAGTGAAAACAATTCAAAAAGCTTCATATAGGATTGTGTGTCCATTTGCTAGATAGTAAGTAGGCTACTTCCTGGTTAATAGAACAGAGAGAACAATATCAACTTAAATGGTCTAAATATATATATATATATATATATATATATATATATATATATATATATATATATATATATATATATATATATATATATATATATATATATATATATAAAAAATTATAAGTTACTGTGATGGCAGACAATACCAGTATTGGCTGCCCTGTTGTGGCCATTTTAAGATCAGGAACTAGAAATTAGAAGAATAGAATTGCCATTGATTTCATGCAAATTTAAGAGAAAACAAACACTATATTGAGATCTATAGGTGTATTTAAATGAATATTTACAATTATCAGTCATTTTATGCAGCAAAAGTAATAGAGGTATCAGTACTTGGTATTGGTATCGGTGACTACTCAAGAGTTGAGTACCTGTACTGGTTTGGAAAAAAGTGGTATCAAACATCCCTAATATTAGATTTAAAAAATAAAATAAAAAACGTTATCATGGTAATTTCTCATATGAGGAAACTTTAGAAAAGGGTGAATATTGTGTTCCAGACTGGAACATGAAATTGACTTTTATCTTAACTTTTAAAACTGGACAGGCGTGGAAAACCTTTGACTCAGTGTGACCGCCATTTTGCAGCAGCTAATTTGTCGCAATCAATTTGGGTCCCGTACGGCCGAGCTTTCTATTGAGTTGTGATTTTCAAATTGGCACGTGCAAACACACACACACACACACACACACTCACTATCATTTGTGACCATTTGGATGCGAGACAAATAGACGGGCAGACAGAGAGACAGAAGGAAGGCAGATGACTGGCTTTGACCAGCTTTGTGGGGAGATGCGTGCAGACGGACACGCAGACACAAACGAGTGTGGACAAACAGACAGACAGATAGACGGACAGAAGGTAGACTTTTTTTGTGTGCGCGTGTGCGTGCGTGTCAGCGGATGTCAGACCAGGTTGTGTGTTCCTGCGGTGGCAGAGATAAGAGAGAGAGAGAGAGAGAGAGAGAGAGAAAGAAAGAGAGAAAGCAGGAAGCTGCTCTCCTGGAGACAGATGGACCGCCATGCTGTGGACACACACACGCACACACAGTGACACACAACCATTCAGACAGTAAGAGAACACATCAGAGAGCAGCAACACGCCTGCCCAAACAGGCATCCTGGACACACTCGATGGTGGCCGGACTTAACAAACAACTTTGCGCAACTTATTATCCCATTCCAACTGCCAAGTAAATCAACAGCGTGTGTATCACACGCACACACTTAACAGGTGCTAATCATGCCGTCATCAGGTATAAGGCAACAACCTCGTCACACCCAACTTGAGAACTGCGGCGGATCTAAACCACGCCAGGTTCTCACAGAGGATGTGTCGAGCACACGCGCGCACACTCGCAAACACATGTTCGGAGTCGTCTTCTCCCACGTTTTGAACGCACCGTCACAGCAGCATCACACTCTTTGAGTTTGGGTGTCGCGGCGAGCGGGCGTCTGTGAAGGTGTGTGTGTGTGTTTTAAGTGTGTTTCGCAGGATTGCCAACACATCTCCTCACAGCGAGACCCCTATAGGAACAGAGACATCTGTGGAGTGAAAGGACGCCAGCTTGCACGGTCGTCTCAGGAGGGGAAGAGCAAAAAAAATAAATAAATAAATAAAGTAGGAAGGGGAGAGAGGCCAGAAGAGGAGCGTCCTATTTAGTTTAGATTGAGATGAATAAGTCAATTGAAAAAATGATATATTGATCACTGTTACTGTAAAATGTGGACATGTAACTGCTTACACCTCAGAATATGGCTACCATATTTTTGGGAGCATTGTATTATTTGATGCAATATCAATGAATGGGTCTATTTTCAAATATTTTCAATACATAAAGCGCTCCGTGTTATAAGGCGCAATATTTTTGTGAAACTTATGTAAAATAGTTTATTGTAATTGTACTGTATATTTATTTGATAGCTTTAGCGCTATTATGCTAGGTTATACCAGGTAGCACCTCTTGTCTCGCTTACATTTGTTGGCCGTGCAACGACACGGGTTTTGCTTCGAACGGAGCAGGGGATCCTCTGACAGACGAAAAAAAAAAAGTTTAAACATCGCTAGTCAATCTGGTGACCGGTGGTTGTGTTATTACTTTGGCTAATGCTAAATGCTATCTGGGTTGGTAGTTGGTAAACCATGCCAAAATGTAAAATAGAACGTTCTTATACGTTTTGGGGAAAATTAGTTAATTGGCTTTTCCCACTAAATTGTGGTCTTGTCTCTTGGGGTAAAATGGTAAAGATAATGAAATGATAATAATAGTACTGCATCTGCCCTAAAAAGCGCCAACCCACCGGGCAATTGCCCCGTATGCCAGATGGCCAATCCAGTTTTCTTGTCAAATTGTGCTTTTGTACTCTCTCTGTGGTTATTTGTACTGTTATAGATATTAACTGGGCAAAAATGTGTTGAATTTGGAATTGTTTAATTAGAAAACTGTCAAAAGTTCTACCACATTGTCTTTGAAAGCTATCGCACATGCTCATTTCCACTTATTTCAACCAGAGCCACTGTGTGATGTGCACACACACAAAAAAAAAAAGCCTCCTTGCAAAAACGACTTTCCAAGGACCTACTAAGAGCGGACCCGCGTCCAAGTATCACAGCGTCGACAGTTCATCCATAAAGCTGCAAGGCCGAGCCCCGCGCCGCAAATAGAAGGAATGACAATACAAGCAAATGTCCTCATTGTGTGCACAAGTGAGCGCACTGGCAGATGTGCCCCGCGGCACCTTGGGAGTATATGAGCCAGGCAACAGGACACAGGTGCACCTGCTCTCTGCTCTCCACAAAAGGTCAGCCAAAGTCAGACCACCGCGCAACCTCACACAGCATTAGAAATAACCGCGCCGGCGTGAAAAGTTCCCAACGAGTCCGTCGAAAAGAAGCACTCGCAGCCTGTTCTTGTAAAGAAACCTTTTTTTTTTTTTTTTACCTAAACAGCCACCGTTGCCACACGTGGCTCCGCCGCGCTTGCCAAAGTGCATTTCCAGCCATGTGAGCAGGTATACAGCAGGAAACATGTGCAGCCGGACCAGTGCCAGGCCAGACAGAAGGTCCGCAATGATGTTTCACTACATAGATTATGCAGATTGTGTGACCGGAGATAGAGAGAGCGAAGTCGTAGGTATCTGGTGAAGGAAGCGATGAGGGATGAAGGGAGCGAGCGAGCGAGGAGGGAGGGCTGCGTGCGGGCTACAGCTGGCAGAGGGATTCCCACAGCCAACTGTCAGTGTAGAGGAGCTCCTTAACAAGCACACAGGCCTCTCAGAAAGGAGCTTTAAAGTGGCCACATGGCCTGGCCGCCACTGCAGAGCCCTGCCCGGTAGCAGGGAGGCTTTACTGGGACCCTCACACACACACACACACACACGCAAAGCGTTGCTTGTACACAAGCACTGGTGCACACCAACCAGCTCAAACGAGACTCAGTCGGCCAGCTGCTGACAAGAGTGTCCAGAGCGATAAATCTGGGCATGTGTGTGTGTGAGATGAGAGCAAGGAGGAACAAGAAAGTCAAAAGCTTCTTGTAGGCAGACTCTATTCTGTGTAGCACTTTTTTTTTTTTTTTTAAAGTGTGAATGTGAATATTTACAACCTTCATGGTTCTTAACCTGGGTTCGAATGAACCCCAGGGCTTCGGTGAGTCGGTATTTTGGCTGATCATCAATCCCGCTTCCAGTGGAATCAAAATGACTCCTTATGCCTGATGCAAAGTACAAATTGGTTCTTGTTCTTTTTGTGGCTCAACATCACACCCCCTCACTTTGAACATTTACTGAACTTTTTTTTTTTTTTTGCATTCTCTCAATAATGCCACCTCACTCAAGGGCCACCTGCACAATTGGATTGAACAGCAATATATTGGCTGTTTCAAAAAAAAATTGGTTCGGTGAAAAACTAAGCTGTTTAACTGTAGTTTAATGTTTTACATAATCCAAATTTTTTTCAAATGACATTGACACACATTTTTCCAGGTTCATAATGTGCCCCCCCCCCCTCCCCTTTAAAGGGGCAGAGCTTTATTCTCCCACGTCCTTGGGCTTCTTAATTGTTATGTCTCCCGCTGTGGATTATTGTTGTTTTCATGTTTCTTGCCCTTTTAGAGATCAATAAAGTTTTCTGAATGTAAATCTAAAATGAAGTTGACCACTTTGTATGGAAGAACAATCAAAGGTAGTCACCCTGAGAACAATGACAATTTAAAGGCATATCATCTTTGAATATATTGTTGGAGTTTCTTCAAATAAATATTTTGTTTTTAAATAACGAATGTATTTAATTTTGTTTAAGTCAATCATCCCAAAATATATTGACACTAGTCAAAATACAGTATTCTGGTTAATATTTCTATAGTGGAATATGAGTTAAGCAGCAAACTGCAGCAGTTTTTATTAATATCAGAAGGCGGCCATTTTGCCACTTACTGTCAAGTGAAAATGACATCACAGTTGCTCAGGTCTCAAGTAACAACCAATCACAGCTCAACTTGAGAAAACAGGTAAGCTGTGATTGGTCATTACCTGAGCCCTGAGCAGCATTGATGAAATCTTCAGCCGACAGCAAATGGCAAAATGGCCGCCCGCTGAGATGGATAAAAAGGGCTGGATTTTTGTGCATAACTCATATTCCACAGAAGTAATATTGATCAAAATGTCATGTTTAGACTAGTAAGGTCACATACAACATATTATTGTCAAGCAATGTTTAAGGTTGACTTCCCCTTTAAGAACACCTCATATTAGAAACCGCTCTTAATGTCACCCACTGCAAAGTGCAACCAAAATAATAAACAAATTGTTAGTCTCTAACGGTGTCGATCCAAAGTAAGCATTAGTGTCTTTGTAAGTAGATTTGTATTGTGTTGACGTGTGCAGGTGTACTTAATGAAGTGAAGTGTATTTCCAGTGACAAAAGATTTCTTGTCGTTCCCACCATCACTATGCCGGACCACCGCTGCACTAATGTGGTGGCATTAGCATTTCAAGGAGCCTCCATTAAGAAGGGCAAGAAAAGCTGCTCTCGGCAGGGGGAAATCCATTTTGTCCTGGGCTCCAACATCTGCTCAAGCCGTCCCGCGGCCAGAAGGAGGCTGGGATAAAGCCGAAGAGCCCTCTGATTTACTGTAATGACACACGGACAGATAGACAGACAGACGGGCAGAATGGGCGACCATATGCGGAAGCGCGGGAGGAAATAGGGGAAGAGACAAAAACAACTTCTGTCTCGCTGTCTGTCATTTTTTTTCCTCCCTTTTTTTTTTTTTATGCGGTGCCTTCTTTGAGCGCTTATGTCAGCGGTGGGAAAGGCGGCATGCCAGATTATGCTCTGTGTGAAAGTCCACAGTAGTGGAGATAATAATAGAAGAAGGTTGTAAAAATAGCACATCGTCATCATAGCAAACTGCTGGACGGGATAAGAGTGTGAGAACTTTGCAGGATTGGTCATCATTTGGGCTCCAACCCAAAAAAACAAAACAAAAAAAGAGTCAATGAGTCAAAAAGGCGGGATGCGACGACTTCACCCTCAATCTGCCCTGTTTACATGAGCACATTTGGAGCCTGAAACGGCAAACATTTGAAAATCGGTCTCAGAGCGGATCATTTTGACACTGTTATTACACTGAAAACGGACAAAACACGAAGGCCTGTGCTCGCTTTCAGATTTGGGTTTGTTCTAGTTTGAGGTGTAACCCACATGAAAACCAGGGAGCTGTCGAGAAATAGAAAAACAAGTGTTTGTGGTTGACTAACTGCCCCAAAAAAACTATTTTTAAAATTAAGAATTTCATTAATTGATTAAATTAAATAATAATAAAAATATTGTTATTATTTATATATTTAATAATATTACTAACTATTATTATTATTGAATAATCATAATTATTAATTAATTAAATTAATTTAAAAAAAATCATTTTTGCCTGGTTTGGTGTAAAACTAGAGTAACTCCCCCATAACTAACCAAAATTAACAATTGTTCGCCTTTTGATGTATCACAGTTATAAGAGATGCAGGATGACGCCTGAATGAGTTTTAACACCTGACGCCCCCAACCGTTATTATTGTGGTAAAAGTAATTGCTACTGTCCAACAGATAAAGTCAAACTGTGGGAGACAAAATTCGTGTTAAGGTTCAAATACTTATTTAACATATAAAATGCTGAATTTTGTGCATTTTACATTGTGTGTGTGATTTCAAGAGCTGTTGACTGATATATTGCCTATTGCCATAGTCAATAAACAACCATAACAATTAGAAATTGTTCATTTCTTTGCAACAAGGTTATAAATAATAGTTTGAGAATTTTGATTATAGTTAATTTTTACCAATTTAACTTTTTTTGAAAATGCTTTGTTTTACTTTTGTTTTTATTATTTTTATTATTCTTTTTTTTTTAAGTGTCTTAAATATTGTTATATGTTAAAGCGGATAGTCGAAGTCCACTGTTGGGCTTGCGTTACAAAACGAGGCTTGTGTAATGATACAGCAGGTGGCCAAAGTGATAGTTTCATACATGTCAACCCTAATTTGGTCCCACCTGTATTACAAACCCATAAAATCCTTATTTTCCCATAAAAATCCTTATGTCAGTTTTATCAATACTAGAGCTGTTTCATGCAATAACATTAATCTTACCTTACTTTCTTTCTTATATGAAGACATTGACAGTATCTTGTTCCAAATGACATTTTATTGCACAAAGAAAAAACTGATTTCTAAATATCACAGGGACGGTTGACTTTTTTGTTGCTTCACATTTCTCTCGTGCAACTTTGATTTCAAATGTTCTTTGACATCGTAAATGCCAGATGCCGCAAACTTAATGTCCCGTGAACAAAGCGAACATGATGCATACTCTTCTCCAAGTTTTGACGGACCAATTACCTTAAATAAATCCGTCCATTCCGAACGAAAACGTCCGGTGTATCTTGTTTTTTTGGCCGGCCTGTCCCCCATTTTCTCAACCACTGCGAACGACTCGCAATTTTCGCGCTAACACAAATTTCTTAACTGCGCATGTCAGGAAACTGTTAGAAGTCTCGCGCGATAGACGAGATTTTGTGACTGGTTGTTGTTTAAATCGAGCTTATGCACACGTGTAGCACGTAGCCGACAGTAAATACTAAATAAATTTAAAAAGGGTAAGCAATATATACTAATATTATTATTTTCATGAAAACAGTTAAATCCGTATTAATTTCCAAATACGCCCGTATGCTTTTGCAACACTTAAAAATCCGTAAGAAATACGGACAAACCTTATGGGTTGACATGTATGTAGTTTGCGACCTTGTGGTTGATATTTTCATGTGTCAGATTGGCGACCAGGCGCCTGATGATAGCACATCCCCCCAGGACGAACACGGCCGCAATTGCAGTAAAAGACATAAAAATAAAAACATTTAACAAGCAGCGGGGATGGCGTGACACACACACAGCGCAACGCCAGCGTGATGGATTGCCACACAGTGAAGCAACAAACAAACGTTTTGATAAACACCGTAGATTTTCTTGCGCTCTCGCCGCAGCTTATCTGAGCGCTCGGCTCGATAACTCGTTGCACTTCATCTTCATTTGAAATATAGAAAGCGTCTGTGGGAGTTTCAACAGATGATGTGCTGGGAAGAGCCTTTCGAAGTAATAAGTCACAAAGTGGTAGAAGGGAGTTGGGATGTTTAAGGTGAATGGGGAAGTTTTGAGGACATCTGTTTGTTTTTTTTACAACCATACCATGTGACCGAGATGTGTGGTATGAACAGCGGCACAAGCGGATGCACCTGATTTTCAAAATAAAATAGTTGGAAGCGCAGAATCCAAAATTCAGATGAACAGGCAACCGGATCACAATAAAAACAAAACACAGACAACCTGATGGATGTCTTTACTGTGTGGTCCAGACCTTCGTCATCCAGACCACTCGGCCCGCTCTGTTTATCACTGACTGACTACTTACACACACACACACACACCACAGGTCTGCATCACTAACAATTATCTGTGGTGTGAGCTCACGCATAAGGCACCTCAGAGTCTGGGCCTTTCGCACACAACTAACATGTGCGCTGCACTGGATGTGACTACAAAAGAGTATTGGGACCACAGTCAAAAGGGATCGTGACAGCCCATGAATAAAGAAAATCCACGTTGACGGCCATTCAAATGTACGGAAGCGTATTGCATTCACTTGAGGAAGAAAAGAAAAAAACTCCTGTTTTTCTGACTAATTTTTGGGGGGAGCTTTGTTTTTTTGAGTATTTTTTTGAATTGTCTGTTTTTTATTTTATTGTTTTATTGATTTTTTTTTTCTGTCAAAAAAATATTCCGAAAAAAAAGTCTGAAAAAATTATTGAGAAAAACTGGAGGAAAAATTACTCAGAAAAACAGGGAAAAAAATATTTTCAAAAAAACTGAAAAAAAAATATTCCGAAAAACAATGCTGGTGTTCTGTTTTTCGGAGTATTTTATTTTTTTTACCTTTGAACTCCAAGTGACTTGTTGCAGACTCGCCAATAGCGGAAGCGGACACTTTCCCGCATACCTCCATAATGCAATAAGATGGTCATGTTTACTTACTGGCTTTAAAGGAATGAATGCATTCACTTACATCTCCTAAGGGCCCAGGTAACAGCCAATCGCGGCTCACCTATTTTCTGAAACTGAGCCGTGATTGCTCATTTCCGGAGCACTGCGCAACTGTGGAGTCATTTTCAGTCGACAGCTAGTGACAAAATGGCCGCCCCGGAGATGGATAAAAACAGTTGTTAAATAGTATTATCATCAATACTGTATTATTACTCTTACTATTGTTTTCCATTTTTATTATTATATTAAAATTTTGAGTAGATTTGAGTATTTCTGAAATCTGATAGCAAGAATTTTTGTTTGTTTGTTTGTTTGTTTGTATCAGAGCGACTCTCCAACTAGAGAAGATGTGAGGGGGAGCAAGAAAAAAAAAAAAGGAGCAGAAGGCTAGCTTACTAGCTATGCTTAAAAAAAGGAGGGCTTGACGTCGTCGTCTTTCTGCTGGCGGATCATGTCCAGTGTACACACCCACACACACGCACACACAGCCAGATGGAGAGCAGCGCTAAAGCTTAGTTTAATGACAAAAGGACCCTCAATCTGGACACGGATTTATCACTCACTTTAAAGTCCATCTGCGACAAGTTTGGACTGTAAACACAACTGCTCAGTCTCGCTGCCTTCTTGGGCTTTCGTGTTGGAGGAACTTAGCAACTCCCTAGAGTGCGCACACACACACACACACATACACACACGCATTCCTGCACAGGCCCCTCATTTAAGGCGCGTTTCAAAAACGAGAGGACACGGTGGACGAGACGTTACGCTGACGTCCGTGGGCCTGCCATCGCATGAGGTAGGGTGGGTTAGGGGGGTATTTTTTCGGGGGGGGGGGGGGGCAAGAGTGACAGCATCGAGATAGACTAGCTACCTATTTATAGCCCGAGCCATCTGCAGAGCTCCCTCTTGTCTTTGGTCATCCTGCTCACAAAGGCTTGGAGGCAGATTCCAGCAGCCCAGCCGCTCCACCATCCATTCACTATTCATCCCCGAGTCGGCAGCACCATATGGATCCGGCCCCACTGCTGGGCCCTGGCCGGCCCGCTTCTCCCACTCCAGCTCTCTTTCTGCAGATTGACATGGTAATGAAGCCTGGGCGGCTGGCTTTTCTTCTGCCCTTTTTTTTCCGACGTCTTCTCCTCTTCTCCGCTCAAAGGAGCCGCCATTGAACGTGGCCGGACCCCCAATTCAAACGCCCCCCTCCTCTTACTCCTTCCTTTACCCCTTCCTCTTCTTTCCGAGTGGTCCAGGCCATCGCAACTCTCAGTAGAGAGCAGACCTCCACCAAGGCTCAACAATCCTGACGTACAGTAGAGGTGAATGGACAAATCCCATGAGGTGTGTCAGAAAAGTTCCAGGACTGGTGTCACAAAAAGTTATCTTTCAAATCTATGAGATTTAGATTAAGAAGACCTCCGACAAGACAACTTGTGGCTGCTTTACCATGACAACGCGCCTTCTCACAATTATCCAGTAGTTCCTGCAATGTGATCCGATGCAAAATCAAATCCATTAGCCAAAATAATGCTTTCCTCCTTAGCCAAGGCTTCATGCAATATGTACCGATAAATTGTTGGATACACTTCTGTCCAGATTTACACCAAAATCATAATGGATTTGTTATTTCAGCCTTCCATCGCCTTAAATTTTTATTTTTTTTTTAAATAGTCCTGCTAACAAGCTAACTTCAACTCATTCACTCCCAGCTATTTTCACTGAAGCAACCCCTTTCACTCCCGGCTGTTTTACTGGATTTTGACTGATTTTGCAAGGCCAACAGAATATTGTGTTCTTTTGCTATAAAAACATGGACCTACCAAAAGAAAGATTAGAGTCTCTTCATTCATCAGGGAAAAATAAATATATTTCTATCTGTTTCCGTTTTGCAGCAATTGGCATTAGAATACAGCTAAGTTTCATCACTTTTCACAAATCTGTTTAGAACTGTGGGTAAATGAGTTTTTTTTTCAACATGGCCCTGGTTGATCTCTTTTGCTCTGCTAGCACAGGCTGTCCGTTTTTGTAACTACCATTTCTTCAAACATTCTCTGCAGTTGAGAGGCTGCATCAAAGACTTCTGTATGCTCTAGCATCCCAATTATTATTATTATTATTATTATTATTATTTATTTATTTTTTATATATAAATACGTCTTTGGGACACTTAAAAGATTTAGAATAGAACGGATTAATACGCTTTTGGGAGCAAATGAGTTAGTGGCATTCAGTAGAACACACACAGTAGGTTACCTCTCCCAAGGCTCCAAATTTTTAGTTTGAATTAGCCCCAAACTTCAGAGATGCCCAGCAAAAGCCTACGCCAGAATATCGTCATTTAAACAGAGGCATTATTTACTGATAATAGTTCTTCCATAAATGCCCCCTTACAATTTTCAGTTCCTTTCCTTTCGTTAAATCTACAAACAAGCACTAAAAGCACGTTCTTCGGGTCTGAAGTTTCCCATTTTTTTGTGAACATTAGGATTGCAAAATAGTGGGAATTTAAAATAATTTCCCAGGGATTTAAAGGTATCTTAAAGGGCTCTATTAAGTGGACTGAGGGGAGCCGCTTCAATTGGCCGGGGGTCGGCTGCATTCCATCTCACAACAGCGCACATGTCGCAAAACGCCTAATTCCATCTGCGCCAGTCAAGCAAAATACCAAAAGAAAGAAAACTTTGTTCATCCGTGCACACAATTAGACTGCGCTTTGCGCTAAACTTGCGCTGGGCACGAAAATAGGGCCCCAAGTGTCATGTTGTGTTAGTCAGCAGGCGCTCAGCCGCACCGCATCCTCTTTTTTCCCGCTCATATCCTCTTTCTAGCTTGACCATCACTCTTGAACGAAGGCCAACTGGCAATAAAGCGGAAATGGAATCAGAGGGGGTGGCTCGGTAGTTGGTGGGAGGGGGGTGTTAAATGGGGATTCCACACAAGGAAGCTGTTTATGATGCCACAAAGCGCAGCCCCGTGGGGAAGGAAGACAAGTGTGAAACGGATCTCAAACAAGAGCTTCTGTCAGCCTCCCTCTGTCACACTTTGTCTCATCACTTAAGACGACAAAAGGAGACACGTTGAAATAAAACAGGGCCCAAACGCCATGCTCCAGAAGACATATATTTGACATACATGTATAACTTATGTTGAACACATTGTCCTGTGTTAAAGGCATTTGGTTCTAATTTGTGACTGCTGCTTTTCATTATTTTGGTTTTGTCCGTCTCCTCATTTTTAGATTGTTACTCTTGTTTTAAGAGCATGTTTTCCTTGGCAAAGCAGGGTCAAGTGTTCATTAAAGTCAAATAAAACAAGAGCTATTACATTTTTTAATCAGATTAACTCATTCACTGCCATTGACGGCTATAGACATAAAAAATTCATTTGAACTATTTCTATTAGTTTAAAATTTGTTTCCACTTTTGTTAACAAGAGTGTGAAACCTCAATTTTTTTTATTGTACACGTGCTGCTTACTAAAAGCTAATCCGTGATTTCAACAAAACTCAGCGCAGCTCCGCTTACCTTTTGGCTTTGAGATGGTAGGGCTTCAGACTGTGCCTTGAAAGTGCTAGAGAAGGGACAGAAATGAACAAACATAGTTCATATGGTTGTTTGATTACATGCTTGATGAGTTAACAGGTACTCAAGTCCCAACTATAGTGGTATTTCTTTTTGTTTTGCTTTTTTAGGGGTAATAATCTCTGGGGGGGAAACTGCTAAATATCGAGATACAACCCAAGATGAACCACGTAATGCATGAATTTTTGGACCCAAATACAAATCCGTGATACAGTGAATCTGTTATAATTTACCAGACCACTGTATTTGTTTTCATACAATACAGTGCTACTTTTCCTAAACGTGGTGAGAGGATTAATGACATTTCAATTCATGTCAATTGAGAAAATTTATTTAATGTAGGTCTACAAGTACACGCCAACTGAGTTACGAGCATGCAAGTCAAGGTATCACTGTATTTCGAAATTTAAAAAAAGTCAGTTTTCAATAATATGTCCCCTACTACGTCTAATTGAATTCCCGTGAGAACATCCGTACAAAATGGGGTCATGGTTATCTCTCAATAAGAGAGAATCCATGGAGTATCATTGGTGGGCTGCAGCGGAGCAGTCACCTTGGGATCAGCGCGGCAGCCTGAGGCGGAGGCCAGCCTAGTTAAGCATGCATGCTGTGCTGGGCCTAAACCTAATTAGGTGCCATCCCAATGTCAACACTGCTGATAGAAGACAAGCCTTCTCCTCCTCCAGCCACGCTGTGAAAGGCCTCCAAAGAGCCGCCTTGCACGGCCCCGGCCATCTGCAAGCTTTTGGCTGTATGCATGCGTCTTTCATGCTTTCCAAATACAACAAAGTACCTGCAGGTTATGTGCTTCTTTCCAGTCAGCTACATTGGAAAATGTTTGATTAAACGGCTGACTTTTCAATCAAAAGTGTCGATCACACACATAGACAAGTCACAAAAATTTCAGGATGAACCTAAAATGTACTATAACCTGTACTTAATTTGACTTTATCTAAACTTTTGAATGCACAATCCAATCTTTTGATGTTCAGTAACTTTCCGGAGTTGACTGGCAAGATTCACAACAGGTAACTAATACATTTTGACATGAGACCAAAATTAGATTCAGTTTGATCAAACCCTTGTGAATTTTACCATTCAGCTCCTTGTTCAACATGATGGAACCTTTTCCACACCATAGAATTGAACATGGTTGTGACCAATCATCTTAGGGCATTGTCCATGATCCAGGAAATTGAGCGGCATGCTAACAATCAATTGTAAATGTTTGAGGAATTTAGTTTCTCTTTTCTTTTTTTTCTTTTTTTACCTTTTGAGTTGTGAAGGAATCATTGCCAAACAAAAAGAGAAAAATGTGAAAAGTCTGTATTGCTGTTTGTCCATGAGCAGGCTACTTCCTGGTTCATCATGAACAGGCTACTTCCTGGTTCATCATGAACAGGCTATCATGAACCAGGAAGTAACCTGCTCATGGACAAACAGCAATACAGACTTTTCACATTTTTCTCTCGCTTTTTTTTTTTTTTTTTAACCTTTTGAGTTGTGAAGGAATCATTTCCAAACAAAGAGAGAAAAAAGTGAGAGAAAAATGTGAAGAGTCTGTATTGCTGTGTGTCCATGAGCAGGTTACTTCCTGGTTTATAGAGGATGAACCAGGAAGTAGCCTGCTCTTCTTTCTTTCTTTTTTTATGGAAATCAATTTTCTCATTTTGTTTGAGTTATGATCGAAACATTGCCCCACTGTCTCACAATACAAATAGTACAGTATAGTCCTATTTTACATCACTCATCATAAACCATGATGGATAGAATATGGCGGGCCCGGTTCCTTTGCCAAGTCATGTGTTGCTGCGAACTTATTGCTTCAGGCTGGGCGGGGCGCTCTCCGGAGGCCACTCACTCACACCTGCGCCTCATCAGCAATCATCTCCAGTTAAAAGCCAGTCTGACCTTCATGCAGGTGCCAGATGATTCCTGCTGCAACCGCTGGTATTTTGGCTAACTTGACTTTTGTTTTAGCTTGTCCTTGTTTGATTTTTGTTTTCCCTTACCTTGCACCGGTGCCTACGGATATCGGTTCCCAAGCCCGTCCCAGGTCAATCCGACCTCGCCAAGAACTCACCTGTTCTCTACCTGCCTTGGACTACTCGCAGTTCCTACTCTTGCATAACTCGTTTTTGTGTCATTAAACCCTAGCTCAACTCCCACTACCTGTCTTCCTCGTCAGTTTCGGATCCGCATCTGATCCACGCAATCAACCCACACAGAATAGCTACGACACAAACAACTGTTTAAAAAAATCTCATTAGTTAAAGAAATGAAAGCTTTGTAACTTGATACAATATGAAATTGTATTTTTCTATTTGGTATTTCAGTGGTCATTTGATTCAAAATGATAGTCCCATCTTACATCATGCTCCATGAACCTAGTAGCATGCTAACAGATAAACTAATACAGCCACTCTCTACGTTATTTAAAAAAATATATATATATCTTGTTAGAAGAATTTATTTTGGTTTTTCATTTGAGAAATAAAGTAATGACTCCTCCCAGCCCAGAATACAAATGCTATGCTCCCATTATGTTATATTATTCTCTATGAGCAACAATGTAATCTGCTAGCTAGCAAACAAGTGAAATAACGATCACAAATACAACGATAAATCTTGTATCTTTAGTCATTTGGGAGTGATTATGTTCTCTTATTGTCAATTTGGCCCCCGTTTAATTAATGCTACTCTCTTTTATGTCAAACTTCATTAACCAGGAAGTAGCTTGCTAACAGACAAACGCTTGAGTTTTGCTCACCTTTTATTAACTTATCATTTCAACCTTGGCAGAGGTCTGCGCTCTACTAATTGAGATTCTTGTATAGTTTCCTCTGTTTTATTTATACGCTCTCTTCCCGCTCACGGCACAAAAATGGCACCGAATTCCCAATTCAGGTCGACCAAATATGGAATCCTGGTGCTCGGAGGTAAACATGTCGGCGCGCACTGTTGCCTTTTTAATGTGTCATCAAACCGTCATCTAATTCCATTTATACGGCTAAAAAGCCTCTCACAAACAGATTACCTGCTGCATAGAGGGGAGGCCCCTCTTTCAGTGTGTAATTGTGGCATGGCGCCATGTCCTCCCACTGCTTCTTAGTCCATTAAAATACAGATGAGAGCCTTTTACAGCGTGCGCCAACAGCAACGCCTCCCAGCTAATCCGGCAAGCAACACAAACATCACATGAATTATGTGTAATGGAGACGACTCGCTCGCTGCTGGCACAGCTGACTGAGGACGCAAACAAAACGCCCGTTTATTTTTGGTTAATGTTTGGATTTTGTTTTTGTTTTTTTGATTGGGCTTTTCATGTAAGTAATTAGCTGGCAAATATAGAAATCCGCGCGCTCCGCGGAGAGGCTGTCGTTAGGTGCGCTTCCAGCGCTTCTTCTTCTTCTCTCTCGCACGCGGGGAAAACTTCCTCTGCGTTCAGCATTTTAACTTGTTTGTCTGCTAATTCCATTTCCAAGTCCGCTTTCACTGTAAACAACGCGGCGTTGCCTCCGTTTCACCATCTCGTCTACTTAGCGAGCGCTATTTATTCATCCTTTTAATGCTCAATCTTGGCAAGGGCGAGTGAAACCCAGCACCTTAATTCCATTAGCTTGTTACTCCAATAACTCCCAATAATATAACGACACACACACATACACGTTCATGAGGCGTGAAAACACAGCAGCCGTATGGACGCTCCCATTGGGGCTTTTTTTTAAATAATGCTAATAGAAGCTAAAGGTTGGTCCTGTTTTGCTGATGTCAAAATAAACGGTCGTTAACCTGCGCAGGCTTTAGCGAAGGCGAGTGTCCTAATAGGCCCCCTCTAATAAGCCCTGTTTACACCAAGCATCATACTTGGTACACATTATTTGTCACCATTTATTAGAGGCATCCATTTCTGCTTCTCCTTTGTGTTCTTTCATGCCTCATCATATATAATACAAATAATTAAAACAAGCATGGTGGTTCTCCGAGTACTTTTTAAAGACTCTACAATAAATTTTCCATGGTGTGAACATGTGATTTTTTTTGTTTGTCCAATCAATTCACATATATTAGGGATTGGCGAGTATCAGTACCAGGTATCGGTATCATGCTGTTACTCGGCCTTATTTCTAGGTATCGGTACTTGTGATAGGAGCTATTACCGGTATTGGCTTTATTGGTTTTACGATATAGGAATTAAAAAGTAGAAGAATAGAAAGTTGGCATTTATTTCATGCAATTTTTAAGTACAAATGTTGCAATGGAGTATACAGGTCTTATTAACTCATTCACTGCCATTGACGGTTATAGATGTCAAAAATTCATTTTAACTATTTCTATTAGTTTGAAATGTTTTCCACTTTTGTTAACAAGAGTATGAAAACCTAGGAAAAAAATATTGTATATATTTTATGTATCAAAAGTGGTATCGGTACATGGTATCTGTGACTAGTCAAGAGTTAAAGGATCTCTGTGCAGTTTGTCGCTTTTTTACTCGCGACTGCCACCTCTGGTTAAAAGCATAACCGCAGCATCTGTGTCAGGCTCGTTCATGGAAAAAAAAGTTTTATGAATTTAAATGTCTCTAATACAATATTATTTTTAACTCATTCACTGTCATTGACGGCTATAGACGTTAAAAAAATAAACATTTTAACTATTTCTTTTAGTATAACATTTTTTCCACTTTTGTTAACAAAAGTATGAAAACCTAGAATTTTTTTTATTGTACATTTAGAACAGGTATAAAATTTGTGATTAATTGTGAGTTAACTACTGAAGTCATGCAATTAATTACGATTATATCGCAAAACTTTATATCTGTTCTTAATGAACAATAAAAAAAAAAATCAAGTTTTTTTATACTCTTGTTAACAAAAGTGGAGAGAAAAAAGTTAAACTAATAGAAATAGTTCAAATGAATTTTTGACGTCTATAGCCGTCAATGGCACTGAATGAGTTAATAACTACTATTTATATATATATATATATATATATATATATATATATATATAATATATAAAATATTTTTCAGTATGCGTGCAAACTCATCAAGTCACCCCCCCCCCCCAAAAAAAAAAGGAAATTGGCTGTGGTGACTAAACAAACAACTACTTTATAATGTTTACTTCCTCTTTGTTGACTACCTTGACAGGTTACACTATTCACCTTGCTCATACAGTTTTTGCCCTCCTGCTCACATACTCCACAGGCCAAACTAGGAGTACCATCCCAAACAGCGCTGTAAAGATCCCAAAAGAACTGTCCCACTTGGCTTTTCAGAAGAACGGGCAAACTCGATGGCTTCTAATCACGTTGAATCTACTGCTCAGTTTCCCACCCTCCTTAAAGACTTTTCATTTCAAAAGTGACTCTCCTTTTGTTACTGAAAAGGCTAAAGAGGGTCCATGTTGGAGGGAAAAGAGCAGATTAGGTGTCAAACTCGAGCAGAGAAAGAGAGAGAGAGAGAGAGAGAGAGAGAGAGAGGGAATGATGACGCGCAGGGAAGATAAGATGAAAGACAAGACAAAAGCGAAAGTAATGGGGATATTAAGTGAAGGGGAAAAGGCAGTCTGTGTTGCCGCCGCTCGGTGTGATCCTGAGCTGTGAGCCGATGAGATGGGGAAGGAGGAGGAGGAGGAGGAGGAGGAGGGATGAGCGATAAGAGGCCAAGAGGATTACGGCCCGTGAGAACCTTTGTTGTTGTGATGCGCTCAATGATCCACCTGACCACTTCAACGTGCTCACCGCTGCAAATCTGCATGGGAGGCCACTGCCAGAAAGCCAGGCTGTGACATTGCATGAAAAGGGTTGCTGGTTCTCAGTCATGTTGAAGAACATATGAGGGCGTGGCAGCATGCGTCCATTAAAACTCATTCACTGCCATCAATTTGTTTAAAAAATAGATTAAAAATTAGGGGCAAACTACAGGCAATTCATTTTTTTTATTGCAATTAATCCTATGACTTCACTAGTTCACTCACGTTTAATCGCAAATTTTATATTTGTTCTAAATGTACAATGAAAAAAATTCTAGGTTTTCATACTCTTGTTAACAAAAGTGGAAAAAAATGTTAAACTAATAGAAATAGTTCAAATTAATTTTTGACGTTTATAGCCGTCAATGGCAGTGAATTATTATTTTTTTTTTAAAGAAGAAAAGATTCAAAATTTGGGGCAATTAATCACATGACTTTACTAGTTAACTCACGATTAATCAAAAATGTTGTATCTGTTCTAAATGTACAATAAAAAAATCTAGCTTTTCATACTCTTTTTAACAAAAGAGGGGGAAAAATGTTAAACTAATAGAAATAGTTCAAATGAATTTTGAAGTTTTTAGCCGTCAATTGGAATTCAGTCTGGGCAATAAACTAATTAACTCATTCACTGCCATTGACGGCTATAGACGTCAAAAATTCATTTGAACTATTTCTATTAGTTTAACATTTTTTTCCCACTTTTGTTAACAAGAGTATGAAAACCTAGATTTTTTTTATTGTACGTTTAGAACAGATATAAAGTTTGTGATATAATCATGAGTTAAATACTGAAGTAATGCGATTAATTACGATTAATAATTTTAATCACCTGACGCCCCAAATTTTTAATCTTTTCTTCTTTTTTTAAAATTCATTCACTGCCATTAACGGCTATAAACGTCGAAAATTCATTTGAACTATTTCCATTGGTTTAACATTTTTTCCACTTTTGTTAACAAGAGTATTTTTAATAATCTTTTTTTTTTTTAATGGATTTATGGCAGTGAATGATTTAATATATAAAATCACCGTCATAACGCCTGAGCCGCTGGGACACGTCTTAGGGGCGTTTTCAGCGGATTCAACATGTTGAATTGGCGTCCGACCCTCGTGACATCAGCGCATGGGACAAGAACAGGAAGTGACCAATGTGGATAAAGAGTCATTTCAGGAGTTTATAAACATTCAGTCTCTGGATTTTCATTTAAACAGTCAAGGAGACCAAATACGTTCAATTTGCCTGGAGGGCAGGTACAACTGAATATTATGAACTCTGCCCGGCAACAAGCAGTTTGGAAAGAATGTCCCATCGATTTTGCAGTCTAGTGGTAAAAAAATCATCCTTAAATTGTGTCTAGTCGTACTTGCACTGACTATGTAGTGAACGATCAATACAGAACATAAGAAGACCGGCAGGTGAAATGAGACTTTGGCCAGTTGTTCTCTGGTTCTGCTAAAAACTTTTGTGCTTCCTACTTGAACTCTCTCTTCCCTCTATGCTATGGAAACAGTGCAGTGTGGTTTTATTTAACATGGGAAACAAAGACTTTGCATTCATACAAGCATTTTGGTCTCAATGTGCTATTTACCCTCAAAATATTAAGAAAGGAACATTGTGTTTTTGTTTTGTTTAACCAGGATTAAGTCCAGTGCTACTGTGGCCAGTGTTGAATAATAATAATAATAATAATATTCATAATAATAACAACAACAACAGGGTAGTGTGTGACTCCTTGCATTGCATTGATGCTATTGCTCGTAACGATGACGAAAATATGAAGAACTTCGATCCTAACTGCTAGCTAGCACAGAAGCTAACCCCGACGCGACCTGAGAGGTGTCCAGGCCGCTCCATCAATATTTTAGCACACCGAAGCAGGTGATGCGAGGTCGCCACGACGATGAGCAAGATGCTATTATTCACCCGGTGACCGGCTTGAAGCAGCTATTTCAAGCGGATGAACGCAAGAACGCTCTCAAGAACAGCCCAGAGCCGTTAGACTTGTGACCGTAGAGGAGTTCTCATAACCTCATTTCAGGTCTCAATTCCCCTTGGTATAGAGGAAGCTGACCAACGGCATTGTGGGATTGAAACAAGAGCGAGGTCGGTCAGTGGGGGTTACGCTTGAAACCTGTTGCTCTCGCCTCTTAATTGTTTGACTTGATCGTTTCAAATCAAGCGACACACCTGCTATTTCGCTGACCACATTAAAGGCATAAATTAGCACAGTAGCCGTCTGTCTGTTCTGTGCTATTCTGACAGGTAGCATACCGCAAACCAGACCGCTAGCGAAAAGCGTCCCAGTTAGCATGACCAGCCTGGCTGCCATCAACCATGGTGATGTCTTTTGTCTCCTGGCCCAATCTGGCCACCTCATCTCTCCCAGTGCCTCTCATTTTGAAAAAAGAGAGAGAGAGAGAGAGAGAGAGAGAGTGTCAAGGCTGGAAAGTGCATGTTTTCACTTCAGACGGAACTGTTTGCACATTTGGCAATGTATTGACCAAAAGCATACATTGACAAATAAAACTATTTCAAGCAAGGCCAGTGTGGTTCTGCAGATCATCTATTTTACAAAGCAGAACTAATTAATCAATCAATCGTGGTTGGATGAGACCCCCATTCTCTGAACTGCTTATATGCTTTTTATTCTTGTAATATTGCAGTTTTGTGCATTATTATTTATTATTTATTATTTATGATTTATGATTTATGATTTATTATTTATTATTATTTAAATTTATTTTATTTATTTCACACATTTTGTCCACTATCCTTTGTCAAAACAAGACAGTTGTTTGCTTATACAATTTAATGCCAAACTTTTTTTCTTTTTTTTGCCATTAAAAAAATTAAAATATATGCCGAACATTTTTTCTTTGTTGCAGTTTTCCATTGTTCTTTGACATTCTAATGTTAAATCGCATGTTTGTTTGACTGTTCCTGGACATTTTCATGTCAAATTCTTACCAGCTTTCTAGATGTTCAATGTTGCGCATTTGTATCCTGTTTTTTTAAATTAGTATTATTATTTTTTTACTTTTTATGTGAAAGTTCATTTTGTCACTGTTTTTAGACATTTTAATGCGATATTTGCCATAACAGTGTCAACTGCAAAGTTTGTTCACTGGACCTTGATATTTCAAAATCAATCTGTTTTTTTTGTCTTTTTTTTCATGCAATAACGTTAAAAACGGAACAATTTTTCTTTTGATCGCAGTTTTTCTTCTTTTTTTAGAAATCATAATTTCCATGAGACGTTTTCCCCACTGTTTGTGTTTTTTTAAATGTTCCAATGTTTATCCAATTTTAAACATTGATTGTTCTTTTTTTTAATTGACTTTGTTCTCTTTTATCTGTTTGATTGTATTGCTTTTTACTGTTGCATGTTGGTGTGCACTTAGGGATTTGATTTTTCAAGTGTGTTATAAATACAATCTATTATTATTATTATTATTATTATTATTATTATTATTAATGTGAGCTTTATCTGATTCTTTGACATTTCATTGTGAAACAGCAAGTCATCCCAAAAGATACAAATGCTCCAGGTGGTGCTTACTAATGTCACACAATTATAAATAAAAAATAATAATAACAATAATCACTGACCAATTACAAAAATAACACTTGCCGCAACCAAACAATGTCATCAAAATGAATGCAAAAGTCTTCCAATGCAAGCAAGAGTCCTGAATATATTAGTAATATTAGTTGATAGGAGAGACGCATTATCAATACCAAAAAAAAAAAAACTGAAACAATAGTGTTCAATTGTACTCTTAACATTATAATCCTTGTAAAGGCATATTAATTGATGGTAGGCAAGTGATACATTGTGCAAGTGTTCCTAATGTTGTGACCTCTGAGAACATGGACTATTTGCGTGTACCGGACTGTAGCTCTCTTTGCAGTTTGAATGGAGGAAGTGGACTTTAAACACATGTACTGTTTCTTTAAAAAAAAAAAAAAAAGAGAGAGAGAGAGAGAAGAAACAAGAGTAGCAAACATAACATTCCATCACTTATCACTAGTGTGTGTGTGGGTGTGTGTGTGTGTGTGTGTTCGGACCTCGGGTCGATCAGCTGAGAAGCGTCCGGCCCTCCCCCGAAATGACACCCACGGTTGCCACGGAAACCGCCTGAGCGGCGCCTCGAGGGGGCTTGCGAGGGGTCTTGTTGTGAATCCAGTGACGTCACGGCGCCGGCGCCAGAAAGTCTGCCCGAGAGAGAGGGAGAGAGAGAGAGAGAGAGAGAGAGAGAGAGAGAGAGAGAGGGAGAGAGAGAGAGATAGAAAGGGAGAGGGGGGGGGGGGGGCGTTTGCTCCTCGTGATGATGCTCTTGCGCCAGTCTCTTACCTTCTCTGCTTCAACCGCAGACACACCAGCTATCGAGTATGCACACAGTAGCCACTCCGTTAGCGTATCTTAATGCTAGACGTTTTTGTTTTTTTTAACAATTAATTTGGTCAGACAAGCGTGTGTGTGCGTGCGTCATAAAGATTACTTACAGCAGATAGGTGACGTCATAGCCGGACTTTTCTGCCTTCTTACTTAAATTGTTTGGTTGCAAATTATTTCATAAGCATGTTAAATTAAACGGTAAAGGTGGCACATACTATAAGTTAATAACGCGCAGTTTTGATGGACATTATCAACAACATATTAATTTAATTGAAGCTTTTAAATGATTGTGGAGCTCATTTGCATCGCTGAGCAACATTGCATCATGCTGAAAGTATATTTTCTGCATGTAGTCAGGTAACCTGTGTATATAGTGACGGGAATGTGCAAACCACACTAGTTGTGAGCCGCTCTTGTTCTAGAGCTGACTGGATGGTGCAGGTGTGCCTAATAAAGTGGTCGTCGAGTGGATATGTCATTTTCTGTGCAAAATCAATGACAATTATCTGAAAATAACAGAATATTTAAGCACGAAATTGAATATGGTGAATAATAAGAACAAAGTTTTTGATGGGTCTGACCGCTGCGTTGCATCTTGCACTTCCGAAAGTTCACACCGGTCCGGACTTGCGTGGATTAATCAGACGCGCCTGGTCTCGTTCGCGTCTAAACAGAAAAATATTCCTTTGCCTTTGTTCTCATTATTATTACTTTACAATGGATATTGTTTAAAAAAAAAACGCACTCACCTAAGTGGAAGTGGAAAGTCACGGCATGTTCACTTTTATTAACAGACACGTGTAAATATAAAATACAGGTGGTACATATGTATTCCATATTGAAACGACCGTTAATAAAAATGCACAGTGACTTTTTGAACAGGATGTATATTTTTTTCTCCAATATTTCCCCATAAATTTGTGTTTTTTGTTTTTGAAGAAAGCTAGTCAGAGCGAATTTAAAAACACTTTTTCTTTGCGCAGTTATTGGCAACACCTTGTCAAAGTCATTTGCGAGCCTTGTGCGGCATTAATTCTCTTGATCACAAACAGGTAAGAGCTTAATTTTCCAAATTGCCCACCGGAGCTGCCGAGGCTGCCCTCCGGGGCCCCGCCTCCCCGCTCTCGTTGCCACCGGTAACGAGGCGGAAGAAAGGCGGGAGTGTTGTGCGTACAGCCAATAGGATGACGATAACCTTTTGAGTGACACGTCGTGTCTGGCTAATCGACGCTTTGATCCCGCCTCCGCGTCGCTGCCGACCTGCTGCCTATATAAAGCACATCGCCGCTCTGATAATCCAGTCCGAACAACCACCGCCTGACAACATTGGACTTAAAAGAAGCAACACTCAAGACAAAAATTCGCGTGATACTTCAGTTTAACTCGGGGGGGAAAAAAATGAAAGCAATAAGCCCCGTTCGGTCCTTCCGGAAAAACAGCGCCGCTTTGTCGGAGCACTCGCTGGGTCTGTCGCGGAGCAAGACCCCGGTGGACGACCCGCTGAGCCTGCTGTACAACATGAACGACTGCTACTCCAAGCTGAAGGAGCTGGTGCCCAGCATCCCGCAGAACAAGAACGTCAGCAAGATGGAAATCCTGCAGCACGTCATCGACTACATCCTGGACCTGCAGATCGCGCTCGACTCCAACGTCGCGCTGGGGACGAACCTGCATCACTCCGCGCGGCCGGGCCAGGGGGCGCCCCCTCCGGCTGCATCCAGGACCCCGCTGACCACCCTCAACACGGACATCAGCATCCTCTCGCTACAGGTACGACCCACTCTTCCGCGGCTTGTATGGTGACGCGCGAGGCGGCGTGGAAATAACATTTGGTGCGCTCTTGTTTTTGTTTGTTTTCAGTCTCCCGAGTTGCCATCCGATTTGACGACAGATGACAGCCGGACTCTGCATCGCTAAAGGCGGTGAGTAGTCTGGACTCCTATCTGCTCACGCATGCCGGCCAAGTCCAAGAGCTTTTTTTTTTTTCTCCCTTTTTCTTCCCAACCTAATCATCAGCAACATTTGTTCCGATCGCGTCCCAATATGCTCGCGCATCCTGTCAGCGATGATCCCAACCGTACCATATGCTTACTTTTCATGCATTAAAAACATGACTGCAGTCAAATGGATGTAATATATCCACTTTGTCAGGCTGCTCGGGGGTTAATAAAGTAGCAGTTGTCAGGGTCGTATTATAGCCTCTCGTATCTATAATGAAGGGCATCTGTAAAGAGAGGAAAATAATGGCTGTTTTGGATTGCTCGCTACTACCATGTCTGCACATAATTGGTACAAGAAGTGGGTAGGCGCCAGCTGAGCGGCAATTACGATGATTCTTCCCCAGATTGGAGGCTAAACTTGTGTGCGAGTGTGTATGTGTACATCTGGAGCGCAGGGTTTGCTTAGTATTGGGAGTGTTTGGTTAAATGTTAAAAAAGTGTGCGGCTTCCTCCCTGGCGCCAGTCTGTCCGGATCTCTCTCTCTCTCTCTCTCTCTCTCTCTCTCTGCCCTGTTTGCCTTTTTCTAAACACGTCTCTCTTTCTTTTTCTCTCAATCTTTTGCAGGTGTTTGGTCAAGACGCGTAAAAAAAAGAAAAAAAAAGAAGAAGAGAATCTCACAGGACCTGGGGAGCATGCAGGGCTCTCCCTCTCCTTTAAAAAAAAAAAACAACAAAAATCCAACAGCCTCTGTCCTCCTCCAGGCCTGATGGATTATTTTTCCTCCCTCCATCATGAGAGACTTTGTGCTTACTATGGGACAATCTATGATGTGATGTGCTTTTTTTCCCGCATTATTATTATTTAACTTAAGAATTTTTTAATTATTTGTAAGTCCTTTCTGGAAATGGAAGGCATGTTATATTCCCAGTTGTGGGAGGAAAAATGAGATTATTGTCATGAGGATGAATATTATTATTATTATTGCCCCCTCCTCCTATTCTCCCTTACTTTGTTGAAGTCTTCGCTTTTTTTTTGCGGAGGTGAGAACTTGGTTATTTACTGTAAAAAAAAAAAATGAAAGGAAAAAAAAGTTTAGTCTTGTCTTGTCAGGATTGTTGGCACATGGACTGGACGTTTAAAAGAAGAAAAGTGAAAATGAACAACACCTTGTGAACTCTTCTCGGGAGTTTATCTTGTATAGTTGCAGGCGTTTCTGCAAAAAAAGTGTAATGTTGTACTTATGATGAAACTTTTTATAAAAGTAATGTAAATTGTACCTTTTTTATACAAAAATAAATCACAAAAGCAACCTTAGCATGCGTTTATTTTCTGTGTGTGTTGATGGATGTAAGACTGAATGTGGGAAAGCTGCAGCTCGCGGGCTTACGCGGTGCACCAAAGCAATCAGCCCTAAAAAATTAGTAACTGCTCAAAAAAGCTCATATTTATTTTACTTTTTATTAATTTAGTTTATGGCTTGCATAGGACTGAAATCCCCACCACAAGTTTTTGGTGCAATTTGGACACATGCGCATGTTCAAAACTCTGCTTGAAAAAAAAAAAAAAAAAAAAAGAAGTAATCAAACCACCGCTATGTGACCCAGAATGGTGCAAATCCAGTGCGTCACTTTCAGCGAGGCGAGCAGCACCTCAGGGTGCGCGGTTGCATAAAACGCTTATGTAGGGCGCGCTGACTGCACTTTTACTTCCTTGGGTGCCATGTAGAGTAAATAGGATTAGATGGCTTAGCGTGACAGGCCGAGACATTAAAGCTAAAGGGGCTGTCGGTTGTGTTGTTGGGAGGAATATATATGTATGGGGGGGGGGTAGTACATCATTATGGAAATGTGTCTTTGAATGGCAAATGAGACAGTTGCAAACAAATTGTGCTAAAAGAAACATTTGAAGGCTTTGTGGTGACAGAGTGAAGCGCTCATATTTGATATTTAGGAAACTGGTGATATCAACAATCTAATAGGAGCTGCACCATAAGTCAATATGACAATGTGTCAATCGGAATATGTAAACATTTTGATACTCCCAACATGCAAGTGTACCTTTGAGGTTGCTGCTGTATATTCCATTCATTTATATTCTATAGAACCTGTTTACATTAGGTGAATGAGCTGGACTCTATTCCGGCTGACTTTGGGACTTTGGACTGGTCAGCAGTCAATCGCATGTCACATAACATTCACATTCACACCTGCGGAGAATTTTAGAGTATGCATGTTTTTGGAATGCGGTAGGAAGCCCACACAAGTATGCAGATTGCGGAGTACATGCTAGCCCCAAAAAGGAAGGCCAGATCTTTAATTAAAAAAAAAGAGGTAGAAAATTGTATATTATGTAATAAAACGCATGTATGTTGCTTAAAAAGTCGTCAAAAGTACCTTATTAGTGTCCTTAAAAGAACCCTGCCTGTACCCCCATTTTTAGAAGGTGGGAGGGGGGGGGGGGTCACTGAGAAGGTTGAAAGCTTGCATCTGTGCAGCCAGCGCGGGGTAGCGTTTGTAGGGAAAGTGCGCCATCTATCGGACGACCAAAAAGCAACGGCCTGTACTTCCTGAGCGTCTTCTAATTCTTCTGAGCAAGGTAAGCTTTGAAAGGTCAGATTCTCCTGCAATAAGAAGTAAAAAAAAAAAAAAAAAAAAAAAAAAACATCATCCCAATGATTTGAACATCTAGAAAAAGTGTATTAATGAAACAATTTTGACAATGTTTAGGAGACAAGAGCATGTGGAAGAGTCCCGGAGTGCATGCAAATTACCTTTGACAGAAGAAACAGTCCACTAGTAGCAAACATTTCACATTCCATCACCAAACAAATCATCTCTACATAACGAGCACCACAATGTCACAATCACAACAACTGCACCATTATGCATGCGACTTGACTTTTTTTTCTTCCTCCTTTTTTTCCTCACTGACACTTTTAAAGTTCAGGTGTCAAACTCCAGGCCATCACATGATATATTATGTGAGCCACAAACACTTCGTACAATTTTCCAAAAGTAGCCATAAGAATACAATGACCAACTACAGGGGTCAATTACCGCTAAGTAATATGATCATGTGCTAGCCACACAAATTAATTAACATTAACTAACACATTGGAGTTCAGTTTCTGGCTAACCAATGACATGGCTACCTATGTTTTTATTATATATATATTTTTGATCATTTTTCAAATGTAACTTCCATGCTAATTTCCAGTAGAATTCAAACTGCTATGATGTAGCATGTATTGAAAAGGAGTTTGACACCTTTGTTTTAAAGTACAATATTATCATTAACAACAAGGCCTATTTTCTACAATCCCATCCTAAAAGACTCAACTATTACACACACATCACATGACCAAGGCTCGAAATAAGCAATTTCACATCACAGTTTACGAGTCAAAATTCAAACGTTGCACTTCATTAAAGCACATTGAATAGCAAAACTTGAGAATGGCAGATTTGAACGTTTTTCCGCTGAGCTTAGTGCTACTTACAAGCTAGCTAGCAACAAGCTTTGACTGGCTAGTGAGGCTTAACACATTGCAGAGTCCTTTCTAAATTAGTTATCACCTCCAAGGTGGCGAGTAAGATCGACTTTGACAAGTATCGTTCTCACAAAGAAAGGATGACGAACGATGGAGAAGCCATGCTAATTGCTAAGCTAAGCTAAGATTGACATGTCGTTCTCACAAAGAAAGGATGACGAACGATGGAGAAGCCATGCTAATTGCTAAGCTAAGCTAAGACTGACATGTAATTGTGAAAGTGATGTGCTTGGGTGATTTGAGTACACTTTTCAAAAATGATTGGACTGACTGGAACCACGTTCGGCAAAGAGTATACAACATTGAAGAGCAAATGGCAGTCAATTTCAGAATCTGGAGTGAAAATGACAAACTACGCTACACCGCTAGACAGGAACGAAACAGGAAATGAATTACATGAAATGGCAAATGGTACTTCATTTATATCATGCTTTTCCACCTTACGAGGCCCGCAAAGCGCTTTTTACATTTTGACAAAGCATCAGGGGCAACTGGGGGTTCAGTATCTTGCTGATGGTCACAATGGCTTGGGATCAAACCCGACAACCTCAGGGTTGCGAGACAACCACTCTGCCAATGAGCCACGCCACCCCCGTTACAGCAAACAAGCCGGGAGGAGCTGCCAATAAAGTTATTTGTTTTCATAATATAAACCAGTGTTTTTTATTTTAAATTTTATTTTTTTAAGCTCTATTAAATGTTCACAAAATTACAAAATTAGTAGATTTTTTTTCCAATCTCGCTTTGGTAAAGGACCATACAACCCTTTTGGAAATTTTAACTGAAATTCATGTTGTGGGAATGCTGAAGTATTTCCACGTATGTTATTGTGATTTTTATTCACTTTTTTTTTTTTGCCACAGAATACTTCCGATTTACACACTTGCTTTAAAAATTCATGCCTCCCGGGGTAGATATAGTCTGATTTCATATTACTTACGGTATTTGCACAATTTAACGTTAAATATCAACTTTTCCCACCATCCATTTTCAATGGGACAGACATTGAAATTCTTCCAAGTCCCTTTACACACCCACACAACTGATACAACTTATCATTACCACCTGTCTGATACTGCTCAGTGGTGCAGTTGCTAAAGTGCATTGTCCAGTAACCAGGAGGTCGTGGGTTCGATTCCCACCTTCGACTGCACATTGCAAATATATTCATGGCCAATATGCTAAGTGAAATCCATGTATACCAACAGATTTCAAGGAGTACCTGGGTTCAAAACCTGCTTGGATCACATTTGACTACTTTAGTAATTTATCTTTCAATTTACTTCACAAGCACATGCATTCCAATCTTAGCATTCAGCTAATAGCATTCAGCTGTTCAGCATTGCCATGCAAGTTCTGCAGAAATTGCACTTTGTTTAGTTTATGTTTGGAAATGTTCCTCGACAAGAAAATAGCTTGCTGCTATTCACAATGTGAAATCCTAAAATGAAAACTATTTATTATAGAAAACCGTAAACCAATTGTTAATTTGTTATAATGTATTGTCATGTTTTTATTGTTTGATAAAGACCCACCTTTTTATCGTTTCTTTTATCTCATAGTTGAGGTTTTGTTTTAACTGTTTTTACCAATGTTTTTTTATTGTGCTGTATTTTTCTTTTTCTTTCCTTTGTTTTCTGCGGATCTGTATACAACTTTGACTAAAAGCACTCCACAACTAATAATAATTATTATTATCATTATTATTATAAAATTAGAAAGTTGCTCCTCAAATGAAGTCATCTGCTCCTCAAAGGGGGGAAAAAAAAGTTATTTCGAGCCTTGCAAGACAACACTGATCACTGAATTATGATCGAAACCATCTTAAAGGACGCTCTCCCTTTCGTCTCCCAGATTGACGGCACGCAGGTTCTGGTTGTGGTGGACGGTGGCGGTGGTGACGGTGGCGTTGCCTGGTGAGATGATGACAGCAGGCGAGACGCCGGAGGGGGAGGTGGCGAAGGGTTGTTGTTGGCGGCTGCTGTTGTTGGCGTTGGAGTTGGCGTCGCTGGTGTTGTTGTTGAGCGTGGTGTTGCTCTCGCTGCGGTTGAGGTTGCTCATTCCCCCGGGAGGCCACCCTTCGTCCGGGCTGCTCGCCATCAGGCTGGCCTCGGAGGCCGCCTCGGAGCAGATGGACATGCGGGCCACCGCCGTGTCCTGCAGGCAGCTCAGGCTGCTGGGGAGGAGGCCTCGCTTCTTGACCGCGCCCTCCAGTTCCAGCTCCAGCGCACCTGACCTCGCCGCTGCCCTCGCCAGGCCGGGTTCTCCCGCTGCCTCCTCTGGGGAGCTGTCGTCGGACTCCTTCTGATCCAAAAGACTTTTGGTGAGGAAATGCGAGGACTTGGCCTTGGCTTCTTTTTGGAGGAGCGGCGTGGTGTTGTCGGCCTCCTCCGGGCTTGAGTCATCGTCGCTGGACAGCTTGCGGAAGCGCGACTCGGTGGCGTTGTTTCGGGAGTTGGCACTGTGGTCCAGCTTCTCGTCCTCCTCGCTGATGGGATCGAGGAGCTGGGCATCGGTCCCTGAGGGAGCGTCCGTGGCCTCGGGCGGCTTGGAGACTCTCTTGACGAAGGACTTGCGGCCATCTTGGTCTGCTCCGTCCTTAGCCTGGCAAGTGGGAAAAGGATTCAGTAAGAACATGAAAATATGCAGAAGCATCGCGATTGGATGGGACGTCTCTGAAGAGAGAATTCTTTTCAGCATTTGATGCCAAAGCATACAAAGTTAGAAATTAAGAAAGTAGCAATGGTCTTCTCTTTCTCACTTTCTCACAGAGATGTCGACGACTATTTAGCCAATCAGAAGCCTGTTTTGGTTGTACCTTCTAACCTAAATGTACATTATTTACTGTGCGTATATTTATGTACAATCGTCAAAGTGATAATTATGCTCGCTCTCGTGGTACGTGAAATACGTGTAATAACTGTCAAAGTAAAATTCAGTTGCATTTGACAATAATTAGCCATTTTGATTTTTTTAACTCTTTGACTGCCAGACGTTTTCAGAAAAGGGATGCCGTGGGTGCCAGCCGATTTAAGCATTTTGACTGATCTTTCAAGGTCCACAGAAAATTATGTGTTTGGACTATGGAAACACACATACTACCAAATGAAAGATTGGACTCTCATCTTTCATCAGAAAAAAAAAAGTTTGTTTCTACCTTATTCCGTTTTTCAGTAATCAACAATAGAAAATGCTTAGTTTCACCTCTGTTTTGAAACAAACGTCTTTTAACGTCTTTGGCACTCCTCCATAGGATTTTACTAAACGTTATTTAACGTTTTTGGCAGTCAAAGAGTTAAGGTCCGATTTTCAATCTAACTTTCAAGTACATACAATACGTTTTAACTCATTCAAACCCAAAAATGTATAAATACGGTTTTTGTTTTAATGGGAGAACATACGGGAGGATTTAATGCAGTTTCTGACCTGAAGAGGTGGCTTAAAGCAACGGTAGTTATTACAAAAAACGGCCAGCAGGTGGCAGCAGAGTATAAGAGATCAGCCAGGGCCATGTTGCAACACGCTCTTTTTCCCAGTGTTTTCAGTGTTTTGTTTGTGAATATTGATGAAATTTAAGCTATATTCTAATGCTAATTGCTGTAAAACGAAAACAGATACAAACATACTTGTTGGTCCTGATGAAAGAAGAGATTCTAATCTTTCTTTTGGTAGGTTTCATGTTTTTTAATAGCAATAGAACACAATATTCTGTGGGCTTTGCAAAATCAGTCAAAATTCACTAAAACAGCCGGGAGCGAAGGGGGTTGGCTTCAGTGAAAATGGCTGGGAGTGAATGAGCTAATTGAGTCATCTCAGCAGTTTCTATTTTCCTGTATTCAAGCACATGGCAGTGTTCAAACTGTGCATAACGTTATAGTTGTTTACAATAATACTAAATAAATAAACTTTTTAGAAATAAAACCCGTGTCTTGTTTTTGATCACACGCAGACCCAAAAAAATAAAAATAAAAATAAAAATAAAAATAAAAATAAAAATAAAAATAAAAATAAAAATAAAAATAAAAATAAAAATAAAAATAAAAATAAAAATAAAAATAAAAATAAAAATAAAAATAAAAATAAAAATCGACCAATCTTGCTTTGTACAGATTCCAATTAAGACCCACTTTTGCCGCCAAAAATTTATAAGGTAAGAAGTAATAACTCATCTTTCCTTTAACTAAGCTAAGTGCTTCAGTGTGCTCGCGACTGTCGACCCACCCCTTTGTCGTCCGAGCTGGCAGCCTGAAGGAAGGTGGACGGTTGTGGCTGCACAGGCCTCTCCTTCGCGCCCGCGCCCGACACGTCCAGCTGGGCCATCTGAGCAATGTACTCCTGGTAGGCGTCCTGGTACTCGGCCTGCTGCCTGTCGGTCAACTTGCAGATGTTGTTGGAAGATTCTTGCGAGTTGAGGCTGGACATGCTCGTGGTGCGGAGATTAGCCACCTGGCGACAACGCAAAGAAAAAAGGCCAAAATATTAGCAACAAGAGCTGTGTGGGGAAAAATGTGAGATTAGTGGTAAATTCAAGCAGTATGCTTATTATTGTGGTTGTAATTTACATTAAGATCTTTGTGATGTTAGCATCTGTTCTGAGTTAGATAGAGCACAGCAATGCAAAGTAGCTCCACGATAACAACATAAGTTTCAGAATATTTTTCTGACATTTTGTAGCAGAAATAAGTATTATTGTGTGTCATGTCACAAAGTAACAGCAGATATAAGCACAGGTAATGAATTAAACGTTTTAAATATGAAAACGGGAACTACAATAAGTGTGATGACCAATAAAATTGACATTTCACTGTTGAAATGAATGATGATGTCTCGTTGAAATGTCTTTTACAGAATTTGCTGATTTTGCAAATCCAGGCTGAAGGTGAAAATAACAACCATGGGGCCCCTTGAGTGTTTTTTTTTTTTTTTGTCTGCTGACACATTCAGGAACACCGCTGACTTCCTCAGCTGTGCTCTTTTCTCGCTCTCCACTACGTGAATAAAGTACATGCGGCCGGCATGAAGAGGACTTTGTGGCTTTGTGACCGTTTTCGAGAATGCGGCCTTAGGTGAACGTCCCATTTAAATATGCTTACACCGGATGAGCTCTTTTACAAAATGCAAACGCTGCACCCGATCATATCTTGTGGTGTTTTTTGCACTTAAGACTGACCGGCCACTGCGAGGTGTTTCCGAGTCTCGGGGGCTCTTCTAGTCCTGTTCCGCTGAGCTCCTCAAAGCTCAAGTTGAGGCTGAAGCCCCCCCCTTCCCGCTGGGCCCCCGCCAAGCGCCTGCCGGGCTCTCCGCCGTACACGCTGTTGGCCTGCTCGCTCGCAGCTCGCGACTCGTCCTCGAGCAGCGCTTGGCTTTCCGCGTGCCGTTGTTCCATCACCTTGGGAAGAAGATTTTTGTTAACTCGAGGCAGACTCGCGAGTGAGATCATCAACAAACGTGTTACAAGGCAACGGCGGAAAATAACGTGCGAGCAAGAAGGGGGACTTTGAGCTAGCTGTTTCTTATGAGGAGCCACTCGGCTGTCCACTCATCCCTGACAATGACCTCCCTTCATCCAGATATCAGTCGGCCATCTCCGACCAGATGGCTGAGCTGGCTGCGTCCTGGCAACACAACACTGGTTTACTGCATGACGCTGTAAGGACGCAGCACTTTCCAGCTGCTCTGATGTGAGCTCAGCATCAGATGTCTGCTAAAAAAAACACGACTGGTTTGTTATTAGGAGGCTGCTACACGTGCTTGTGATTCAAGGCTTCTCGTAATGCGGATTAGCCAAGGCCCATTCCGGTACCTTATCTGAGCACTGTATTATATCGCACCAAAATGCATCTATCTTTTGGGAGGAAATATGAGACGGTACAACATCACTAACTGTGATTGGCTGGCGATCGGTCCAAGGTTATATGCGACCTCTAATGTCAGCTCCAGATCACCCATGACGACAATGAGGACAAGCGGTAGAGAAAACTGATGAATAAAAAACAATCATGTCATTGCAGTTTTTTCCCCCCTCCATATTACAGGGATGTGATTTGACCAAAGTGAAATTATCTGAAAATTTAGCCGGGGGTCTGGGGGCCGCTGGCACTCGCTCATGGGTTTTCCGTGTTTTTAAGTACTTTCAATGCACTCACATGACAAAGAAATAGACAAAACAACAGCATAAATTTTCAATGTATATTGAACTATCCCATATAAAATGGCAGTTTTAGTCACATTCAAAAACATTGGACTGCCTTTGCTTTTAAAAACTATCACATCTAACTAATGTGATTACTAAGTTAACACATATATAATGTTGAAGAGTTCAAATTTCATGAACAAATAATTGTATGATGACCAAATGAAAAGTAACTCATATTAGAGCATACCACAAATGTCTTTGTTATAGCAGAAGATGTTATCTGTCGGAGTCATGTGCATACACAATGAAATACAAAAACAAACCAAAAAAAAATCTGATTTTTTTTTGGGGGGGGGGATAAAAAAAGCGGAATTCCGCAAATTAGCGGAAAAATCACATCCCTGATATTATGACTGCGATTTAAAAAAGTGTTTGTTTTTTTTCCCGCCCAAGATCATTTTCCCATGTATGTTTTTTATAGGGCAGTCAAAATTAAAGTCTTAACTCTGAAGGTTAATTTAAATTAGTTATTTTTTTATTTCGGTTAACTCGGTTAGATGCTTGTTGGACAGCTGCAAAGAAATTTGCGCACTTTGCAGAGCCTAATTCAAACAGCATATTAGTTGTAGGCCTTATAACGCGAGAGCAAAATTCCCTGCTCAAGTTAGCTCCACGGGGACTTGCAAACAATTGCTACTGGAGTGTGGTGCTCGTGAGCAGAACTAAACCTGTAAGCGAGAAATTTGGAGAATTGTTCGTTTGAACCCATTTTGATTGTTTTGTTTGGCAGTTGTATTTTACAGAAGTATTCTGTTCCAAGGATCAAAGAACTCTAATAGAACAGTCGTGAATTATAAAATATACTTTCTATTTGATGATTTTACATGAATTCCAAGATTTTACTCAAGTAAATATCCGTTACAAGCTTTGAAGGAAAAAGTAGAAGCAGAAGTAGAAAAAATGATTAATCGCAATTAATTACGGAAAATTATGCGATTAATTAGTTAAAGAATTGGAATCGTTTGACAGCACTAACTTTTTCAACAAATACATAATTAATCAATCTGAAATACAAAAAAAAATAATAAATCTAACTTATTATTACACCTAAATGTTTCTGTGCTATAGGTTGGGCTTACACTGACATAAAGACAAATGAACCATTATTAATATGAACGACAGCTTGTTTGTCTGTTTCAGTTAAGAGTTGGGAGGATCGAAGGGATATTTGAGCTACATTGTGTGCGTCTCGCTCGTTCGCTCTACGCCTGGGGTCAACAGCCACTTCAATAATTCAATAATTTGCATGGTTTAAAGTAAGAAAAATGTCTGTGACTGAAATTGGGGGTGGGGGGGGGGGGTGTTTGAGGTCACCGCATGCCTATTCTTAAAATAGCTCACCAGTGACATGCGTCTATTTTTTTGTTACTCTTCTACGGGAAAAATAAATCTCCACTTGCAAGTAAGCTGCATTAATTCTTTTTATATCACACTTGCATTGGTGTACGTTTTAAGACCTTTTTTTTTTTTTTTTGAAAGGGGGAAACTAGTTTGGTCAAGGGCGACATTGTAGCATATTGTAAGACCAAATCATAGCGTTTGCTGAGACAATGAGGTGATGATTCATCCCCAAATAAAGTTAGCAAATTTGTTACTTGAGAAGTGTGTATGAAACTGGTAGCCCTTCACATTAATCAGTACCCAAGAAGTATCTCTCAGTTTCAAAAAGCTTGGTGACCCCTGATCTAATGAGATCCAACACTGTGTTAACAATTTGAAATTCAGTCTAATTCAATCAGTGTATTAGATTTGTAATGTTGGTTTGGAGCAGCGTAAAACTGCATTGCATCATTCTGAGAGCAGTTCAAAAACAATAATTAACCTATTGAATTAATCTACAATCATGTCCATAGACACTGGGCATGATTTTTTTTGTGGTTAATGCGCCACCTCACCGTTCCCCTGAAGAGCTGCCAGTCACCAAAGTTCATCTCCATCTCTTTCTTCAGCTCATCCAGGTTGCACTGTGCCAGCACACGCCCGTTTATATTAGCCTGCCATGTTTGAGGGAAAACTGACTGAATGATGGCATTCATTTTAAATAGTTTAAAAAAAAAACGAGAAACGTTCAATACGCCACATAACAAAAACTCCACATGTCGACTTGAGAACGTTATTGACAGGCGCACCTTCTTGATGGTGGACGTGTACTGGCGCAGCATGCCGGCGTCGATTCCATCGATCTGTTTGAGGAACTCGCACACCGCATCTGTGCTCATCGAGCTGAGCAGGACGGCAGGGGAGGCCTACAAAAACATGCAGTCATAATGAGAAGAACGCATTCACGCCGTCTGCGCGGACCCGGCCCGACGTGTTAGTGCATGAGGCAAAAAAATAAAAAAAAATAACGGATCCCTGTGGAGGGGAGAAACACGCTGGCCTGTGGTCAGAATTCCACACAGTAACTCCCCATTGTCAGTCACACAAATTCAGAGTAAGAGCAAACAAAGCTGCCAACCAATCCAAACAGTTACACCACTTTGTTCTTTTTTAGTGTGCGTACGCCGTACAAGCACATAAATTGTACGCTACGTACTTAAGGGATGGAGACCGGGAGTCTGAGTGGTGGTGGTCGAGCTTTGGCGTCACTAAAACCGGAGAAGAAGACCGCCTCCATCTACTTCAAAACCACAACTCGACTCTTTTCACTCACTGCATTGACGCACGACTACTCTCTTTTTTCGTTCACTCTTGCAACCTTATGTTTATCGCTCTCCTGCCTAATGGCCACCCAGGCTTTGTTTTCGAAATCCTGGACAGAGAGGAGTGTGCCACTTAATCAAATTGTGAGTGGTGTTAAGACAGCGGGGAAACAACCAATGTAATATAGTACGGCGGCGGGTAGGAGGGCAACTACGGCTACTCGTGCGAAACTGTTAGTGCAACTAAAAGACGCGTTTTAGGTGAGGTGCGCATTATCTGATTGTACACCATGCATGATATTGATAAGAGAGTGCGTGTGTTAGTTGAAATGTCTGCTTGGATGCAGATTAGGGTTGCAGCGGTATACTGGTTTCACAGCCTGTATGAACACTGATGGATATCACGCATTTATGTGCATGAAGCAACTTTGTAAAAAAAACTAAAAAAAAAAACTGGTGAGTTCAACCAGATAAAAAAAAACAACAACTGTTTAAATACACTTCATTGTAGAGTTTGTAAGTATCAAGAATTTGGGGGTAGTAGATAAGAATTGATGGAAATAGTTTTTGTTTACAGGAATTGACAAGAACATTCAAGAAATGTAAAAAATGTTGTGAAATCAATCAATCAATCAATCAATAAAACAACCATTTATTGATTGGTGACACAAAAGTAAAGAAATTCTAAAATATTAATTCCAATAACAAAATCAACACTAAAATAGACTAATGAATTTTATAAATATCTAAATATTTACATAATAATTAGAAACTAAAGATATACTGATGTGTTTTTTTCCTCCAGGGCTGCTATCGATACAGATTATTAGTAGTCAAGGAGACCAATAACCAAAATGTGGAGCCAATATACATTTTCAGTAAAAAAGGGGAAAATATTTGTGTAAAATAAAAACAAAAACTAACTCCATCTCTTTGTTGAAATGTCTTTAACCATATTTTAATTGAACAACTTTTCACATATGAAAAATGTTTACTTTTTTTTTTTATCTACAGTACTTGTTTTATCTTGGGCTATAGACATCTTTGTTTAAAAATGCTAAAGAAGTTAAGTCTGAAAAAGTTGAAGGAAAACAAACAACATATAAATAAATATAAATAGCGCCTTATACATTTTTTTTTTTGCAGTAAATGAAGTTTTCCAAAATTTCAAAATAACTGAAATCTTAAAGTTACAGTATCTTAGTTTTAATTTCAAACAAAAACAAAAAGTACAGAGAATTCCCAGGGTTAGCAGAATCTCTTATGAAGTCAACAAAAAATTGAAATAAATAATTGCCTGAAGTTAGCACAGTTTTAACTAATCTCTTAGATTGGCTAATAATCAGTCTCTCTCTATTACATCTCACTTTATTTACATTATTAAAATATAATTAGAATATATAATGTATTATTAACTACTGTATATTGTCATGACAAAAATAATTGTTTGTACAATTTAAAAAAAATTACCTCTGAACATTTCCAATTGTGCACCATTCATAATCTTTAAATCCCATTGAAAATGCGTTGACCTTTTTGCTTGTAATCAGACTGTCCAACTGTCATACTGTTGCAACCCCACTGCAGAGACTGATAAACAATGAAACCATCAATGTACCTGCTTTGATTTGTAAGGCAGTGACCTTAAAAGCTTGATAAGGAGACAAAAAATAGCAGACGGGCATATGGTCAGACCAAAAATACACACATGTACAATGACATAAGGCCAGCGGTGCACCTGTGGAAAGAGGTGAGAGAAGGCAAAGGCAGAAACGAAAAGGGGAAAAAAGGCAGAAAAGCACAACATGGAGGAACAGGAGGGACTTTGGTAACCAGGCGGGCGGTTTCCATCCATGCCAGACTGGAAGTTGGCGAGGCTAATAGGAGGTAGAATTATTACACAAGGAGATTTTGTTTTTCACAGGTTCTGGGGTCATAATCTTCGCAGACGGAACACCTTACGCTCGAGGCAGATTAGAAACCGAGTTGAAGAGAAGCAGAGGTTTCAATTTAGGCACGGCCTTCAATTCGGAACACGCCGAAAAAGGCAAATATCAGCGGGTGTGTCTACGTGTGTAAAGTATGTGTGTTTGTGCGAACCAGGGTGTGTGTGTGTGATAAGACTGTAATTACAGCTGGGCTGAGCTCAGGGCAGGGCAAGAAGGATGGGGAAGAGGAAACAGAGCTCTGCGGGAGCGGAAGCGTCTTGGTAAGGAGATAAGCTCGAACAGCGCTGGGCTCATTGTCACTGTGTGTGTGTGTGTTGCCAGTTGCTCTGATGATAATCCACGTAGACAGAGGAATCCACATTCACACTTCTATAAGCTTGACAATTATACTGGGCTCGGCCCGCTTACATATCCAAAGAATTACACATAAATGAGGCCGCGCGCACACGCATATCAACATTCGCAGATTTGCGGGAAGGGATGAGATTGGGCTGATGTGCATCGGAAAAGCCGGAATGAAGGATGAAACTGAGGGCATTTACGCGGCGTGGAGACGGGACAAAAGAGCACGAGGCAGATGGAGGTGGAACGGAAAAGATAGACGGGGAAAGAAGATTCTCAGTGTTCTATATTCAAATCTTTCATATAGTGTGGCTCCTTTAAATGCTTGCTGGCGGCAGTCTGATAAGTGGCTTTGTGGAGCAGGCGAGAAGTGTTATCATTCATTTGTTCCAACGGAAGCTGCTCTCTTTGAATGTGTGGACGCCGGCGCGTCTCATGCGTCCCTATGGCACGTTTAACAGAATGCATCCTCTGTGTTAAAGGTCCCGGTCGCAAACCGCTGGCGTATGGGAACGATGAGTCCAATAACTTGTTACACGTGCACCCCAAAGAGACTGTTTCACAGACTAACAAAGCATGCAATGTTCAGCATGCTTGAGGTTTTGCAAGTTCGTCAGCGAGCAAATTATTAGTCATAACAAGCTACGTATTTGCAAAACCGTCAGAGCGGGTATGCTTTGTGGTTGATTTGGTTACCATGGCGGGGTCAGAGGGACAGGAGTGGAGGCCTTCTCTTGCATCCTCTGCTATAACTTCCTGATATGGGCACAGAATACAAACAAGGGTTGTGCAGTGGTCGAGTCTAATGGACTTGGTGGCCATTTTTTTGTAGTGTTAATTTCGTCAATGAAAAACGGGAAAAAATAATAATTCCGTCAATGCACATTTTCCACTAAAACTCAACTAGACTTGACTAAAACCCTCATTGAACAATAACTGGGACTAAATTGATATGCATTTTCATCGACTAATAAAGACGAGACGAAAATGTGCTTCACTTAATAAAAATTGGACCAAAATCTATGGACATTTTAAATCCTAAAAAAAAAAACGAAAATTATGATTTCTCAAATCTTGTCTGCTAATCTGTCACTGTGACACTGTCATGTGACACATAACGACATACCCCCTTTCAAATCTGCAGCTAGCGAGTGCATCATGCACAAACACAGACAGGAGGTGGATTCACGGTGAAAGGTTAAAAAAAAAAAAAAGTAAATTATAGTTATAACATAACATTAAACCAACGGCTATAACGTTCCAACAATAATGTTAATCCGACCGCTAACTAATGCTAGCTAATTTAGCTAATTTAACCTAGCCATAGTAGCCACTTGTTGATATACTGTAATTGTGTGTCAAGTTGTTTTTCATCAAAAAGATGAGAACATTTTATATAAAATAGTTTTAGAACAGAAATGTTCAACATAATCTGATGACCCCAAAAAATACTGGGGTAAAATGATTAAAACTAGAATAAAACGTTGACAGTTTTTGTTGACTAAAACTCGGCGAATAAAATTATGCTTTCTTGGACTAAAATAAAGACTAACATGCTAGATATATAGTTGACTAAAAATGGACAAAATAAAAACAGGATGAGGTTGACTATGATAAAAACTAACAAGCGTGATTGAAACTGGACTAAAACTAAGACCACATTTTAAAATGGCGGATAAAATGAACACTAATATCTTCTCGAAATAACTTTTTCGGAGCTTCACATTTATCGAGAGTGAAAACGTGAACGCTGAGGAGACGATAGAGAATTAAGGGGACAGGATGGAGGAATGAGCAGCTGAAAGACACAAAAACATTTTCCACAACACGGTACCTACTCGGCTTGCCAGGGCTCTTATTTGTTTTCACACATTTCCAATGGCAAACATGTTGCTGTCGCAAACATGTCATCTTACACGCAAACCACCGCTGATCACTCGCTGGTCAAGCAAATGACAACAATTAACTCTTGTGTGAAAGCAAGTGATACATCTTCCTCTCACAAACCTAATGACAAAATGTTACATCATTAACATGAGGACAACATAAGTCTGATTTTCATGTCTGTACTTACAAGTCCACCGGTGATGTCCTTGAGGTGTGCAGGATGCTTAATGGAAGGGTGCAAGGATGAGGGGACATGATGGGGATAATGCCGTGGCAGGTGATACACATGTTGGGGGAAATAAGGCTAAGGAGGGAGGAGGAGAGGAGGTCAAATGAAAATCATAGAATTGAGCTCATGGCACAAAAACACAAACCAAAATCAGAATGAATGCAAGAGAGCAGTAACTTAAATGGTGGAGGGGGTGGAATTGTTCATCACTGCTACTGGGCTTCCTAACCACAAAAATGAAATACGGACAAACGATGTGTATGGAAGCATGCAAAATCAATGCTCTTAACAGATTTCCTTTTTCATAATAAATTTCTCAATGCATGTATAAAAGATCCATTATTTAAAACAAATAGTTTGACTGCAATTTTTTTTCCCCCAGTGCAAATGACACAAATAGCAAAATAACACTAAGGGCAAGAACTAATTTTGTGCATTTTTTCCACAAAAATCAACTTGCAAAATATTATTTGGGTTCCATTTGTCCTGCATGTCGATCCAAATCTGCAAAAAAAAATTATTTGGCCTACACATGTGGGTTCAGAAAATGGATGGACGCATGGATGGATAAGACCCAAAGCAAGCGCAACCACGCCATGTCTGGCTGCCATCTAGTGGTGAATGGTGATATTACAACCTAAAACTATACAGTGGACTGGAAGATATAATTGACACCCATTGAAATGCATTTTATTTTATTTAACTTTTTGTAAACCAAAATATTTGACAAAATCACTGATAAATCTCTGATATTCATTTTCCACGAAAAATGGGGCTTTTTCCTGCAAAAAACAAAAAGCCATTTTTTTTTTAAATATTGGGGGGAGGGGGGGAATCTAACAACGGTGCCAAGTAATTTCCTTTTACTCTCCCGTTTGTTTTCCCCCTGTTTTTTTTAAAGGGCCACTCAGTTTAGAGTCGTGGGTCACCACCAGTTGCCCAACCCTGCTACAGCGAGAGGATGCTAACGTGGTCATAATCATTATCCTATGTTGGGTGTCAATAAAAAAAAAGACGTGATGGATGAAAAATGAGGTATGAAGCTAAATCTTGGTGTGTGTTGACTGGTTGTGGGCACATATGAATCACTTGATTTTCATGGCTTCGACATCATATTGCAAGGACGTAATGGAGCTGGTTGCCGGCGTCCTAGATCTTGTCTTACCCGGTTGTAGAAGGGGTGCTGAGGACCAGTCATCCCACTGAAGTAGGCACTGTGCGGCTGAGGCGGCAAGGAGCCGGCAAAGGAGCCTGCCGGGGAGCAGGCGGCTGCGTGCTGGGCGTATCCCGGCTGTGGACGGGGCACCGCCGCCTCCTGCAAAGGCATTGTGGGATACGTAACCCCTCCCACGTGCATCTGCTCCCTGGCTGCACGCACATCTAAAGAAAGGATAGAATCACGGGGGAAGAGAGGAAGAGAGAGGGAATTGTTTGTGTGTGACGCCCATGATCGTATCTCTGGCGATGACTATAAAGGGCCTTCAGATGCTACCCACGCATCAATAATTTTGCTTTATTTCGTCATCTGTGGCAAGTAAATGAGTGGAGGAAACCGATTTGAGGGAAAATGGACTTGCAAGCTAGTGAATGAAATGTCGTCGCAGATTGCTACAACTCCATTTGCTTACAAAGAAACAACCTTGTTGACATTCCGTTTTTTTCACAAGACCACGTGATGATTTTGGCAAAAGGAGTCCGAGGCAAATAAATTCACAACACAAACAAAAGACCATGGGAACTCATAGGCACAACAGAACTGTGCCGCAATTGTTCTCCCCAATCAATCTGAGTAGGCGCTGAGTAAGAGATTTGAGGGGAACCTCCCAAAACGAACTTAAACAAGGCCAGCAACAGGAACAGTGTGGCTCTGTGTCGCTGGCAAGAAAGTAGAAGCCAGAAACAGAAGGCACCAGAATGTCTCCTGGTTATACAAGTGGTGGCTGAATGACACACTGAGTGAGACCCAAAGCAGCCTGTGAACACAATGGGGGCCTTATGATGTGAGTCAGGCCCATGGGCGGGTATCATTGACGGTGCTGCCCACTGGCTGGCCGCAGGGCGCCGGGTACCAAATAGTGGCTGCACACAGATTGAGAGATGGCCTTCCGTGCAGAGGTGAAAACCTGCACAAATAAACGTGTTCTACCTGGCTATTTTTAGGAGTTCCCTTAGTTTGGTCCAAAAGCGTGACTCAGCATTGCCTCATTAGGACAGACTGCATGTGTGCGCGTGTGTGTGTTTTTCCTGTGGTCTCCTCACACTAGGCGTCATTGACACTCTCAAATGGGCTGAACGGTCACTGACGCATGGCATGAAAAGTGCGGCGCCACTCGGGCACCTATCTTCAAACAATTGTAATAGTATTATATCGCTTGAAAGTTTTGAGTTTCATGTCACACAGCAAGAGACAGATAGGACTATTGTGAAGCTTCTTCACGCATTGACATTGCTCAAATGTTATGATAACAAGCGAACAATTATGTCCTGGCCTGACATGATTAAATTGGAGTCTAGTGTACAGTCAAAAGAGATTTTGATGATTCAAGTGCGTTTCCATCAAATGGACCTCCAACAAGAGACCTGCATTAGTGTTGGACCTGACAATTGCTCATAACCGCTGCATGTTTGGAATTTATCGTTGTCATTATTGCAATGTTGACAAAAGTGAAGGAAAAAATGATTCACAAGTTGCCACTAATGTATAGCGATTTTTATGGGTTCTTCTTTGGCCCAAAGTTAAGTGAAAATGGTTAAATATTTGTTGCCAAATCCTTCAAACATGTCTTGCCAGATGCAATGAATAAAAGATGTTAGGTAGCGAGAGCCACTACATCGTGATAACTTACATTGATGTTTCTGCATTTGGCAATTTATTATTATATTATATTATTAGTATGGGATTTTTTTTTAATGGGCTTTAGGTGAACTGATGAATACACACACGCACACACGCACGCACGCACATGCACATGCTCACCCACATACAAAAAAAAAAAATATATATATATATATATATATATATATGTGTGTGTATATGTATATATATCTATATATATAAAAAAAAACATTTTTATTAATTTTTTTTTTAATTTATTTGTTTTTTTTAAAAAAGGAGAGCAATGATGATGTCAAATCGAATGAACAATACTGAGCTCTCCTGAAAGAAGAAGAAGAAAAAAAAAAAAGATGTTAGGTCTGTGTAATGTTTGGATTAACTCCCTAGATTTTTTTTTTTTAACCATAAATTAGTACAGTACTAATAATGGAGGACAGATTTAAAAAATATATATATTTTCAGGATGTTTTTAATAATAATAAAAAAACTTATTAAAGTCAGGTTTCTATTACTTTTTTTTTTGTCAATAAGCAGTTACAGTAACCTCCCCATTGCAGGACTACCAATTCATCCATTTCCTATAGCGCTAATATAGGACTAATAAAGGCTTATCCTAAATTGCCCATATAGAAAGTAAAAAAAAAACGTTTTAAATCGGCTAAGAAATACACTTCCCCTTACTTGCCATAATAATGTATATACAGTAAGCACTTACTGAATGCGTTCATACCTGCTATTATCTCTCGGAGTTTGGGGTCAAGGTTTACGGTGCAGGGCAGAAACATCTCCACATCTCTGGCAGTGAGGGCCGGCGTTCGTGAGGAGAGGAACACCTCAAAGCTGCGGATGTCGCCGTCGATCTCCAGCAGCGGTTCCACATCTTTGGTGGTGGGAATATTCTTTGACAGCCTTCAGTGGAAAAAAAAAAAAAAGCAGAAACCAATTATTAGTATATTTTTGTTTCAATATTTCCAATTTACTTTTCTTTTTTTTTTTTCCTGGAGAGCTCAGTATTGTTCATTCGGTAATTTTACCGATTTGACATGTCATCATCATTGCTTTCTTTTTCTTTTTTTTTTGTATGTGGGTGAGTACGTGTATGTGCGTGTGTGCGAGTGTGTGTGTATTCATTAGTTGACCTAAAACCTATTAAAAAAATCCCATACCGTTCACCTAAACATTTCCTATTTACTAGTGCGAGACATTAAAAAAACTATATTATACAGACCAAAGTATTTGTAAACAATTAATGAATGTAATTAAAATTGTATTTTGAGTCAGGTTTTTCAAGTTGTTTTTTTTTTTTTACACCAAACTCATCCAAGCATGCCGCTATGGTAAAAATGTCTCTTTTAAGCTGATCCCACAAAGTTGGAAACTTTTAGAAGAATTGGACAAAACGTCTTGATAAGTTGAAGAATTAAAATATTATTAAGCGGTGCATAGTGTCTCAATACCTATTATACAATATAAGGGACAGACCATACATAGTCTGGTGGGGAAATAAGAGGAAATAGCAAGCAGCAATGCTAAGATGGAAGAGATACTGTATGTAACGGTCATCATCCTCATCATCATCACAGGGGCGAGATAACCAGATTTAGAGAAGACAAGATAGCATAAGGTGGGGGATGTTCAAGGGCAGATAGAGTGAGGGACGTTATCTTCTGTGAGCAGAGGAGGAAACCTGAGAAGATGACAATCAGAGCAATTTAGCAAGCAGCAGACGGAAGCGCGTCATGGTGTAGCGCTACAGTTAACATGATGTTTGTTATCAAAGCCCCCCCCCCACCCCACCCCGTCATAAACAGTTATGTTCCGGGATGGTTACATTACTGTGTCACAGTTCAGTTCTTGTTTATACCACAGGGCAAGTTTTCTGTTAAAAAGGTCATACGAAAGGAATTCATGTGACATTTTTTTTTTTTTAGTTTAAAAAATACTGAGCGAAGTCGTGGGAATTACAATTCTGTAGCGGATGCCTAAGCTACGATGGAAGTCAACACAAAGAAGTCAGTACTCGCTAATTTGATCAGTCAGACATAAAAATACTGTATAAACTTCATAATGACTTGTGACAGCAGACGTTCATCAACACAATGTGACACTCTTATCAGATCCATATGGAGACTAATCTCTGCCTCCATCTCTTAGTTGGACTCGATGCATACTGTACAATTCCATCCTTGCAGCTTACACAAAGGGCATGACCAGACATAAAAAAAAAAGGCACATTAATTGATACAAGATTGTCAAAACAATCCCCAGATCTTTAAAAAATGCTTGTATGCATACGAGGCCACGAGCAACTTGATGGGTGGGCACAGCCCCCTATAGCCCCCCTGTGGGGACGGGTGTGGCAGGCTAACAGCTGGCAAAGCCATCTTGTAAAGAAACAGCATGTGCTGTGCATGCATGCATACTGACTGCTTCTCCTCAATGACAAAACACATATACAGTCTTAGAAATTGACTTAGTGCTCAGTACTGGTACACAAATTTGCTGGACAAGCACAACAGTAGTGCTTTGGGCTTCCGTAATTGTTTGGCCATGACATGATAACGTAATCCTCTGTTTTCAACCGTTTTCCATATTTATATGGACGCGATAATGTTGTTGTTATCCGTAAATTTCACCGTGAGACCTCTTTTCAGGTTAAAAGAATCACGTGAATACAGTATTTTACAGGGATGCTTGACTCATTTAGCCATTTTCAGCAGTAAAAAGTTTATATTGTGTTTAAAATTAATTTGATAGCTATTATTTTTCATATGCAATTAATACCTTTAAAAAACACACTTGCTGTCGACTGAAAATGACTTCACAGGTGCTCGGGAAACAGGGAAGGACCAATCAGGGCTCACCTGTTTTCTGTGTTTGGTCAGGTGAGCCATGCTTGGTCGTTACCTGTTTCGGCAGGTGGAAAAACGTGTTTTTAAAGGTATTCATTATACATAAAAAATACAAAAAGTTATCAAATGAATTCTCAACAAAATATCTCCGTAGTGCTGAAAATGAATAAATTAGTATCCCACTAACTACCCTTCTGCTTGCTAGTTATGCACTGCTGGGAAGGCTGCTTGAAAAACGGGGTTTTTCCCAGAGTCTCATCTGGTTTTGCCAGTAAACACAGGCTGGCCTATGTGTGACTTTATTCAATGATGGCTACCAATGCAGCGGCACTCTCGCAAAGTCAGGGGGAGGTCAGCATCTGGCGAGGGCTCAACACAACACATTGTTAGCGAATAATCAAACTCACAGCTATGATAATCCAGTTAACGCACTGGTGGAAATGGCTCCATCAGCCTGGAGGAATTCCAAAGTGGTAAACGTCTCATAGTTGAGTGATGGCTGGACGGCGCACAAGTGAATTCATAGCCACTTCGGACTTTTCATCGGTTTTACAATCCAGCCAGTTTATTTGCAAACTGGCAGGTAGGGGTCCACCTTCCTGTTCAAGGACATTTTGACAGGACAGATGGCTGGTGATGGACTCATCTGCTGTTGCGGGGCACAAACCTGTGACCTTGTGGTTGCAGGATATCTCTAACCAAATGTGCATGTCTGGCGAGATGCACAAGCGGAGGAGAATGTCCAAGTTAAGTAAGGAACATTCTTTTGAGTGAAACAGACAGTGAGCCACTTGAATGTGTTGTCGTGGCAAACAATCCAAACTTTGTTGGCCCACTTAAAGACATGCCTTTTTAATTCTTCACACTAAAACACAGATGCAGAGAAAGAGATATAATAAGTGCTGTGAACACTTGAGGACACACAGCTGGGCTCTAGAGGACAAAGCCTTCTCAGTGTTGCTCCCATTAAAACTTTGTGCCAGACCCAAAAGGTCACCTAAGCAGCATGTTGGCACATAGATGAAACTTGCTCACCTGGTGTTTGCAGGGAAGACGGTACGATGTTAGCTACACATACAGGTGTTCCTATCAAAAAGCTGCAGTCCCCTTTAGCCAACTGGACTGCAAGGACGGGGGAATTCAATGGCCGACATGAGCTCATGTACATTGTGTATTTGGTTCCCATGAACTGTACTAACCCATGTACAGACTGAGAGAAGTCTGTTTTCCCACATTTCCAGCAGGCTTAGTGATGTTTATTAGCGGTACGCAGACGCAGACCAACCGGAGCCAGGGACTCTCTCTCTCTCTTCGTAGGGCGGCCACAGAAAATCAAGCTGTTTATTAGTGGGATATTATCAACGATGGTTCATATTTTCCCTGGGATGGGCCGTATTCTTGAAAACAAGAGATGTACAAAATGACATTTCTTCCAAAGATAAGAACGAAGCTGGTGAGGAATGTGTAAAAAAAAAAAAAAGCATTCATCACTACGTTAACCCCTAGGCGTTATTGTGACCATTTTTTGGCTTTTTTGTTGGTTCTGACCAAGCCATTTCAAAATAAAATACTGCCCACGGGTTAAACAGATGGAAAGCAAAGAGTAGAAAAAGGGGAAGTCAGAGGTCCTTTTTTGACAGTCCCAGCTGACTGGCCAGTGTAAAACACTCATGCCAGTTTATTGCTGCAGAGCAGAGCGAGCCAATCAGTGGACGTTTGATCAGGAAAATGATACAGAGCCAATAGAAGGGGAAGTGCTGGAATGGTGTGACAGGGTGACCAATTCACAGTAAAAATGACAAAGGGGTTTAACCACATCAAATGGCATCCTTTGCAGATAGCTAACGCTGAGTTGTTAGCCTTGGCATCAAGCAACCGACACAACTCACTTCAATGAGTCATCCTCGCGGCCAACAGACGAAGGCAACAAAGGCGTTCTTATCAACAATCGATTTGCCAAACGACAAGATGGATGCTTTAGTTGGGAGCGCCAAGGAAATGGGAGTTTGATACTTTTAAGTTGACTGGCGACAAGTGAGATGGAGGCCATGAGGCATCCCAACAGTCACGGCTACACAAAAGGCCCCATTGACAGGACCCCAGCTTATAACCACAGCAGTACAGGCGCTTAGGTCCGACTGCTCTCTGTGTGGCTCGGCCACTGGGAGCTTTCAGAGCTTATCCAAATGCTAATAGGTCCAAAAGCTGAGCGGAGTGCAGCCTTTCTTCTCCTCTCAGCCTCCCACATGCTGGCGGGAATGAGCAGAATTCATCTCTCCATCCTCTCTTTGGAAGCCCGAAGCATGAATGTGCCACTTGACTTTGCTTTACAGCTGCCCTCTGTGCTTAGAGACAACATGCGCACACAAAGAGGTGGTCCCCGCAGCCAAACATTTCCATAAAGGGGCCCAAAGACTGAGAGGGATGCCTACAGGACAGACAAAGCCTTATGTGCATTGTGCTTGAGCAGCTCAAGAGCGTCAATGTCAGAGGCTGCGCGACCAACGCAATAGTGCGTGGGTGAAGAAGTTAACCAGGCACGAGGTCGACGCATTCTTCTGCCGGGCAGAGTCACAGCCCCTGGAACCTTGCGGACGAAGCGAGGCCCTCTCGAGGAAAACACAAGACCCATGTTGCGTAAAAGAATAATGTTACATATCACCAGCTACCACAAAGTCAGAAGGGGGGGGGGGGGGGGGGGCTAAATATGTTTTCACTTAAAACGCCGCCGGGCTATTTGTCTCCTAAAAATGCTGCAAATTGTCTTGATTTGAATCAAATGTTTTGAGTAATGCGGACACATTGCTCTCCCTGCCAATCTTCTTTTCGTTCTGCTCAAGACTGTGCCAGCTTTCGACTTGTCTGGTTTGAATATACATTCGTGACAGGGTTTAGTCTGATAAATGAGGCTCTCTTAGACTAAGCTGGACCTGCGCATCCCCGCGCAAGCCACAGACCGTCACCCTAATAGGAAACACAAAAGGCCGATAAAGACAGAGCTGAGTGAGCGACCGCGCAGTGAGCAGGGCTCAGGACGCTGTGGTTCTCTCAATCATTGATTAAACTCATGTGTAGCCCTGAAACAGCGCCTCTTTTTCCAGACCCCCTCAAAAAAGAAAACTTAACTGAACCCTCTACACGGAGTATCAAGGGTTTAATTTCTTGAGAAAGAGCAAAAACAGCAAACCTCAGCTTCGTGATTTATGCACATTTGGAGGGCACTAATTTCACTGCAGAGTTCATCAGGCTGCGTGTGGTTGTTTGATTGATGTAACGGACCAGTTGATAGTCCACTGAGCTAAGAGGTGCAGTACGCTACAGCGAAGACAAATGTGCTCCGCTGTGAAAGACAATACGTCTCTGATAAGTCTGTTTATGCACCAAAAATCCAAACAGTGAAGCATTATTGTGAAAAGTTAAGCTCAAGCTGAAATGGTAATCCTTGGGTCAATGAGGAAGCCGTGTATAGGAGATAAGGATGGGAGAATGTCAATGAGCAAATAAGTAATAGACACACAACGAGCAGGGACGGGAATTATGTTTATAATGTTTCACTCCTAACAAAGGTCCGATCACTCCAGTCAGTAAGGGAATTCTATCATGAGTATTAAATGACGTACATTGCCTGAACGGACAAATCTGATAGATAAATCCTCAGTGGTCAACAGTGGAACAGCGCCATGGTTCAAAAGCTGCTTTCAAAGCAAATATATGAAGACAAGGGCATGTCTCAGTCTCTTCAACAGAACCCGGAAAGGATAATTCCTCACATTGTCCACATTGGATGCCTTCCATTGATTTCTGGAAGGCCGTGATGCCGACATGATCATATTATGTTGATTTTCCACTGCGCATTACCAGTTCGTCAGTTCCCCTTTAAAACAGTCATTCCAAAAAGAGTGAAAAAAACACCACAGTGAGTGCATCAGCTGGAAAAAACACACATACAAACAAATGACAACAATACAGGAGTGTCCTACTTGTCACACTTGTGTTTTTGCCAAACTTTAGTCAAGATGAGACAGAGGGCAGCAAGAAAATGAAGCACTGCAGCAAAGTGAAGACTGTGGAGTAGGGCTGAGCAATAAGGCCCAAAAATTAAATCTCAATTTTATTTATTATTATTACTTATTTATTAAAGACACGGTACCTCAAACAAAATAAGTTTGCTAAAGGAAAAAAAAAAATCACTAATGAGTTATGCCAATTAGGCAACATACAGTGCATGATATGGACAAAAATAAAGGGATATATTGCTGGCCCGTTACACCCAAAAAAAACAAAAAAAAATTGAAGCGCTCTCTGATTTTGGAGTTTGTCTGCGAGATATGTTCCCTATTCACCTGGACAAAAATAATTATAAATTAACAGATTAGCTTCAATAATCAAGTGAGCTTGGGCCAACCATGGTGGTTAAGCTTGTCACTTGCCACCCCCGGTTCAAGACCATCCTTGGACACACGAGCGTGGTGTCCTTGAGAAAGACACCAATATCCCTGGGGGGCTCAGGCAGCCCCCCCTCCTCCAGTGTGTGCCACTAATAGTGTGTGTTCGCCGTGGTGGGTTTAAATTCTGTGTATGTCTGTACATGACAAAATATATATATATATTCTTCATCTTCTTGTTCTCACTGCAGCACAGTGGCAAATCTTGCTATCGACTTAAAGGTCAGCGCTGACCCTCTTGCAACCGTGTGCGGCTATTTATATTCATCCCTCCCACCTTCCAGCGGTTCGAGCACAAAGAGAAAGATCAGTGCTAATACTCCCCACTGCAGTAATACCACAATATCAAGGCAGCATACCCACACCATTACGCCATCACAGTGTAACATTTAAATGTTAACTCGACTCTTTTTGTCCATACGGAGTGGCTGAGCAGATACATTAGAAATGTGTGCGAGGCTTTTGTTTGAAATGATTCTCTTCTTTACTTTGAACTGAAATGGAACAAAGCATTTCTCCTGTTTCAGACCAATTAGACTAATCCATCAACCTCAGCTTACAACTGAAAGGGGCTTTAAGGATTTTGTAGCAAAGAATGCTTGCTGTCTGACGTTCTTTCCATTCGCACACACACCAGCATAGAAATTGTGCACAGTCTTAACCCGCCGCACGTACACACACTTGTGTCACCTGCACAAGTGCACAAGTACAGTAGATGCCCTATTTAGCAACATATTACCAACTTGGTGGGATTTAAGTCAGGTAGCCCACTGGACTATTTCTTAGAAATAGAGAAATTTGTCCAGTGGTGTGACCGGAATCATCTTGTGCTCAATGTGGGGAAGACAGAGGGGGTGATATTTGATCCAAAAACTTTTGGTTACCACGGGCCAGTCGTCATTAAAGGCAATCATATCAGCCAGGTGAGTTCATACAGGTATCGGGGGGTCCACATTGACAACACACTCAGCTGGAGGGTACACGTTGGAAGTCTCTGCTCCAAACTCCAACAGCGTCTCTATTTCCTACGCAGACTTCGGGTCTATGGAGTGGAGCAGAGGATCATGCTGTTGTTCTACCGAGCTGCATTGGAAAGTATCATCAGATACGGCATTGCGGCCTGGTACGGCAACCTGACTGTGCAGTCAAGGTCACAGATTGCCGGTCTGGTGCGGACTGCCATGAAGCTCATGGGGGTCAGGAATCATCCTTCCCTACAGATGCTTTATGAGCGGTCCGTCACCGGACTGGCACAGAAAACTGTTACTGACCCGACTCACATTCTGCATCATGAGTTCCAGCTACTGCCTTCCGGCAGGAGATTCAGGGCCCCCAGAACCAGGCTGAACCGCTACAAGAACTCATTCCTGCCGACATCCATCAAATTGCTTAATAACCGACATTAACTAAGTGGTGCAATATATATATATATATAGGAGTGTGTGTGTATTATAATTTTTTTATATATTTATTTTATTTATTATTTATTTATTTTAATTATCTCTCTATTCTGTTGTTTTTCTTACTGTAAACTACTGCTGCACTTCTTATTTAATTTTGATTTTATCTCTTTCTATTCTGTTGTTTTTTCCTTACTGTAAACTGCAGCTGGACGGAGTCCAGGAAAAAGTTCCCCACGGGGAAAATAAAAGTATATCGTATCGTATCGTATCGTATCGTATCGTATCGTATCGTATCGTATCGTATCGTATCGTATCGTATCGTATCGTAACGTATCGTATCGTATCGTATCGTATCGTATCGTATCGTATCGTATCATACCATCATTTAATCATTCATCCAGACAATGCAAGGTCGGACCAAAACACACAATACACACGAATGGGTTCATCAGCGAAGTAGTGGCACTGTACAAAAGCGCACATGGAACCCAGGATATGTGCATGTCCTTGTGTGCATCCACCATCTTTGTACACTTGAAGAAAGAACATCACGCGGAGGTTTGGATTTGGAGACTTGACATACCAACTATAATCATACTGCTTTTTTTTCATGATCTATCTTTAAGGAATGGACAGTCAGAGCATCCGTCAGTACATAAGATGCAAAGCCGGTGTCCTAAAAAGAGATAGGTGGCTTTACAAAGAAAATTATAATTGTGCAGACATTCTGAAAGGAATGCCCAGGATCAACAGGTCACATGGACAAAGAATCAACCAACTACCTTTTGAGGGTGGCAAAGGTTGAGAAAGCCGTCACGCTGAAGACAAGAACAGATAAGGGTCGCACCATTTTCCTCCACAGCTAGATATCTAAAATCGTATTAAAGGATTTCACATAAAGGGAATCACCATCCCACCCACCCACAAGAGCGCTGGAGCGGCACTTTTATCCCAGCACATAATTGCAACCAAATTACAATAATTAAAGTAACCCTAAATGGAGAGCGTCATCTTAATGTTTCAGCACTTCAGATGAGAGTGTCTCTAATTAAGACTGAATTGCCCGTCTACATATTCATTCTCAATGAGATTACAAAAAAAAATGTTTCGACGCCAAGAGAAATGCTTGTCTCTAGAAGAAAAGGGATGACACAATCAATATACAGTGGAATATGTACAATCAAACTACATGAGGTTGTACAGTTTGGAATTTGGTCAACATTTTCTCTAAAAAAATACCTTTGTAATATTACCTTAAAAAAAAAAATTGTGTCAATAGGCTCATCTGTTATGTAATTGTAACTTCCTAGGTCATCGCTCCGAGGAGATTGACAGAGAAAGCAGGCAGGAGGAGATATTCAATATTTTGGGGAAATGAGATGTTCACACCTCGATGTAATTTGATGGAGACATTTGCTAAGGATGACGTCACAAATGCACCATCTGCAATGGCAGAATTATTGCCGTCACTACAAATGTCCACTTTATACTTCACGCTTCAATTTTGTAGATGCAAAGACGAGCGTGATTGATCTCTCCCAAGCCCGTCACTAGAAATCTTAAAAACAGGTCGTAACCATGAGCCGGTGTTATCAAGTCAGTTTGGTATCAATTCTTGCCTTAAATACAACAAACCGCTAAAACGTCCAATTCCATCACTTCAAACTTAATTTTGTGCTTCTGGTGCTCTCTCAAATATTCCAAGTTGAAAACTATCAGAGCTACTAAAGCACAAACCCCCTCATATAAAATACAGTGATTTCAACCACTTACGGTATACACTATTTAGGCTATTAAACCCTGGAGAACCCACGGGGTCAAATTTGGCCCCTATAAATTCTGCTACTCAAATAACAAAGACCTTTTTTTTTTTTTTTTTTACAAATTTAACTTCAAAAGTCCAGAGTGCCACTTCTGACCCCTGCAAGGGGGCCATCTAGTGGATGAATATTGCACTTACATGAGCCAGAGTGGTGGTGACAAGATGGCTGGCAACATGCTGTTTTGTTGAGCTGGAAATCAATCCAAACAAAACCATCATCTCAGCAAACCATCAGATGGTAAAATTGTGTTTTTTTTGTTAATCTATTTCATATCATGTTGCAGAATGCCTAGGAGTATGTTTTATATATATATTTTGATAAATTAGCAACTCTGAGCTAGTTCAAAAAAAAGGGTTAAAATTGAAAAAACATATTTTGGTGTTCAGTGAACTTATAGCAGTCATTTAATGTATAATTCATAATTTTCCAAAGAACAAAAGGGTTCTTGGGTTCTCCAGGGTTAAAGAATGTGTTGAGCGAACATGCTATTTAGCAGCCACTATTTAGGTTGTTAGTAAATCAGGATCTAAGTGAGACAAGTGGGAGATGGCAGGCCATAAGACGACTACTACCACAGTCTTGAATAATTTAGCCGGCAACGCCGGTTTAATTCGGGCACTCGGCTCTTGTCCCTAACCTTACCTGACAGCAGTTTTGTTTGCAGAGTTCCGCTTCCTGCACTGTGTGAATGTTGCTTGTTTGTTGAACGCAGCCGGTATCTCAGGGTCTGATTAATTACGCGGATTCTCGGAGGAATTGAGGGTGACATATGCTCTTGCACTAGCGAGAGAGCGAGCGCGTCTTTGTGGCAGGAACTACGAGCACCGATTTTAGGTGTGACTTGATGAGGACATATGTTCAATTGCATTGGCGACGATCGCTTGCATGTTTGCACTTTTACTACAACTCTGGTGCGAACATGTGGTCAAGTGCGCGGCATCCTTTTGGTTGTGTGTATGTTGGGTTTGTGTTAATGATCGGAAGTTTCAGGTGCGGCGCCAGAAACCCACTTCTACGTACAGCGGGGGCATCCTGGCACACACAGGGCACCAGATGTCAGAGCAGAGCAGGAACCTGCTCAGTGGACCAATGGCACTTTTTACAGCTGAAAACAGGATTTGGGCGTCCAAGAATAAACTCGCTGTGGGGACTGAACAGAACCCGCCCTCATTGAAACTTTCTCAAAAGTGAAAATTAAACATTTGAGTGTACAGCTTGCAAAGTAAGTAATCTAGCCTGAGCGTGTGCTGGGAGGTGCAGGGGTGACCATGCCCGTCAATTTAATTTGCATGACGGTCTGTTACTGTTTGCTCCCCTGTGTTCGCAAAAGCGTCTCACTCACTTCTTGGCTGTTGCCGTCATCGTGTCCGGCCAATTTTGTGACAACAGGCAAATGAAATAACACTTGCTCAACATCGCATAAGAAATAAAACGTATAAAACGTATTAATGTAGTGTGTGTGTGTGTGTGTGTGTGTGTGTGGGGGGGGGGGGGGTTCCTTGAGGACAGTTTTTGGTTTGGTCAGCTCCAAGGGCATGACCAGTTTCTCATTTGATTGACAGGTGTTGGCAGGCCATCAGCCCAGAGGGATAGAAAAGTGGACGGCTGTAGCTACGAGTCAGATCGTCTGTCGGACAGACAGTGTGTTTGATGATCACATTACTATCTAATGGATCGGATTTGAAAATTGCATGTCAGTTTAAAATGGTGCAGAATCAAATTTTTAACCATTCACTGCTGTCATGTTCTATTCATCCATTTTCAACGCCTGAGCCTAGATTCGAACCATAAACCTCTCAACTCGGAGAGAAGCATGCAAACTAATATTCCACTGGCCGTCGTGCACCAGTGGAACTTAAAAATGCTACGGAAATTTCCATCAACTTTCTGGAAATTTTTGATGGTACATTTAGCTATGAAATTTGGGAAAAAGTCAAGGTCGGACACTTTAATCAGATTCTAAAATTTGAATATTGAAAACAATAAAGACCCAATAACTCAGCATTAAGTAGTGTTCTATGTGAATGTGTAGAAACTAAAACTGAATTTAGCATAATTATTTATTTAAACCACCATCTGCCTCTCCTTTCTGTCGAAATGTACTAGTGATGGGTATAATAACACCCAGTCACGCTAACCACAAATCCATCATTTCCTTAATTTTATTAATTGCTGTGCGAGGATAAAGTTTTCTCATCTGAATGTCAATGAATCTGCATCATACTTCCAGATTCTCCCATTGTATTAAAAAACATTTTTTTAATCATTAAGAAACTGAACAATATTTTTGTCCATAGTCAATCAAGTCAATCCCATACCTACTTTGTTCCTATTAATCCCCATGTATTTCTTTCTATTTACTTGAATTAAGACTAAAAATAAGAAGCAGGTTTTTTGAAGAGAGTTGTTGCTGTTCAGCATGGCAACAGTAGCCTGCAACATTCCGGTTTATGAAAAAAGTGCATTACTTAACAGCCGAGGTGGGCAATCTCGGTCCTCGAGGGCCGGAGTCCTACAGGTTTCTCACTTCCAACACAAGCTGATTCCAATCAACAGGATCGTTATCAGGCTTGTGCAGAGCTTGCTAATGAGCTGATCATATATCAGCTGTGTTGGAGAAGGGCAACATGCAAAACCAGCAGGACTCCGGCCCTCGATGCCTACCTCTGCTTAACAGTGATTCTTCCAACTAACAATCAATGGAGGGAGCCTAAATAACAGCTAATAATAGTAAACATTGGTTTTATTTTGGAATTCCCAAAAGCCAAAACATTGCAAATATAATTTAGGAACAATATTGTGCTGTTCACAGAAGAAGGAATGCAATCAATGAAAACTTAATTGTTGTGAGTCTTGGGGAAAATCCAGAAGTTAATCTACATAAGGTCTAAATTGCTAAATGTAATGTAATGACTCGAAACTACATCAAGGAAATCAACAGGAAAGGCGTATTAATGGTATTTAGAAGTGGTAGGCTGCATTTGCGCAATCACCATGAAGCAGGAGAGAAGCTAGTTAGCTTGTTGTCATTAAGGCTCTAATGGCAAGCAAACCTGGGGGAAAAAACGGACCCCTGAGAGGAGCATGCAAGAGCACTGAATATGATAGTCACGAGGCTGTGAGCTCAAATTCAATTAGTGTGTGAACAGACAAAACAGCAATATAAACGGAAATGGTAAATAAGCCGGTCCAAAACACGACTTGCTTCATTTCATGTTGAATCAGCGGCAGCGGTGTGCCGGGCGGACCGCAACGCTCGTGCACAGCTCCGACTTTAATTTGTTTATTTCCCTTACAGAACTTGTCACGCAAACTTTTTTTTTTTTTTAATCAGGGTTGGTTTAAATGCTTTGAGTCAAAACATGTTTGCTGCGTACTGTACATAATTTGTGGCTGAGATTATCTTGCACCAATTTGGTCAACACCCCCCCCCCCCATTCGACCATTAATGATGTAAATTGCTGAGGTTATAAACCGATTTCACATTCTCCATCAGATTAGAGGCTGTACTGGTCAACGCCCGCTACGGTAATTAGCGCTCAACATTCTCCTTGCGTCCTTAAAAGATATTTCGCAGCTCTTGTACAGAGGAACCACCAACAACGAACGCTCCAAAAACAGCCAAGTTTTTGGGCAGAATATTCATACAAAATTTGAAAGTTAAACAGACACCATGTGTGATGACATTTTCAGCAAATTTTAAGAGACTTAAGTACAGTGAGCATCTAAGACAGTGTTAAGTGCAGAAATGTATGTATTGATTTGACATATGTTTGGACTTAGACCACTTTTGCACTACACAATTTTTTTTCTTTTCTTTTAGGAAAACCTAGATGATACTGACCGGCACCCAACCTAAGAAAGTAAAGATGATTACAATATCTCAGTTGTGGATAAAAGTGCAAGCAATGTGAAACAATATGAATATCCAATATGATCTAAGTCCCAATTTTTTGGACAAATGCTGAAATCTGAGGCGCGGGGGGAATGCAATTTTTGTCAAAACAAGCATGCAGAAGAAATAACCAAGATATAAATCCACCAGATTTTATTGTATACAACTTTAAATCACTCTCCGGCAAGATTACAAAAATTGAGTTCCCACACCTCCAAAGGGTGAGAACGTTTATTTTATGGTAGTTTGTTGTTGTTGCTTATAGTTGAAAAACATGACTAAAACACTGCTTGTACATGACTACAAGCTTTAATGATGGCGACAGTTTGAGCCTGGAACAACTTTACATATTATTTCCCATGAGGAAAATGGTTTTGAAATGAGAAAAACTTGAAAGTCAGCTAGCGTCATGGAATGGATTGTGTTCTACTTTGGAGGCTCTACTGTAATTCCTTAGCTCTGATATGTTCATCATTCTTGTTGATATTATCCATCATTTTAATTCACCCTTTTCCACAAAGAGTGTCTGTCATCACCGTGTAGATCTGTATTTAAAATATTTGCCTGCAACTTAGTCATGCATGGGTTAACCCGGATAAAAAGCTCACCTGACAAGGATTAAACAGTGTCGCCCTTTTTTTCCCCCCACTCTCTAAAGCAGCATTATAAAATGACTTCTGGGAGTCATTAGGCATAAATCCTCCATTCTATGATTTACAAAACGCCGATGTTCTGCTCCGAAGCTTATAACGAGGAGAAGAGAGGAAGAGCCGGCCTGCCTTGTGATTGAGATGCAGGGCGACAGCTGACCTATAAGGGCTGACTCACCCCCACATTCACTTCACCACTAATATATTCACTTATTAACGCTCAGGGGAAGTGCAGTATTGCTGTGTAAGAGCTCGCTCGGTGCTCTAAAAAGTGAAATGTGCAAGGTGCATAAAGTAACATTTTTAATCAATGTTATATCAAAATGAAGTTAATTAGTTCGATTGTAATGTGACTGTCTAAGAATTGCGATTGTGTCGCGCTGAATCTGAATTTAAGTGCGTATGGATGTACACAACGTACAAAATCAAGATTGCAAGGTTTTGGAGAATTCTGTCCACTATTGCCTTGGACACACACACAAAGGAATCCGAAGACACCAACGACCTGAGTCTTATCAATGGAAGATTTGTGCACAAGATAAGGCCCCAAGGCGAGGCCTGTTTAAGATGTCATCATCATTAACGTCATTTGTCCGACGGCCACAGCGAGACAGAGCGGCCATTTGGAAAGACACCCAGTGAGGAGGAAGATGAAGACAGACAGCGCTGCTGGTCAGGAACAGGAAGATGGCTACATTAGGCCTAATGAGCAAATGTGAGCTCACGCCCACGCTTAAATTGCAGCTTTTTTGTTGGTTTTCTCACAAGCATGTCGTGTTTACTTTCGATACATGGCGCAGATATCATTTTCAAAAGTGATCAGATTGAATACATCATAATCTGTCATCCTCCCATTAGTCGAAAGGTACGACTGAAAAAGCAAAAAATGCTGTTCTAATGAGGTGGTGGTTTTCTGTCTGTTGAAGCTAGCTGGCTGACCGTCTGACAGTAAGTGCGTGTGACACTTCCTTGCCGCAGGAGTTGTAGGCGCTAGTGTATTGTGACAGAGTGCAACCTTTAAAGGCCAGCGACTGATGCACAACAGCGCCCAAACCCCAGCGACTCAGCCTACGACGGCCCTCCGCCTAAGAGCATCTGTGGCCGCACATGCACAAAAGATGTCATGTCACCGCTGTGGTGTGCACAAAACTCGGTCCCTTAGCTGCTCCAACAAAGACATCGGAGACTAATTTGACCGCTTCTAAGAAAACCATGTCAAGTCATTAATCTAGCTTGCATCCTTTAATAGAGTCATAATTTGATGCATGCATAATGAAAAAAAAAAAAACACAAAATGAGGAGCACAGAGCTGTGGCACTAATTACCATTTGAAGGCTGCTGAAAATGAAAATCATCTACTGCCACCTGCTGGTCAAAATGATTTATGACGGGAAATTAAAAGTTTTTTTTTAAAAGGAATTTATATACCACCCTGATGACTGTATAATTGTTACAGTGATGTAATGTGCTTAGCTGCCAGCAAGTTATTTTCTGAAGCTTGCTAAGACAAAGCACTGAGAAGAGCAGCAGTGATGTTGTGGTGTTTCTTCAAGAACTGTATCAATTACCAAGCGTCAAATTATAATACTATATAGCTGTCCGATGTGCACTATATGGCGATTTAGATTTTTTTTTTTTAAATGACGTAAATGTCAGTTACTCTCCTCACTGGAAAAAAAAAAAACATTTATTATGTGCGACACAGATTAATATGTCTGATATGAAATTGATCTCTTTTAGGTATTGAGTTGTCTTCTGTAAGAAATGTGCTTGCCTAAATAACTTTTGACTGTATTATGCTTTATCATTCTGTTCATTTTAGAAATGAAGGTTATCAGGTTTACACTTCATTGCAAATTATCATGCATCTATTGTTTTTGCAATTTTCTTAAACATTTGATGCAATTTAAAGTGCACATGTTTTCATAAATAATTGTATTAGTGTCTACATTATTAAGGCTTTAACTGAGCAAAACCAGCACAACAACATTCTGGCAGGTTTGAACTTATGCACAACGGTGTATAAAAAACAAATAGGTTGTACATTAAAAATGGGATTTCTTACCTCTCATAGATTGTCTTGAGAGAGACCTGATCAGACACGCCATCACTTTCTTCTAAAAAGAGGATGATCCATGACGTCCTGTAAGGCCACTCCTCTGTCAGATTGATCCACGACGCCAGACGATCCCAGTTGAAGATGATCTGATTGGCTCGTAACAGGCGACCTGTCAACAAAAGGACATACATGGCCTGTAATCCCTAATCACACTGTAAAAAATCCACAACAAAAATTTGAAATAATAATTCTAGTTAACATGTGAGTCTGTAATTATGAAGCAGGTGAATTGAGGAGTGTGTAGGTTTTACCGGTGATGGAAACAATATTGAGCAGCCTCCTCATGGTCTGCGGGCTGATGTCACTGAACCAATCCTCAGTCACCAGCAGCTTTGTCAAGTCGAAAGACATCTGCCTGGTGATGGTCCTCTGCATCTGGCGCCGCCGGTATGTGTCCTTCAAAGCCATCATTTAAAAAAAAAAAATTACGTTAGGACAACTTAATATTTGAGATGCTTAGAAAGGTGACAAGTTGTAATCGGAAAGGATGCTGCATGAATTAGTTTTTTATTTAAGAATAAAAATGAATAGAACTAATATCCATCCACAGTAGAATTGATGGAGCTAAAATGATTTCCTGGAAGTCGTTAGTTGGCAATATGCCCCATGAAGGCAAATTGAAACAAACTGCATCATGAGACCCCAGAGATGGCCTTCAGGGTCACCATGTGATCTCAGGCCTTCAAGTCACTCAAAAACATTATGTCAAAAATAAACAAACATCTCACATTCCAGACCTCATCTGCAAACAATTCACCGTCTATGCACTTTCTTTCATATGTAATATACGCAGCTAAATTCATGGGAGTCTGTTAAGATTATCTCAAAAACAAAACGAAGGGAACAATGAACGGGAATCTCTCTGAGAGCTATCTTTTAAGCCACATTCTTATCCAGCAGCCTTTCCTGTCATTTTATCTGCTAAAGAGAAAAAAACTCTCTGTGACGGCAAGAGAAAAACAAATCAAAGAGCCACTGTCCCAAGCAGAGAAGTCATGACATGACACACAGGCTAGCTATTGACACAGATCTACCGGGGAACATCTGTGATGATATCAGACAGCTGCCATGCTCATGAGCCAAGATGAGGCTTTTGGTCGACTTTGAAGTCGTAATACCGCTCTTGTGACCTCTTTCTCGGAGATGAAACATATGGCCACCACTCAGCCAGGGCCCAAAAGGTCCAAGTTAAAGATAGACTTAAAGAGTTTTCAAGCCGCTTTGCAGACAGGCTACCATTTGACTAGTCAGACTATTTGAAATTTATTCGCGGGTAAATAACATGTAAAAAGTACGATTCTTTATCAAGACTTAACTGTCTTTTTCTAAGTCATGTCATAACACTAGTATGTAATACTGATGTCATTCACTCAGTGCTGGGCCACAAATTTGGTACCTGGGACTTCAGAATCACTACAACTATATAAATACTAGGGGTGTCAGGCGATTAATTTTTTTTTAATCTTAATTAACCACATGACTTCAATAGTTAACTCCCGATTAATCGCACATTTTATATCTGTTCCAAATGTACAATAAAATTAACATAAGTTAACATAAAAGTGGCGGGAAAATGTTAAACTAATAAAAATATGGCTGCATCTTTTAGTCATTGATAGAGTAATTTCATAATTCATTACATCGAGTTCAAATTAAAAAGACAGTAAAAAACTATTGTGATACTGATTTGTGTTAAGGTTATTTTTCTGCCACTAGATGGCATAATTGCATTTGTGAGACGTTCGTGACAGCTCAGTGCATTGCATTTTTCTTTTCATATTAAGAGCTATCTCATCTTCAACATGGAAGTAACTTGTGAAATTCTGCACATTTTTTAAATTGTAAAATACAACTTGACCTCAGTCTCCACAAATATATGCAAATTAACTCAAAATGAACGCACTCATTTTGACACCCCTAATAAAAACACAATATAATAGCACACAACTGTGCCGCCGCGTACATCATCCAAACAGTTCAAAATCAATATTTATCTATTAAAAAAAATACTGTATAATTAATGTATTAAATAATACATCATACTCACCAGAGATGCTGATTATTAAATGTATTTATGTGTGAAGATCGCTACAGATGTGTTGTTGCTAGTCGAATATGGCTTGCTATCAATAAGCAATCAGATGTTTTTGTGGGCCAGCCACCTCTCCCTTTGAGGTCATTTGAAATCTTATTGGTAACACAAATAGTCCAATTGCTTATGTAGGTTAAATAGATCAGTGCCCTGACGACCGTCCTATCACTGCACTTACTCACCTAATCAATATTAGTGACAGAATGCTTCAACTTCCAAGGAGTAGGAATTAGTTGATCAAAAATCTAAATATTTGTTTGCATATAACCTACTACACAGCAAGAAAAATAATTAGTTCACACTAGAGAATGAGTCATGAAAATGAGTCATTCTGTCATTTCCCCCTCCTGCCAAGAGAATGAAGAGCAGGATGCCTCCACAATCAAAGGGCTAGCACCAGCACTTGAGGGTGCCAAAGGTAGGTAAAAAAATGTTTCGCAAACAAGTAAGGGAGGGCGGGGAGGAAGTGGAGGGTGCGTGATAAGGTCTCGCAGGGGGCAGGAAGGCATCAGCGACAGCAGCAGAGTCGCTTAGCCTCCTGCCAGCATAGCCGGTGCCAGTGTTTTGTCGCCGGGACCCACTGCTGCTCGGCCTTGTCATTAGACGGTGGCGACGCAGCAGGAAGGATAAACAGCCATTACATCAATTACACCAGGAGCCTTGGCTGCGCACCCGAGCAACCCACTCGCTCTCTCTACTTATCAACGTGTCTCCTCCTGTCCACTGGTCCTCCACGCCGCCTGCCAAAAGCCACGCCTGCACTAAGCATGCTCTTCAGGAGGCGCCGGAAATGAGAAAGCAGCAAGGGTTTCTATGGCACTCAGTGTCACCCTCTGCAGAAAATATTTTCCTGTACTGCTGACTGGCGTGTGTACACTATCACAGTAAATGATTTATGAGACTGCCTTCCTCTGGAGAGCTCAGTATTGTTCATTCGGTAATTTTACCGATTTGACATGTCATCATTATTGCTCACTCCTTTTTTTTAAATTTTATTTATTTATTTTTTTTATTTTGTATGTGGGTGAGTATGTGCATGTGCGTGTGTGTGTGTGTCAAACATTTCAGTTTACTTAGCAAATGCGAACTCCTCCTCGAGTTATCTCAATATTTATCATGCAAGCAGAATAGTATGGTGAGAAAAAATCTTAATGCTCATAAAATCCAAAATACTGTGGAAATTGTTTTAATATTTGGAGAGGTTAGAGAGGACACTAGTTATCCATCATGCGAATTTTGGTGACAATTCATATCATTTTTGTGTCATTGAACGACATGTACACTTGTGCTCTTAAATCTACATACCCGAAGTATATGTAAACTTATGAGAACAACTGTAATTGCCATGTGTATATAAAGTGTACATAAAACCGAAATGGATCTTAGTGAAATTAGAAAAGCGGTTTACAATACCGAGCTCTCCATAAAAAAAAAGAAGGAAAAAAAAGAAAAGCGGTTTATACTTTTCTGTCCTGTGCACAATAGTATTAAAATCGCCACATGCCTAGATTCGGTGTTGTTCAAACCAGGGTTCTTCCTGTGAGTGAGTTTTTCCTTGCTTGCTCTTACACGGTTTGGTTGATATTTGCCATCATGACCATTGTTCTATACTTGCTCCATATGTAAAGTGCCTTGAGATAACTTGTGAACTGGCACTACAATAAATAAATAAATAAATAAAACTGACTTGACACCAGAATGTGAGCTACGTTTAGTCTTCTTCCAAGTAGTAAGTTTGCTCTGATTACGTAATCAGAGACAGTAAACAATATTTTTGTTTTACCTTTTAATATTAACTAGGGTTAACTTCTTGAAAAGTGCTAAAATGTTATCTAAAACATTGCCAATATGATTAATTAATGTTTTAGTACTGCCTTCCATTATTATCTAGTGGAATAATAAATTCTAAACTTGTACAAATTAGTAGTCGGAAATAATCCAGAAATAAATTGCGCTCAACTTCTTGGTTTCACTCCACATGATTTAAAACGATCTTTTACCCTGCGGTTAAGAGCGTTCTTGCTGCCAAACTTGGCCTGGTCTGGAGCCAAGCTACTCTGAGACATCTTCTTGTCGATATCTTCATTCCATGCTGGAGTAAAGAACAAAAGAATGATGTAAAATCAAATTTTTCCACCAAAAGTTCTCAGATGCATTTTGCCGTACCTTCTGCCGCTAAGCTGTCGCCATTAGTGGGCGCGGCCATGCAGAGCTTCCTGGCCGTGCTGAGACCTCTGCTGTTGAGGAACACTGGCAGGTGGACAATGTTCCTCATGTAGTCATGGCCGTTGATATTGGAGTCTCTCAGCACGCTATTGAGGTTCTGGTTGATGGCTTTAATGATGATATGGGGGTCGCTGGCGAAGATGGAGATGAAGGGCCCTTTGGAGAAGAGAACTCGAACCTAGCAGGAGAAGCGGCAAAGGCAAAATAAAACATAACCAGTTGGTTTGTGGATATTTAAAACCCACAGAAATACTAACGTTTGGATGAGCACGTGAAGTCGATCGACTGAGACAAAAGAAAGTTCACCTCTGCATTGGCCTCACTTTAAGTACCAGAAGCTACAATTTATTTTCTGTAGTTTACGATTTCTTAGAAGATGTTTTCCAGGCTTCATCAGTTGACACAAAAAGGAACTTGTGGTCATTAATTTTGTATTTACAGCAATTTATTTAAAGAGCGGTGTCCAAGTGTCACATGACGTGGGTTTGTGTGGCTTGTTTTCCCGTTTTTTTTTAACCCATGACCATTTATCAGCACATTCCGCGCAGGAGAATGAACCACCGTTTCAGCAGCAGCTGTCGACAACATCATGTGAACTCGCGCTTACTTCAGACACTGATGAGAAGATTACATTAGCACACAGGAGGTTGCAATCTACTTTGGGATCACTCCACAAAATAATAAAATTTGGCTAAAGGTGGATTGATTCTATTAGAGCAGCTGGGAGCAGGAAGCTAAACTTAAAGGGAAGCTGCAGCAGGCTAAATTAGGTAAATGGGGAAAAAAAAAATTCTTCAAACACACCGTGTCGAGCATTTGCAGCACTTTGTCCTGTTCACAGGCATCCAGCCCGTCTATGATGACGGCCATTCGTGTCTGGTTCTGGGTAAAGCCATCAATGGTCTTGGCCATTTTGGACATCAGCTCTACCTCGTGCTTCAGAACCTGCCATGACAACAACAAATAAAAGGCTTCAAAACATCTACAAGGTACAACCAGATCAATTAAATGTCATACTCAAAAATGCATATTTAACCCTGGAGAACCCAAGAATCCTTTTCTTCTTTGGAAAATTATGAAATATACATTAAATGACTGCTATAAGTTCACTGAACACCAACATATATGTAAAAAAAAAACAAAAACAAAAACATTTTTTATTCCCTAATTTAGGATTAGGGCGAAATTTGACCCTTTGGGATTTAGGGGTATCATTTCGAAAAATCTGAATAACAAAAACTGTCAGTAAACTATTTAGAATTTAGGAAAATAATCAATCAAATACACAGCTACATTGAACAATATAATTTTTTTGTTTTATTTGTTGCATTTTACCCATCTTGTCACCACCACTCTGGCTCATGTAAGTGCAATACTCATCCACTAGATGGCCCCATGCAGGGGTCAGAAGTGGCACTCTGGACTTTTGAAGTTAAATTTGTAAAAAATAAAATAAAAAATAGGTCTTTGTTATTTGAGTAGCAGAATTTATAGGGGCCAAATTTGACCCCGTGGGTTCTCCAGGGTCAAATTGATTTACGATCTCAAAACAATTCTCTCTATCTCAGATGTGATCAAATGCAATCCATTGACTCTACCTTCATAAAGCCTTCACTCTTGAGCTGGTGCAGGTTGTTGGCGGCCCTGTGCAGGCGTTTCCTCTGAGAGTTGAGGACTGAGTCGCCCACCTGCCACCAGGTCTTACAGTTGAGCAGCATGGCCAGGCCAACAACACTGGCCATTGCGATCAGCACTGCATTCACTGTCAGGTTCTCAGGGTCCACCTAGACAAAACAATTAAAAGCACAGATCAGTCAGAAGCCCACTAAAGCAACATATACTGTTCCACATCATGCGTTTTGCATGACAAAATATTCTGGCAATTTCTCATCGTTTTAACCCACCTTAAATATTGCTAGTAAGGCTAAGCCGGCGATGAGGCAGCAAAGTGTCAGGGCGAACAGTACGAAGGATGGCACGCAGCAAGTCTTTTTCCACTTTTTACCTGGTAGGTGGGAGGACAAGAATAATGTCATCCATCTTGTAATGTGCTCATCTTAATTAACAGCTTTCTTAGCCACTTAATAACACACAAATAGAGGTAAACACCGGTTGAATCAAGCCCTAATTCACTTATTGCTGTTTAACAAACCACAGGAAGTAACAGGAAGTCTCTGTCAAACTGCCGCCACAATTAAAACTAAATCTGGATATAGTGAATAGAACGCATAAGTAAATTGACAATTCAGATGTGACTCTGAAAAACGGCATCATAATTGAAAGATAGCAAAGTCACCTTGGATCTCATCATTCTTGAAAACCCTAAACAGTCTCGAGGCCATGAAACCAAACTCTCTTTCACACGCATCTGAGAGTGTTGCAATCATCTCGGCCATGGAGGTCTCCCCTCCCACACTGGACAGGCGATTGTAATCCGTGAACAGGAATCTGTGAGAGGTAAGAGAAGAAATGCATGTGTTTGTTTGAACAAGGTAAAACAACCAAAAAGGTTTTGTTTTAATTTTGTGTGTCACTGTCACCTGACAGGCAGCGCGCGGGTGGTTTGCTCAGGCAGTTCGGGGGCATTGACAAACATCAGTTTGAGGAGAAGCTCCAAGTAGCCAATTTGCCGGGCCAGGCGGGTGCTGATGACCCACGCCCAGCTCCAGCTCTCTCTCTCACGTCGGCTTCCAAAGTACACCAAAACTGAAGTTAAGACAAAACAGCCAAGGTTTACTTTTAACTTTGGGTGCATATACACAATGAGGTATATTTAACTAGCCAGGTGTTTGTTTTCTTCATGCGTGATTTCCTCTCAAACAACAACGTTGTTTATTGGTTGTGTTATGACGCCCCCTAGTGAGCAAAGGATTTGAAAGCATATTTTTACAATAGTGCACCCTGGCCAATTGAGACTGAGTCTGGACGCAAATAGCAAATGATTACCATTACAAGCAGTGATCAATCCAAAATGTAATTAATTTATAATTGCCTCTATTAACCCTGGAGAACCCAAGAACCCCTTTCTTCTTTGGAAAATTATGAATTATACATTAAATGACTGCTATAAGTTCACTGAACACCAAAATATATGTTTTTTCAATTTTAACCCTTTTTTTTTAAATAGCTCAGAGTTGCTAATTTGTCAAAAAATATATATAAAACATACTACTAGGCATTTTGCAACATGATATGAAATAGATTAACAAAAAAAACACAATTTTACCATCTGATGGTTTGCTGAGAAGATGGTTTTGTTTGGATTATTTCCAGCTCAACAAAACAGCATGTTGCCAGCCATCTTGTCACCAACACTCTGGCTCATGTAAGTGCAATATTCATCCACTAGATGGCCCCATGCAGGGGTCAGAAGTGGCACTCTGGACTTTTGAAGTTAAATTTGTAAAAAAAAAAAAAAAAAAAAAAAGGTCTTTGTTATTTGAGTAGCAGAATTTATAGGGGCCAAATTTTCCCCCGTGGGTTCTCCAGGGTTTTAATAGTTCAAACCCTAACTGTACCACAAACTATAGTCCCAATGATTGAAAGAATGGAGCAGGTCTGTCCCAAGTCTTACCAAAGAAGATGTAAATCAAAGCAAGGAAGCTGAGAGAAACGGCGATGGCCAGTTTGTGATCGACGGTAAAACCCAGTATCACAGCAACCGAGCCACACAGCAGGAGGGTGAGGAACACCACCAGCCAGGAGAACTGGAACAGCGGCTCGATCTGTTGCCCCGCAAACGTCTTCATTTCATCTGAGGGACGAGGAGAGAAGATAGGAGGAGTCCTATTAACATACTTGAAATACTTTCTGAATTGGAGATTTCGGATGCTGTATGAGAAGAACCTACCTTCCAGTTTCTTGAGAAGAAAAGATTTACCACTGCCCCACTGTGCGTACAAACCAACGCAGATGGGTGGTTGCATGGTGGGCTCGCTGAGAATGTCTGCGAGAGCGCTGCTGTATAAGTCGTAACCCAACATGTCACCGTCTGATTCGGTTGGGGAGAGGTGTTCTGAAGGACAGGTAAAAAAAGAAATTTTAAAACAATGAAACAATATTTTCAATGAATCCTGAACAACAACAATCAAAATGGTCATACTGGCGCCAAATATTTGCGTGAGGATGCTTTTCTGGTGGGTGCAATCGATGTTGTATGGCGTCTCTCCGGCCTTGTTTGGGCGGTACAGGAGGCGGCCATCTTTAGGGTTCCTCAGCAGCAGCTCGGCCAGCTTTCGGCTCCTCCCCCTGATAGCGATGTGGAGGGGTGTGTCGCCTTTCTGTTCGGTCAAAAGGAGGTCAAATTAGGTCAAGATGACAAAATGACTACACGGGTTAAAATTCCTGACCTTGTCCACAGCTGACACCTTTGCTCCTTTATCCAGCAGCAGCTCGACGATATCTATGTTCCTCATTTTCGTGGCTTTGATAAGCGGGGTTTCGCCCTCCTAAAATGACACGATACACAATGTATTTTTTTTTAGAGGATCATTTCTGAGAAAAACGTCATTACATGGCTATGTAGCTGCGGAATGTCATACCTTGGTGCAACTCTCTGTATCGGGGTTACACTGCAGGATGTCTCTCACCATGGTGGCATTACCTTTCTCCACTGCCCAGTAGAGAGCAGTCTTTCCGTCCTGATGTGGGGAAACACATTGAGATTAAATTTACAACTGGAAACCGCCACACAAAAAGCGCACTAGTGTTGAATTATCTTCGGTCTCAAAAATGGTCAAAAGTTAGCTTGCAGCGATATAGCATATCTCCAAAAATGTTTTGAAGCCCAAATATTTGCATAAACTCTGAGCCGTGGATCTGATTTCAAATTAAACAACAACAGAGCAAAGCAAAGACTATTGTGTTACAATGAACACCAGTGGGCCTCCTGCTTGCTGGTAAAGATCAACAAAGATGAGGAAAGGATCTCCTACCTGGCCCCTGACATCAATATCTGCATATTTGTTCAGCAGAGCTCGCACTATTTCCACATGACCCCCCCTCACTGCGCCAATCAGCATGGTCTCGCCACTCTGGAGGGAGGAAACAGTGTGAAGGGAATTGCATTTGTTTTCTCATGTGGACATCTGAAAAATCACCAATGGGTCTCTCACCCTGTCTGGTATGTTCACATAAGTGCCGGCATCCAGCAGGTCCTGCACAATTTCCGTGTGTCCCTCCTTGGCGGCGATGGCCAGGGCTGTGTTGCCATCCTTGTCGGTCATGTTAACGTTGGGGTTCCTCTTCAGCAGCTCCTTGACGACTTCCGTGTAGCCGCCTTTCACTGCCACGATCAGAGCGGTCATGGAGTTCTGAAAAAGAAATCGGATACACGAGCTGTAATCAGGATGTTTGCAAATTAGAAAGACTTGGCATTAACTGTCATATGATCGTTTAACTCATTGGCGCCCAAAAACGTATAAAAAGGTTCTATTTTAAGTATTGCCATGGTCCCAAAAACATATTTATACGTTTTTTTGTTTTGTTTTTTATATTATGCTAGAGCATACAGAAGGCTTTGATGCAGCCTCTAAACCATAGGTGTCAAACTCCAGTCTTGGAGGGCCACAGTCCTGCAGGTTTTGGATGTTTTCATTCTCCAATACAGCTGATATATGATCAGCTCATCAGCAAGTTCTGCATAAGCCTGATAACGATCCTGCTGATTGAAATCAGTTTGTGTTGGAAGCGGGAAACCTCCAAAACCTGCAGGACTGTGGCCCTCGAAGACCGCAGTTTGACACCTATGCGCTAAACTGAAGAGAACGCTTAAAGCAATGGTAGTTGTTACAAAAAACGGCCATCTGGTGGCAGCACAGTATAAGAGATCAACCAGGGCCATGTTGCAAAAAAAGCTGTTTTAACCAGTGTTTAAAAAAAATTGTGGATAATAATGAAACTTAGCTATATTCTATTGCTAATTGCTGCAAAACAGAAACAGATAGAAATATACTTTTTTTTCCTGATGAAAGAAGAGACTCAAAATTTTCTTTTGGTAGGGGCCATGTTTTTATAACATTAGAACACAATATTCTGTGGGCCTTGCAAAATCAGTCAAAATCCAGTAAAACAGCCAGGAGCGAAGGGGGGTTGCTTCGGTGAAAATGGCTGGGAGTGAATGACTTAATATATGAAAACCAAAGACCCACAAATAGAACTTGCTGTAGCTAAGTAGTCTTACATTGCACCTGTATGCGCAATACGAACTGACATTTGAACTTTTGAAGTCAGCCATAATTCAGTCCTAAATGAGCGGTCATGTGATATATATAATCTGCTTACGGCTCCTTCCTGGTCTACATCGGCTCCGTTGGCCAGAAGGTGCATCACACTGTCGTAGTGACCTTTCCTGGCAGCCCAGATCAATGGGGTGGTGCCATACTGTAAAGTGAGAACAAATTGAAGCGTTACTGAAACATTGGAGAAATTATTATACAGTACTAATGCAGAAATGATTGAATCGTTCTACAAAAATATACGTCAGATTTACATGCATTATTGCTAACAAAAGTGCATCATTTCTGTCTTGGCGGTGGGACGCTACCTTGTCCGAGCAGTTGACTTTAGCTCCGTGCTGCAGCAGGAGATGGACAATCTCAGCATGTCCTCGACCCGCCGCCCAAATTATGGGATAGACGCTATACTGTTGGGAAAGACCACAGGGATGACGTCAATCCATTCGACACCTTTTTATTGATAGAAAGAACTTAACTCTTTTACTGCCAAAGACGTTAAATGACGTTCTGCAAAAACCTACGGAGGAGCGCCAAAGACGTTAAAAGACGTCCACCCATTTTTATTGTTTTATATTTTTTTTTTTGAAACGGGTGGAGTAAAGCCTTGCCCAGCTGTGGTGAAAGTTTCAAGCAGGTCTAGTGAGCCTAATGACTATTTTTGGCCCCTAGAGGGCAGCGACGACTCTCTTTTGACAAGATTGGGTAGGCGTCAGTAGAAGACGTGAGGCGGAGCTAGAGGGGACAATGGCTGGGGAAGGGAAGAGAAGAGAACATGGCGACCGGTTGCAAGCAGCTCACGCTCGAGCATTTTTTTTCAAAGATGAAAAGCATCGACCAACGCTAAAGAGCACATTGATGACGACGATGATCATCATCGATGATGATGATGGTGACTCCGAGGTTGGAAGCGTTGACGCGGCAGTAGAAGACGTGAGGCGGAGCTAAAGCAAACAATGGCGGTTGCAAGCAGCTCACACTTGGGAATTTTTTTCAAAGACGAAAGGCATCGACCAACGCTAAAGAGCACATTGATGACGACGATGATCATCATCGATGATGATGATGGTGACTCCGAGGTTGACGCTGAAGTTGGAAGCGCTGACGCGGCGGCTATGACGACGTCATAAAGGTTCACGGGCTAGCGATGCTAACACCGGAAAACGCGGAGCACGCTCAGGCGGACGTTCAATCGGACGACGAAGAGTGCCCCGAGTCCAATGCATATTCATCGGAGTAGTGGGTACAGTCTGCTACTTGCTATTCCCCGGAAAAAAAGGCCGACAAGAAAGTGTAACGTCTGCACGGGAAACGGACAATCGAAAGTGAAAGTAATCTGTTGTGCAAATCCTGCTGCGTCTCCTTGCACGCAGGAGAGCGTTACAAAAAGAAAAACTGTATTTGAAACATCCACATAATTGTAAATAGTACCACAGTTGCACACATTTGTAAATAGTTTGCGAAATTGTTTCGTCAAATTGTTACACAGTTGAATGGAAATAAACGTATTTTGCAATCTAAAAACACTTTTTCATTGTTGGTGAAAGCGTTTTACAGAAGTAAAGCACTATTTAGGTGTTTGTGGCATCATTCATGGACAAAAAGAAGTGTAGAATTCACTAGAGTGCATGAAATAACATCGTTTCACAAAAAGCTCTTTTTCTCTGCTTTTTGTTTCAAAACAGAGCATTTCGGTGAAACTAACCATTTCCTATTGTTGATTACTGAAGAACGGAATAAGGTAGAAACAAACTTTTTTCTGATGAAAGATGAGAGTTCAATCTTTCATTTGCTAGTATGTGTGTTTCCATAGTCCAAACACAACATTTTCTGTGGACCTTGAACGATCAGTCAAAATGCTTAAATCGGCTGGCACTGGCGACATCCCGTTTCTGAAAACGTTTGGCAGTCAAAGAGTTGATGGGAATTCTATTTCAAAATGATTATCCATTCCGGTTCAAATATGTCGAAATACATTTTAAAAACTCTTACCTGCACCATCATTAGCTCATAAATACATATGTAAAAAATAACATTCCAATGATGAATCAATGTAGAAGAGTGTATGCAGTCTTAGTACCTGACCAGTGATGTTAGGATTAGCTCCTTTGTTCAGCAGCAGTTGTGCCACATCTGTACGACCTTTATAAGCGGCCCACATAAGAGCAGTCCAACCTCCCTAATTGCAAGACACACAAGCACACACACACCATTTGTTTAAACATAGAAAAAGTAGGCAATAACATGTTTGGATGATAAAACTGGCTTCAGTTCATTTCCTCCACGATAAAATAAAAACAACCTTTGTAGTGCCGTGTGGGGACTCAAGACAATGCGCTATTTATAGAATGGAGTGACACACATTGTACCAAGGCAACAGTAGCACCACAGTGTTGTTTTTGTGCTTTTTTTTTTTTGTACAGTGTTTCCCACATCGTGTCAATACTTGGGCGGGCCACCCAAGTAGATTTCAAATCGGTGGGAAACACTGAATAATAGCACTGTGCTGCACGGTAATGACTCTCATTATGTCCCTTCCTTTAAGTCACTAACTCCTATCGATAACATTAGAGGTCTATTAATGAGATTACTAAACGAAAGGAGCCATCACAGTACTACTGGAAGGAGTAATCTCATTTTCTAGGTAATGGATCTTTACGTTTAGTCAACATGCAAGTCAAGACATGAAGGTTTGCTACATTTAAAAGTTGTCATACTATTGAGATTGACTTGACCAAATGTCTTGTTTATTCTTGTTTTGGCAATCTCATAGTGTCAATTTCCACTTGCTATAACTACTTCACACTGACTAAACTTGTATTAGTTTTCACATCATTTATTGGTGTGAATATACTCACCATGTCTCTGTGTTCCATGTTAGCATCATTATCCAGCAATTCTCCCACCACCTGGATGTGGCCTTCCTTGGATGCTGACATCAGCGCTGTCCAGCAGTCCTGTGCAAAGACGCGCACTGTTACCACGGTAACCGCCATCCGGCGCCATGCCAAGCTGAATAAATGTCTTGCTTAGCTCTGTGTTGTTCAGAACCGACATGCGACATGAGCTAACGTTAATGAAAGGTGCAGTGTATATATATTGTGTATATTTCCCACTGATGTCTTCAGTCCGATGTCCCACCTTCTCCGGGACGCTTTCAATTCATTTCAAGGCTGTGTGAATGCATGTGCAAGCTTACAACATCATCGCAGTTAACGTTGGCTCCTCTCTTGATGAGCTCCTGCGCGATCTCAAGATTGCCCTGCTCGGCTGCCACCATAAGAGGAGTCTGCCCGTTCTGAAATAAGACAAACAAGGAGCTCAAGATAATGCTTTCCCATTCATTTAAATGGAGAAAAATGATTTGAGATATGAGTGATTCATTTGAATTGTGAGCGTGGTCATGGTAAGAATTAAACTTACATCTCAAAAGCTTATAGGCAATTATTTTTAATTGGGCTACAAAAATAGAAATCTGTTGCCATTTAACGCATTAATGCCGGGAGCGCATTACCGAGTTTCTACCACTAGAGGCGGGAGCTCCCCAGCGCTCTTCTCCCTTTAAAGCCGGGAGAGCGGATACGTCATTTTGTCTTGTTTTGACCAAGTCTTGGTCTCTTATGCATCAGAATATACACGAGAGGGTGACGTGGGCCTCGTAGCATGTTTTGGAATTTTATTTGAGCATTCGTGGCTGACTGAAGCAGATTCCTGGGAGTTTTGAAATAATTGACGGCGATTTACAACGGTGCGGGAGGAATCTGAAACAGTCGAAAGTGACACATTGGTCAGAAATATGTTTGCAGACAATGAGGATGTTGAAAATTTCAACGGCTTTGTCACAGAATGGGCGACGAATAATTACCACTTGATTCCCCGAGGTTATTAAAACTGCGCTCCAGTGGTGAGGGTAAATATTAGGGGTGGGAATCTTTGAATGTCTCACGATTCGATTCGATTCCGATTTTTTGGGTTTGGGGATTTTCGATTAAGAACGATTTTCGATTCAAAATGATTTGATTGACAATGATTTTTGCTTCAATCTATAGATGTGCAAGGAATTGTTTTGAATTACTCCAGTCTGACTCGCTAATGCTAATTAGTGCGCTACTACTGGCACTTATCACTCAAAAGAACGTCTCCACGCTGGGAAAAAAAAACAACTTTTATTGGAATAACTTGATCGTGACTTTTTCCTTCTTCTCTCTAATGTGGCTACAACTTAACAGTGTATTAGACCGCGTGGAACCACACTGCCCCTCAGTGGCCAAACCGGGTACAACATGAACAGCGCTCCAAATAAAGGCACACACAGACAAAGGCAAGACAGTATAAAATATTTTAAATAAAATGGATTTTGGGACATTTAAAATCGATCCTGAATCGTACTAAATGAGAATCGTGATTCTTATGAGAATCGATTTTTTTGGCACACCACTAGTAAATATACCCGTAAATATACCCGCAGGTGCGACAGGGAAATGGTTTGGGAATTATGTTCTATCTGCTTGAGGAGCTGAGCTATAAATTATTTAGTAGGCATTGACAATATTGTTGAATTTCCAGGAAAACTTCAGGTTTTGGGGAATGATTCTAAAGTCACCCATTTAGAGGTTTTAGAGGCATGTTTTGGCAGGCACTTTAGGCCTTAATGGATTAAGAGCAATATATTCAACCAAACTATTTCCTGTAGCGCTGGTCTCCAGTGGAAGCCATATTTATCCATGAATGAAATAACCAAACGAGAAGGTTGATGTTGCAACTTACATCGCTCCTGCTGTCAACGTCTTTGAACTTGTCCAAGTGTGCTTTGACGGCAGCCAGGTTCTCCTCCTCCACGTAGCTGAACAGGCTTTGGACGGCCACGGAGGTCATCTTCAGGGAGGTGGTGGTATCCATGGCTCAGTGGTCAACACCGGGTCACTGCTGGGGCAGGTGAGGAAAGTCAATTAGCTTATGTGTGGGTCCCAGGTAGACGAACAGTTGAGGACAAGCAAGAGGGCTCGACCGCTTTGCAACTTTAACTGCAGTCTTTCAATAAAATGAAGGGTTCCACAAAGGAAGGTGAACCTTGAAAACGAATATTTGTTGTGTAAGGCAAATTACAAAGTAGATTTTAGTCATTTTTGCAGGTTCACAGGGTGCAAAGGTCATTAATTCCACCATAGCACAAAGAGGATCAGGATTAGAACATTTAGCTCGATTCTGCCAGTTCATGCAGAAAACTTGAACCCGACATGAAAAATTTATCCGGTCATGAGAATGAAAGGGTCATCGTGATCCCAGCGTTTCAGTCAAAGTCCTCTGAGAACTAGGCGTGGGAACCTCTGGGTACGATAACGATTATCTCAGGTAATAAATCCACGATAAAGCTACTCAAGACATAAATTTATGTTTTTTCAATAAGAAAATCGTTTTTTTTTTTGTACCATCACTGAAACAAAATATTAAAAATGGTGTCTTCTTCACAGTGAGTACTTAAGTGTATTTTTATTTTTTTTTATACAAAAGTCTTCTTAACAGAGACCACTTTTAGTCACTTACATAGTGAATTGTTTCATTTTATAAACTATGACGATTTTTTGGGGTAACATTGCAAAAGTAAATAAATAAAATTACTTAAATATTCAATCCAATCAATATTAATATTCCTCAGAAATTGTGTGCTTCAAAAAGTCTAACCATAAAATATGTTTTAAAATGCTACGTATGCAAAACTGAGTCAGTTGCCGGACAGATAAAAAATGTCTTATACAAGTAAAAATAAACTCATGAGTCTTCTTCGCCTGAAGACTTCCATACATTTCCCCACCACTCTTATGAGGTGCTCCCCCTAGTGGCCTGCCAAGTAATTGCTCAATAAGTAATCAACAATGGAGCCGTTATAGTGGCTGTATATTAACTACAAATATCGCGATACTTGAGTAGGCGTATCGATAATCTATCGGGAGACAAAGTATCACAATTGATCAATTCAAAACGAAAATAAAAAGAAATAGACTCCCTAAATACCTTTAGGAATGCTGGATGACGAAGAAGTGGAGCAGACATAGTGCATCCATAATTCAAGTCCAGAAATTAAGAGACTCTTTTTTTTTTTGGGGGGGGGGGGGGGGGTAGTCACAGCTTGCCCTGGATTCACATCAGCGTGCACTCATTTTCACTTGCGTAACTACCAGGCCAAAGAACAACCTGAGCAATAATTACGACTGCTTTTATTTCAACGAACAAAAGAAAAACCCATTAAACATGGCCGCCTCATTGTAGGAGGGATTCAGATGATCCATAAACATTAATAATTCATCAGAGTTGGGGGGCTGACGACCACGGTCCAGGGTGCACAAAGTCAGACGGTGGCGCGCTCTAGAACACTGCTGGTTGGTTCCGAGTTGGGCTTTTCCATCGTGGCATGGCACGTTTCCCGTTACCAACAACAAGCCTTTGGCTTCACATGCCTAAAAGCGGCCTCAGGAGAGGATTTCCATACAAGCAGCTCGGTGTTTCAACACAATCCTCGTGCTCAGGTCAATACTGCCTGATATAGTTGTTGGGCGGACAGTACAAAAAAGCAATAGCGGTCAAAATACTGACTATTGTGTCTTTTTACTCCATCTCGACCTGCTTGTTATTTTCCCCACAATAGAGATTGTCAATCCTTTGTTGACAGACGGCAACAGTTGACACGCCCTCTCTACTCCTTGCCATCGCAACATGGAGATGACGAACATCACATCCCTGTCACCCGACACAAAGCCCCGGCAAAGACGACCAACAAGTGATCAAAGCTACTTTACGCACAAATATGGCAGATTATAAAAGAGGAAACGAGACTCTCTCTTACCTTTGGTGGAAGTGATTTTTCCAACACCAGGTCTTAAGTATTGCTCTCAAAACACACACACACAGCCTGGATCAAGCTCGGCATCCCCCCACCTCTTTTTTTTTTTTTTTTTTTTTTTTACTCAAGGCTGAATATTAGATGAGGGGGGCTGGCCTACTACACCCATGGCTTCCTCACACAATGGCAGCACGACATTTCCATTCATGGCGTGCTTCCACAAGATTGGATTTGGATGAAAGGGGATTATTTGTGTAATTTCTATTTCGTGTGCAATGACGTAATGATTTAATGGGCATAATTATGATGAACAGGAAGTGACCGGGATGGATGATGAAATAAATGTCCAACATCCAGGGTATTAAAATAATATGGCTCAAAGGAGGCTGTTGTTAAATAGAGTGACATAAGGCTGTTCAATATGGCTTAAGTGCACTGTGATATAAATATTTCTGAATTATCAGTCAATATTAGGGGTGTGAATTGCCTAGTACGATTCATAGATCACGATTTGATACCGATTAATCCTGATTTGAATCTATAAGTTAATTATTGCACACTCAAAAATGTTTTTACTCAAATTTTAGAAAATACTAATCAGTAAACGTGTACTTGTCTTGTAGTAAGATTTCTACGAAAAAGCTTATAATTGTGAGCCACTGTATTTAACAAACAAGTTGCAACCCCAACCCAAATTAAGACATTTTGTTGAATATTTCCATCAAAAATTGATCTTTAAAAATCGATTCGGCTTCGATCGATACAAGAATTGTGCGCTGTAATATCGCGATATATTGCGGAATCCATTTTTTTAACACCTTTAGACAATATAGATATTGATTTATTACTCTTTTTTTTTTACTATTTAAAACAAGTACCCAGAGAGGGAAAAATGCTGAATTTATATAAGTTTATTTTAAAATATTTAACTTTTATAAGACTATAAAAAGTCAAATGAATTAGTCAATATAAAGATTAAATAAACAACTTTTTGAACATAAACATAATGTGCTGTTGTGCGGATCTTGATGTACATATTTTATATCTACCCATTAATGATTATTATAAATGCATTTAAAATAAAAAAAAACAATTAAATTGATTAAATATAAAATTAAAACAATCATATTGATTAAAGATCAAATTAAATAAAACAACGTCAAAACATTCAAATATACTTTTTCTACAGCTCACACACACACACATAACTGGGAAATGGTAAAAAGTGATATTGTGTGTCTTTTTTAAGATTAGGAGATGTCCCAGCGTGTGTGTATGTTAAACAAAAAAAAGTACCAGCCTCATGGAATAATCGCCAGTGTAACGTGAGTAACATGCAAAAATAGGCAGTTTGGAGACAAGTTTAAATTTAACCCAGTCAGCTCTTCATGACTTGTCATGTAGATGTTAAAACTGCTGAGAATCCCGTTCAACATCTAAAAAAAAAAAAAAAAAAAAAAGTTTGCCACTCATAACAACCTACACACATGAAATGTGGTTGTTTTTACAATGCAATCCTGCATAGGTTTCAGTTGATTACAAATACAAAGCAAAACTCTTAAAACTAACAAGCGGGGGGACACACAATAGTCATTAAGATGCTAAAATCATACTGAAGAAATCATGGCGTGAGACATTTTTGAGCTTGAAAAGATATTTGGCATGTCAGGCAGTGGGCGACTGTTACGGGGCTAATCAAAAAGAAAGCACAACATCTGGATTGCACTTTTACGTGTCACATGGCTACAACGTGACAGGTTTGTAGGATAAGCAAATAAAGATTTGCAATATTGTCAAGCGAGTTCGTGCTCTCGAAGGTTTATTTGGATATCGCTTGGTTTCATTTTGAATCCACAAGCGGTGACTACAACAATAACAGCCGTGAGGCGAACTTCCAGTAGCTAACAAGCTAGCTAGCGTTAGCTCCGGGTGGTTAGCGCATCAACAAGTACTTGTCATTTTAACCAAGTGGCGAAAAAGCACACAAAGAGGAACCAAAAATGCTCTTACCTCGACCGAGAAACTGTGAGAACGTCGGAGCTTTTCAGTTACAAGAATACAGTGTCATGATAATGTCGCGTTTACATTTGCAAGGCTTGTCTTTTTTTGTTTTTGTTTTTATTTTTTTAGCCGAATGACGTCAACGTGGGGGGTATGGAGACGTTACAGAGCCGGAAAAACGGAAATATTCATACATATATGCATATTTTTTTTAATACAACAGAAATAATCAAATGTATGCGTAACGCAATTTAAGGATAAGAAAAAACATTTTTAAAAAGAGGTTTAATTTATATTTGTTTATTGCGGGCACGTCACATTTCGTAACCCGTATAACCCCGCCCTCACGGAGTATGACTATACGCCAGGTTCTAGTGTACAGAAAGCCTTCAAATGCCTTCTACGATCAAAGTCATTGAAAAAGCTTAACACAAGTCCTCTTTTGGAACAACCTGAGAAACATAAAGAATAAAATATAAATTAAATTAAACCACCATTTAAAAAATAAATGAATAACATTAAACAGTAACATTGAGCCAACAGAAATGCAAACTTGTAATATCAAAATTTACAGGGCGTCCCTCTCAACAACAAAGCTAAAAGAGTGTTTAATAAAAATAAAAAAAATAAAAAAGTTACACTTTAGTGTCCTAGATTGAAGAATGACATTTACCAACAATGGAAATTATTATATGTTAGACTATGCTGTCAAACAAGATTGTGCATGATGATCATAATAATATTAATAAAAACAATAATAATAATGCTTTTCTGGACACTCAAAAACGCTTTACAATGGATATCTTATTCATTATTCATTCATTCACACTGGTGGCGATAAACTACACAATTGTAAGGCAGATTTGGACATAACAAAAATAAATTTAAAAAAGCAGAAGGCAAAAGGGGAAATATGTTGTGTCAGAGGCGGTGTGCATATTGAGCACTGAGCTTTGTGTAAGTGGTGTTAAAATCTATATCTGTTTGGCTATATTTTGGGAATTATTTATTATATAATTATTATATTTATTATTATTATTTTTTAAATACATAAATCCTGCTTAGGACATTTAGAGATTACAAGCTATTAATTTTAAAATTATTTTTTATTTTTTTTTGTGACCCAGACTTTACATGTGTCACATTTTTATGGTGTTCTTGGGAAACATTCTATTTTTATGTTTTTCCACACTGCTTTTATACAGATAAAATTCTAATTAGATGCTAAAATATTTTTTTATTTATTTTTTTGCTGAATGCTTTTTTTTTTATGCTCCCTCTCATCTTACTGATGTTGGCCATATGAGAAAATGTCACTAACCTAACATACAGTGGAAATAAAAAGCCTACACACCCGTTGAAATGCCACTGTTCTTGTTGAAATAAATAAACAAAGTGAACTACAACTTGCACAGTTTAATTGATCTTTTTTCTAAAGCTTTTTGAGACGGGAAAAAAAAAAACTGTGATAATGAGTGTGAGCACACCCTCCTAAACCTGAAACAAGCCAATGTTCCGAATTACCTACCGTATTTCCATTCAAACTCCTCCCCCTAAAGTTTTTTTTGATTGAGCTTTTCCTGGCTTTTTGTTGTTGTTGTTGTTGACACATGAAGGTTTTGGCATCCACAAACTTTACCAAGATCTTCTAAACACATGAGCAAAAAATGTGTTGCTCATCACGAAAAAACATCATACCGACAGTGAAGCATGGTGGTGGCAGCTGATTTTCTTCCGCTGGAACTGCAGCTTCAGCCAAAGTGGGAATCATGAACGGCTCAATAATAGCATTCAGTGTAAGGACGAAACCTTTTGATTCTCTTTAAAAAAAAAAAAAAAAAAAAAAAAAAGGAGGCACTTAAAATGATTGGCAGGTAAACAATCACCAGTAACCTATAAACTACAATTTCTTAATTTTAACTAATTACTTCATTCAATGAATGAATTCTAATCTGACTAAAACCAATCTGCACAAAAAGACATTTATTTTCAAACATCAACATTGGTGTTTAAAAATAACCTCTCTTTATTTTGCCACATAAATCAGAACTGTAATGAACTGTCATACAAATCTTTCAATAAATTTCCTTCTGACACAAAAATAACATTATGTGACACAAGCGCACACACACACAAGCAGGCGCACGTGCACGCATACACACAAAAGAAACAAAGGGGGGGGGAAAAATGCGCCATTGAATGCTTTGGCACTTCGGACATATGGAGCAGGTTGCATTGATCTGCTGGTTTTTGGTGGCCATGCAGTGCAATCATGTCCTAAACGTTTCGTTTGAGGAATGACTGACATCCCTTTCTTTATCTTACAGGTGCTTTTCACCTTTACAGGGCCGCGCTACAAATATACACATAAACACTGGTACACACACACACACACACACTCATACAGTACACACAGAGTTATGGCAGGAATATGTAAAATGTTGAATCATCTCAAAAAGAAATCCAAAACTTCTAAAGTCAACTTGGCTGCTTTGTTGTTATTTTACAAATGCAAAAAAAAATTTAAAAAAATTTCACAAAGTGATCACGAAGTTCCTCATTTGAAGGATATGTAGAAATTTTTTAGCAACGATGGCGTCCGGACGGCGCCACATGGGTGTCACGTGTGTGTTACGACGAACAAGAAGGCTTGACGTGAACCAAAAAAAAAAAAAACAACACAAGAACCCAGCGTCTCTTACGCCGTACAGTAAATGCACCTTTGAAACATCCCCTAGTCTAACATAAAAAATAAGTTAACACAACATCTGGTCTTTGTACAACATCATCAAGTCAAATGACAACACAATGACACAATGAAAGCAAATTGCACTCACTCTTGTAAGCCTCAGTACATGATGTGCTTTTTATGCACTGTGCACCAATTTGGACCTTTTTATTTCCCGTTCACTGGGGATTATTATGGCTACGCCAACTATTAAATACGGGTCATTTAAGTTAATGTGACGGGGTGTGATTATAGCACTGTTACTGTTACTGTACAAGATGTAAAAAGGTCATATTCATTTCCAAAATTTCTGCAAATAGAGGCCGGGGGACATTTATTTACTCAACTGGGCACATTGATCTGTATGGAATTACCGATATATTTACGCTATTGGGTTTGGAACGACATAAAAAGGTACTCGCAGAACTCATAAGCTGCATAGCTCCCTGAATTGTAAAGACTGACGCATACAATATTGTGGAGTGATAACATGTAAGGTTCTTCCTTAATACTGCGTGGTAAAACACACCACAGTAAAACGTCACGCTTTCGTTTGAGAAATTGTTCGGGTGCGTTGGTGCTGCTGTTTTGGTTAGCAACAGAGTTCAAATTGAGCTCAGTTAGTTAACGTCCGCATGTAATAACAGCCACCATAATTGACAGGATGTGATTAGGGCACTGTTGCTGTAACTTTTGCTTACTTTGCTTCACTTTACAAAATGTATTTCATTTTCAAAAAAATAAATAATAATAATAATAATTATTAGTTGCTGGATTTCCACAAATAGTGACCAGGGATGTTTAGTTCATGGCAATTCAGCAGAGGTTGCTTTAATTTGTATAGAATTATTGTTAAGTTCAATTGAAATGTTGAGAAAAGTCATATATATCATATTGATCGAAATTTAATTGACATCAGAGTCTATAAGAATGCAATTTTTCAAATCACAAAAGCTGCAAATTCAAAAAAAAAAAAGAAGATGATTCATTTTGGTCAGTTGACTTTTTTGGGCCATTTTATATCTACTGTCATTTCTGGACTACAAGGCGCACCTGACTATAAGCCGCGCTAGCTAAATTTGGGGAATTCTTCACATATAAGCCGCATTTGTTTTTAATGTTACCGCACCGGGTTCCCGCTACTTTATTTTCCGTAAAGAAAGTGCTCTTGCGCTTCCGTTATAGTGCGCCCCCTTGTGATCTGATGGATAAGCCGCACCTTTGTATTAGCCGCAGGGTTGAATGCAAGTGAAAAAAGTAGTGGTTTATAGTCCAGAAATTACTGTAGGTATATTTTATTTATTCATTTGTATAATATCTAGATACGTTAAAAAGTTGTCCACGTGATTACAATACAGTAAGTCCAATGTAAGTAGACAAACTTCCATTTTAATTCAAGGTTGATTTGCATGTGTTTTAGCATAAGATACAGATTAATGTATTTCATGTGTTTGTTAAAAAAACACACGGGAAGAGGAGCTTGAAAAATAATCACATATTAAATGTGGGGGAAAAAAATCACAATTGGATTATTTTTCAAAAATCATTCAGCCCTAGTAATTATAGTCACCACTTCTTTTTTTTTGATGGAGGCATTTATTAAAGTGAATAATGCACCGAGCAAATAATTAGCGCCTATCAAAGCATTGGCCACTATTTGAGGAAATGCAGTCCTTCCATTTTTGTCATTTAGGGGCTCGTAACATGTAGCAAGGCTGCGGTGTGTTAAACAAAATCAAATTAAAAAGAAAATATTTCACCATTGGAGGAAAACCATGAAAAGATTTATCCAAAAGTCACAACAGAGTTAATCATCTCCCTTTTTGAAACGCACAGATATTTGACGCTGATAAGTCAAAAAAGCAGAACAAAAAATATAGACTTAAAAAAAAAAAAATCCATTGGGGGAGACTTTTCCACCGCTGGCGACAGACGAACGAGATCCGGTTTCCTCTTTGGGGCTTTTCTATTCATTCGAATCGAATAGTGTGGTCACATCGAAATACAAAACACTTACTATGAATGTCAACTCCCCGTTGAGCGAAATCAAAATTTTTGAAGATCCTAAGGCCTGTTTGAAAGTTGGCAGCTGATGATTAAACGTAACGTTTCCACCTAACAGAGGCTTGTATCCAGACAATGACAAAAACCCTCCACATACGTGTACTCTTTTTGTACATGTGTCATCCGAATGTGTTGTTGTTTCACCTGCCAGGTACATAGAGGGTTTAAGGCAGCTTGGAATTCAGTTTATCTCCATTTCCCACAAGTAAAATGTAATGCAACCCATTCTGTCCTCCTTGCTACTGGAAGTATCGTCAGGTTCTGTCCAAGCACATCCAATATTTGGTTCCTGGTCCGGAAACAGACTCCGGCTCTCAGTGGTCTCCAGTTTTGTCTCATCAAAAGCGTCTGCCGAGCCTCATGTGCTTTTGTCTTTCTGGCTGCAGTTGTTTGTGGCGGCGCCGCCGCCGCCGTCCGTCTGCGGGCTCTCCTGTCGGACCTTGGCCTCGCGGCGTCGCCATCGGACCGGCAGGGCCAGGACTACCAGCAGACACAGGAGGTGTAAGCAGAAGTACCAGGACCTGCAAACGCACGGGTGACAGATATCAGTGCGCGGCAAACACTCGTTATTCGCAACAATAAGAAAAATCGAGGAATTGGTTCCACCCCCTAAAAATATTTAAAATTGTCTGAAGAATTGGTACCCATTTGGTAGGGATAGACTTAGCTCACTATTGTTCATTCGGTAATCTTGCCGATGTCATCATCGTTGCTATGTCTTTTTTCTTTTTTTTTGTATGTGTGTGAGTGACAGCAGCACGGTGGCTGACTGGTTAGCACGTCCGCCTCCCAGTGCAGAGGATGTGAGATCGAGTCCGGGCTTCGGCCTTCCTGGGTGGAGTTTGCATGTTCTCCCCGTGCTTGCGTGGGTTTTCACCGGGTACTCCGGTTTCCTCCCACATTCCAAAGACATGCATGGCAGGTTAATTGAACACTCCAAATTGTCCATAGGTGTGATTGTGAGTATGGTTGTTCGTCTCTGTGTGCCCTGCGATTGGCTGGCAACCAGTTCAGGGTGTACCCCGCCTACTGCCCGAAGCCAGCTGGGATAGGCTCCAGCACCCCCGCGACCCTTGTGAGGAAAAGCGGTCAAGAAAATGGATGGATGGATGGATGGATGTGTGTGAGTGTGTGCATGTGCGAGTGTGGGTGCATGTGTGAGTGTGTACTCGTGAATTCACCTAAAACCTATAAAAAAAAAAAATCCCATACCGTTCACCTAAACCGAATACTTCAGAATCCAGCTAGAGTCGTGAGGTTGTCAGGAGACCCGAGGAAGGATCAAAGAACAGAAAGGAAAGTGAAATCCAGGTAGGGATAGACCGATAATCAGGCCAATTATCGGCACCGATATTGGGCATTTTGACGCTATTGGCCTTTCTTTTCTTTCTTTTTTTTATTGACGGCTAAAATAAGGTCAATCTAAAAACATTTTAATCTCATTTATTTACATTTTATTTGACTTCCCCTTTAAAACAACAAAATCAGGAAAAAATACAATTGAAAAAAAAAAATACAAAATGAAATGTACTTTGTAATATTACAATGTATAAATTTTATTTTATTTGTTTGCTGCGGTATTAATTCCACAATAATATAGATAAGTGCGTTCCATGGCAGTGCCATAGCCATGTTAAAGCAGCAGGTTGTATTTCCTCCACATCAATTCTCACTAGCTTTTATTCATTAATTAAAATGTCTCATTAACTATAGCGGCCTAACAAGTGTGAAATGTTCATATCCATGCCATGAGCTGTAACTTCCATTTCTGTGCTAGATATTACAGTCATTTCTCCATTAGAGCAAAAATGCACGTCTTGCGCTACTAATTGCTGTATTAAAATCAGCAATTAGCTCTGCGCGGCTTAAACACGGATAAATTCATACCTGTAGAACTTAAGCGAGGGCCCCACAGCCAGTAGGACGAATGGCACCACTGTGTAACTGATGGCAACTTGAGTCCATGCCCACGTGATGACATCATAGATGCGCTTGGATGTTTCAGAGACCTGGAAGTGAGGCCTGATGTTGTGCCTTACCTAAAATAAAAATAAAAAAGCATCGTCATGTCACCTAAAATAAAAATAAAAAAGCATCATCATGTCATCTATACCTGTTTGAGAACGTGAAAAAACGAATGTACCGCTTCACTATACTAGGGCTTCCAAGTCTATCACAGATTTTGACGTGACCTTTTTTGGTGTTTTTTACTAGGGGTGTGAATTGCCTGGGCGATTGGATTCGAATCACGATTCATAGGTCACGATTCGATTCCGATTAATCCCGATGCAAATCTATAAATTGATTATTGCGATTTTTTTTTACTCAAATTTAGAAAATACTAATCAGCAAACTTGTACATGTACACTGTAAGATTTGTATGAAAATGTATTTATCTGAAAATTCAGGCTTATAACTGAGCAACTGCATTTAACAAACAGTGCAGTCTGTTTCATGTTTGAACAGCACTGAAATCAAATATTAAGGCTTAATGTTCCATTAATATAACATTCTTTCATGCTTAATGTGTGAATCCTAACCCTAAGTAAGACGTTTTGTTGAATATTCCCATAACAAATTGATGTTTAAAAATCGATTCGGCCGCATATCGAATCGATTCGAAAATTGCGTGCTGTAATATCGCGATATATTGCAGAATAGATTTTTTTAAACACCTTTAGACAATATAGATATTGATTTATTACTCTTTTTTTTTTATATACTATTCAAAACAAGTACCCAGAGAGGGAAAAATGCTGAATTTATATAAGTTTATTTCAAAATATTTAACTTTTAACTCTTTCACTGCCACTGACGTTAAAAGACGTCAAGTAAAAACCTACGGCGGGCCGCCAATGACGTTAAAAGACGTCATCCAATTTTTAAAAAAAAAAAAATTTTAAACGGGTGGAGGAAAGCCTTCCCCAGCTGTGTTGAAAGTTTCAAGCAGGTCTAGTGAGCCTAATGACTATTTTTGGCCCCTAGATGGCAGCAATGACTCTCTTTTGACAAGATTGGGTAGGCGTCAGCAGAAGACGTGAGGCGGGGCTAGAGTGTTGAGGGGACAATGGCTTAAGAAGCCATAATGGCAAGCAGCTCACGGTCGAGCCGTTTTTTTCAAAGACGAAAAGAGCACATTGATGACGACGATGATCATCATCGATGATGATGATGATGGTGACTCCGAGGTTGACGGCGAAGTTGGAAGCGTTGACGCGGCAGCTATGACGACGTCATAAAAGGTTCACGGGCTAGCGATGCCAACACCGGAAAACGCGGAGCACAACCGAGCACTTCTGCACAGGCGGACGTTCAATCGGATGACGAAGAGTGCCCCGAGTCCAATGCATATTCATCGGAGGAGTGTGTACAGTCTGCTACTTGCTATTTCCCGGAAAAAAAGGCCGTCTGCACGCGAAACGGACAATGGAAAGTGAAAGTAATCTGTTGTGCAAACCCTGCTCCCTCTCCTTGCACGCAGGAGAGCGTTACAAAAAGAAAAACTGTATTTGAAACATCCACATAATTGTAAATAGTACCACAGTTGCACACATTTGTAAATAGTTTGCGAAATTGTTTTGTCAAATTGTTACACTGTTGAATGGAAATAAACGTATTTTGCAATCAAAAAACACTTTTTCATTGTTGGTGAAAGCGTTTTACAGAAGTAAAGCACTATTTAGGTGTTTGTGGCATCATTCATGGACAAAAAGAAGTGTACAATTCACTAGAGTGCATGAAATAACATCGTTTCACAAAAAGCTCTTTTTCTCCGCTTTTTGTTTCAAAACAGAGCATTTCGGTGAAACTAACCATTTTCTATTGTTGATTACTGAAGAACGGAATAAGGTAGAAACAAACTTTTTCTGATGAAAGATGAGAGTTCAATCTTTCATTTGGTAGCGTGTGTGTTTCCATAGTCCAAACACAACATTTTCTGTGGACCTTGAAAGATCAGTCAAAATGCTTAAATCGGCTGGCACTGGCGACATCCCGTTTCTGAAAACGTCTGGCAGTCAAAGAGTTAATAAGACTATTAAAAAGTCAAATTAATTAGTCAATATAAAGATTAAATAAACACCTTTTTAAACATGCTGTTGGGCGGATCTTGATGTACATATTTTATATCAACCTATTGATAATTATTGATTTTTTAAAATTGCATTTAAAATAAGAAAACACCCCTAGTTTTTACAATATACTGTTAAAAAAATATAGAGAGCTCCGTCCCTTTAAGTGTGTCAACGTTGTGTTGAACAGCGTCGAGGTGTAACAAAAAGTGATTTCGTTTGATTTAAAAAGTTAAAAAGCGCATTTAAAAAGTTTAAATGGTGTGGGAGAAGAAAAACTCTTTAAAAAATATATATATATTTATATGGTTTTATATTGGAACATATCCCCATAATAAACTTGAAAATGACCCATACTTTTTGATGGCCACCATCAATATTCTCATTTTTACTGATCTGGGCACTCACTTTAATTGAAGCACAGTATGATTATTGCATAAGAAGGATGTTGTGGTGTGTTGTTGGTCTGCTGAGCTGCTGCGGTGAAAAAGCTTCTAACTCTGTCAGGAAGATGGAAGAAGTAAATATATGGAAGTTTTCTGAAACACTTCCTGGAACAAACATGACGTGACGTCTTCTGATTAATGTGCCACACTTTGGCTTGACAAATCCGCAAATGGAAGTCACTTGAGGAGTTTTGGATTTAAGACGGGAACAAACAAACCTATGCTACTTCCTCACGCAAAGGCTTTGTTTAGCAGCTAAAAAATGATGCAAAAATAAAATCCTGAAATATTTCAGTGTAGCGAATTTAAATAACAGAAAGTTTCACTTTGTGTAGTTTTTTTTTTTTTTGATACATCTGCACATGAAAACCAAGATTAAAAGTCACGTCTTTCCTTGGCGGAGGTAATAGCGCGATGATCTTTGATGCAACTTTTGAGTTAACCCTTTCGACCAATTTATTCAAAAGTGTGCACTCACTGCACGCGCCGCCATGGTCATGCCGATGCCAGTGAGGAATGTCAGGTAGTATCCCGGGTACACGCCGTGCCACATTGCCGACAGCAGGAAGGTGGCGGCGGTGGGGTTGATGGGACATCGCTCGTAACACACTCTGAGGAAAGGATCGGCAAGGAGAGTTTGTGGCAGAACTTTGCTAGAAAAAAGACTTATTCGGCTGAATTCATCGATATTAAAACACAACAAAACGTATGGAAATGACTGTAACGTGCGCTTTTTACCTTTTGAGCCAAAGAGATGTTTGGATGTTCCAGTTGTCAAGGAAAAGCTTGAAACTGGTAGCAAACTGAAAGCCCCCCCAAAATGCAAGCGGTGAGATGACGGTTTCAAATTGGGAAGAGGAAATAATACATAGGAAAGAATTTAAACCTCAATGTCCAGAATTCTGAGGTTGGAAATGAGGTCCCACCGCGGGCGGCCATCTTTGCTGTAGCCATTGAAGCCGAATCCTGCTGCATTGTTGATGGCATCAGCTGCGGAGGAAACATACAAATGAATGCTGAAGCCACAACAGGAGAGGATGCACTTCGCAATTACGCCACCAGGGGGAGCGCTAATATCACTATTTTGAAGGCTGGCTTTTCACTCACTACAGGTCCACGTGACCAATTTTCGATCAGATCATCAGATATTTTTGTCTATTTCTGTCCGTCTTTTTTATTGAAGTAAGTTATTCCAAAAACCTCAACACCTGGCAGTGACAACACTAACAAAAATATATAAATAATACAAATGATAAGCGTTACATACTATTTAGCTGTTTATCTCATGCAGAACACACCCACTACCACAGGTATATTATTTAGACTAAATTACAATGGATTTATTTATTTGTTTATGTTTGTTTTGTTTGATATCCACTTTTGGAAGACACCTGATATCTAATGTCATGCAGTTTTTTTTTCTCTCTTTACGGTGCCATTTTATTGTGTTGTGTTGTGTTGTGTTATATGTTATGTTGTGTTATATGTTGTGTTGTGTTGTGTTGTATGTTATATGCTATATGTTATGTTATTTTTATTTTTTATTTATTTTATTTTATTTTATTTTATTTTATTTTATTTTATTTTATTTTATTTTTTATATTTTATATTTTATATTTTATTTTTATTTATTTTTTACGGTGCCATTTTATAATTCTAAGTTAGTGTAGTGGTAGTAATACTTCAGGGGAAAAAAAAAAATGTATGATCTAAAATGGTGTCTAATCCAACTCACCAAGTGTCCAGACAAAGTAGTACTTGGGTCTGAGCGCCAGCATGGCCAAGTAAAGGTAAACCACTTGTAGGTGGAAGGGTGTGTTGTTAAGGAAATCTTCATCTATGGAGCGCTCCACTGGGATCAGCTTACACAGTGACAAGTAGATAGCCAGAGAGATGGCGCATGTACACAGCTTGGAGATCACATCATCCTAAGTGGGGAGGGGAGGACAGAAAATAGAATCATCAAATTGAACATTTGACACCAACCACACCACGAAAAGCCGCTAGATTTATATTGCTCATGGCTTTTAAAAAGTCAATAGAAGGGTGGGATGTCACTAAAAATCAAAATAGTTAGCAACACAAGGGTCTGAGACTCGAACCCACAACCTCTGACCCCTGCGCCGCGCGTAGAACGACCGCACGCGACAAGTTGCGACTCCTACCTTGGACGAAGGCTCGCTCTGCTTGTGCTTGCCGTTCTCCTTGCCGTTGGCGTTCTCCTGGTGCCGCGGTTGGTAGCACGTGCCCTCGATGAAAGCCATGTAGTCGTTGTAGGCACAAGTGGGTCCTGCCAGGATGCCCATAAAGTTGCAGTTGTAGCTGAGGTACTCCAGCAGGCTGGGCATTCGTCTTAAGTGAGGGGGGGGGGGGGCAGAAAGAAAGTACGGATATATTCATAATTGTGCGCGGCGAGGCGTTGACGCGCGCGAGGACGGATGGCGGGAATCGTGTGAAGTCGTAGCATAGCATTTAGGCTAACAACAATGAGCAATTATAAATTTTTATTTTATTTTTTTCTGGAGAGCTCAGTATTGTTTTTCGGTAATTTTACCGATTTGACATGTCATCATCATTGCTCTCTTTTTTTTTTAATATATATTATTTATTAACTCTTTGACTGCCATGGACGTTAAAAGACGTCAAGTAAAAACCTACGGAGGGCCGCCAATGACGTTAAAAGACGTCATCCAATTTTTTTTATTTATTTTTTTGAAACGGGTGGAGGAAAGCCTTGGCCAGCTGTGGTGAAAGTTTCAAGCAGATCTAGTGATCTATGACTATTTTTGGCCCCTAGATGGCAGCAATGACTCTCTTTTGACAAGATTGGGTAGGCGTCAGTAGAAGACGTGAGGCGGAGCTAGAGGGGACAAAGGCTGGGGAAGGGAAGAGAACATGGCGACCGATTGCAAGCAGCTCACACTTGGGAATTTTTTTCAAAGACGAAAGGCATCGACCAACGCTAAAGAGCACATTGATGACGACGATGATCATCATCGATGATGATGATGGTGACGCCGAGGTTGACGCCGAAGTTGGAAGCGTTGACGCGGCGGCTATGACGACGTCATAAAGGTTCACCGGCTAGCGATGCTAACACCGGAAAACGCGGAGCACAACCGAGCACGCTCAGGCGGACGTTCAATCGGACGACGAAGAGTGCCCCGAGTCCAATGCATATTTATCGGAGTAGTGGGTAAAGTCTGCTACTTGCTATTCCCCGGAAAAAAAGGCCGTCAAGAAAGTGTAACGTCTGCACGCGAAACGGACAATCGAAGTGAAACGTATCTGTTGTGCAAATCCTGCTCGGTCTCCTTGCACGCAGGGGAGTGTTACAAAAAGAAAAACTGTATTTGAAACATCCACATAATTGTAAATAGTACCACAGTTGCACACATTTGTAAATAGTTTGCGAAATTGTTTTGTCAAATTGTGACACTGTTGAATGGAAATAAACGTATTTTGCAATCTAAAAACACTTTTTCATTGTTGGTGGTGGTGTATTACAGAAGTAAAGCACTATTTAGGTGTTTGTGGCATCATTCATGGACAAAAAGAAGTGTAGAATTCACTAGAGTGCATGAAATAACATCGTTTCACAAAAAGCTCTTTTTCTCCACTTTTTGTTTCAAAACAGAGCATTTCGGTGAAACTAACCGTTTTCTATTGTTGATTACTGAAGAACGGAATAAGGTAGAAACAAGCTTTTTTTTCTGATGAAAGATGAGAGTCCAATCTTTCATTTGGTAGTATGTGTGTTTCCATAGTCCAAACACAACATTTTCTGTGGACCTTGAAAGATCAGTGAAAATGCTTAAATCGGCTGGCACTGGCGACAACCCGTTTCTGAAAACGTCTGGCAGTCAAAGAGTTAATAAGACTATTAAAAAGTCAAATTAATTAGTCAATATAATATATTTTTATTTTTTGGTATGTGGGTGAGTATGTGTACGTGCGTGCGTGCGTGTGTTTGTTATTATTATTTATTATAGCAATTATACGTTTTTAAACAACTGCTACATAACAGAAATCTTCCCACCTCTCCCACGCGCCCCGAAACTTCTCGTCGATATCGCGCACCTGAGCTTTACACTAAACGCCCCCCGTCATCTTTCCTCGCACGTCAAGATGTCACTCTCACGGCCTGTCGTGCCTCTAATCTCTGCTCTCTTTAAGATGATGTCACGTATTAATTCCCTGACCTACTTTCTTACATTCTTGCCGAACCTCCGCAGCCGCGCTCACTCCTGCAGCAAAATGTTTGGCGAAAGAGAGTTGGGACTTCCGACACGATGGAAGCGAGTTTGCACAAGAGTAGCACGTAGCTTCCTGAATAGCAAACACTGTGCCAGGAAATGTGAGTCTGATTTGCTAACTTTTGAATTACAAGAGGCAGCACTTTACACAGTACTTGACATGAAAAGGTGAGAAAACTTCATATCATCAAAAGGTCACAAAATCTGTGGCTAATTACTTATTTTCAAGAGTCGCTAATTTGGCTTTACAACACACTACACTAAATACGCTATTGATGATCGTTAAAATTCAAAACAGTAATAGTATACTAAACCATTTGAAAACTTTCGTCAAAATGTTTCATCCCTACTCAGCGCAAACGTTAGTTCCTGTCATCTAGAGCAGTAAAAAAACATACCTGAGTCACGTACCTGATAGCAAGGTATTTCTGACCTGGAGTCAGCTGTCCCTCTCGCTTGGTCAAACCTACAAACAGACAAAACGTGCATGAACGATGACACAATGAGCGATTCATGTTGAAAAGCTGTTTCTGTTGTGACCCTTTGGCACTCAGTGATCAGTACTTTAGTTCCGTTTTTTTTTTAAGTATTGTTTTTATTATTGAGGTTTTTTTTTTTACCCTGGAGAACCCACGGGGTCAAATTTGGCCCCTATAAATTCTGCTACTCAAATAACAAAGACCTTTTTTTTTTCTTTTTTTTTACAAATTTAACTTCAAAAGTCCAGAGTGCCACTTCTGACCCCTGCATGGGGCCATCTAGTGGATGAATATTGCACTTACATGAGCCAGAGTGGTGGTGACAAGATGGCTGGCAACATGCTGTTTTGTTGAGCTGGAAATCAATCCAAACTCAAAATCCATCTTCTCAGCAAACCATCAGATGGTAAAATTGTGTTTTTTTTGTTTATCAATTTCATATCATGTTGCAGAATGCCTAGGAGTATGTTTTATATATATATATTGATAAATTAGCAACTCTGAGCTAGTTCAAAAAACAAGGGTTAAAATTGAAAAATCATATATTTTGGTGTTCAGTGAACTTATAGCAGTCATTTAATGTATAATTCATAATTTTCCTAAGAAGAAAAGGGTTCTTGGGTTCTCCAGGGTTAAATACAACTTGAATGACTTTTTTTTGTTAATATGAAAAAAAAAATCTGAAAGTGGAAACCCAGCCAAGCAATTGGAAAAACATTTAAAAACCACACAGGAATGACAGAGCTGAGATTCTGCCTAGCAACAAGATACGATAAAAAAAAAAGAACCCTAACTTGGGCATTCTGTTGATCTACATTGATTTGATGAATTGCAGGCTATTCTTGGTGGCGACTGGAGGGGAAAAAAAAGGTTTGTTTGTTTTTCTCCCAATGCGTCACTGTGTCTTTGTAAAAGGCACAGGCACTCTTCAGCAAAAGTTAAACCGACAAGAGTGTATACTCAAGTCTTACACTAATTCAAGAGATGGCTCCAGTTTCCCAACAGCACCTTGGTGACAAATGTTTTAAGCGGTGAGTCTTGACGACAAGCTGAGTCAATATTTGTCTTAGGAAGGGGTTAAGGTTGTCAATGAGAAGCCCAGAAACAGGATGACTGATTTACTAATTAGTGTCAAATGTTCTCCTCCTGCATTGCATTATCCGCACGAATGAATGCCCGTGAATGAAAAAATGTAAAGACAACCTTGTCATCGGATGCATTTAAGTTTAAGTGCGTGCGCATCATTGTCTGTATGCATATTTCGTTTGTTCCTCATCAGCTCAGGTTTCTGTGTTCATTTGTGTTATTACCCGCTCCAAAATTCCGCCAGCGTGTGTCATATGCTGGTCGCTTGGCGGCCCGATGACATCATATGCCGTGACCTCCTTTTGGCCAGAATGTAATGGATGTTCCGGCTTTAACTGCATGTGTCCTCTTGCAAAACGGAACTTGTGTTTTAAGTCAGCCATTTAACCGGTTAACAGAGCGAGAGAGAGCGCAGTGGGTCATTGCTTTGTTACGTAACAATATTTATACTCTTTGTGCTGGTTCGCTAGGCTTGAAAATGTGTGGCCGTGTGGTCTGTTTTTTTTAAACTAGTCATTTTCGAGGCAGCCAGGTTTCTCTTACCGTCATGTATTTCGAATGCCAGGCTTGTAATCTTCTGTGTTATCACCATCATGGGCCTGATGAAGACAAGAAGAAGAAGAAGTCGCTAAGCCCCCTGTCTGGATCTCTTACCTCACCACTTAAATATAATCAAAGTCTTCATTTGAATGCCCGTCGAGAAGAATCCTATTACAATGACGGCCCTCATTTGTTGGTGGGATATTGGTTTATGATAGCATACGGAAAATAACAATGAACTCATTATGCAATAATAGTGACCATATGAGATTTATATTGTGGTGGTCCCTACAGGACAATGAAGAGAATGACCAAAAAAGGGTTGAACGTGTTTGTTTAAGATTTGATTTTTACAAAAATATTTAATGAAAGTGGCATTTCGATAGTTGAATGCGCCAAAGATTGCACAATTTGGAATTCAATAAAATAAAAAATAAAATATATATATATATATATATATATATATATATATATATTAGGGGTGTTAGAAAAAATCGATTCTGCAATATATTGCGATATTACAGCGCGCAATTCTCGGATCGATTCAAAATGCGGCCGAATCGATTTTTTAACATCAATTTTTTAATGGAAATATTCAACAAAACATCTTACTTAGGGTTAGGATTCACACATTAAGCATGAAAGAATGTTATATTAATGGAACATTAAGCCTTAATATTTTCTTTCAGTGCTGTTCAAACATGAAACAGACTGCAACCTGTTTGTTAAATGCAGTGGCTGAGTTATAAGCCGGAATTTTCAGATAAATAAATGTTCATACAAATCTTACAGTGTACATGTACAAGTTTACTGATTAGTATTTTCTAAATTTGAGTAATAAAAAAAAAAAATCGCAATTATCAATGTATAGATTCGTATCGGGATTAATCGGTATCGAATCGAATCGTGACCTATGAATCGTGATACAAATCGAATCGTCAGGTACTAGGCAATTCACACCCCTAATATATATATAAATATATATATATATATGCGTGTATATATATATATACACACATATATATATACACACACATATATACACACATATATATATATACATATATATATATATATATATATATATATACACACATATATATATATATACATATATATATATATATATATATATATATATATATACACACACACATATATATATATATACACACACATATATATATGTGTGTATATATACACACATATATATATATACACACATATATATATATATATATATATATATATATATATATATATATATATGTGTGTATATATACACACATATATATATATACACACATATATATATATATATATATATATATATATATATATACACACACATATATACACACAGATATATACACACACACACACACACACATATACACACATACTGTATATATACACACACATACTGTATATATACACACACACACACATATACATATATATATATATCACTTCACAACGCTAGTGCACGACTAGCATGCCGCATTTAAAGTGAATGAAGAGGGCTGCTTTGATTGGTTATGATTGACGTCAGCTGTAACAACTCCCACAGCAGAATGTTTAATTGATATTTTACTCATAGCAGGGTTTAACTTGTATTTACATTTGTATGATAAGCAGAGGACCCCTAAACTGTACTGTACTGTATTTCTTCCTCCCCGCCAAAAAATTAGAGGTCAACCAGCATCGTGACACAGAATGTAGTTAACATTATAGGTTCCACTATACTAATCTTACACATAAAAACAACAATAGGCTGTTTACTTAAGGTGTAAAATGCCTGGAATAAAATTAGAGGGACAAGAAGAGAAGATGAAAGAGTGAAATTTGTGCTCTCCAACCGGTGGTATTGGTTTAGATTTGGTTGCCAAGCAACAGCCCACCCCCACCTTCTGGAGAGTGCAGGCAGTCTGCTTGAATTGTCACAAAAAGTGTCGAGAGAGCAAACCGCGACTCCCTCAATGACGAGCGTCGACAGACGTGTTTTTTTTTGTTTTTGACTGGCTCGCAGTGGAATAACACGACACATTGTTGTCAGGCGTCGTCATAGCATCACATACCCAAGATGTCTGGTGCTTACCCGGTAAAATCCGCAGAGTACATGCCGTAATCAAACACGTAGACGCGTGTGATCTGACACACGATCAAATAGCCGAGCGTCACGATGAAGCAGTACCTGTGCAGAGAGGGAGAGAAAGAGAGCAGATGATCACATTCCGATCTGATGTCTTAGGGGAGGTTGGCACATGAATGAAAAAGACCCACGGATGGAAGCCTCAAGCTACATCATGTACTTATTTCGTTAGAAGTGTCAAGTGAGAATAAAGTTGTACGCTTATTTCTTTTTTTCTTTTTTTTTATGAGCTCAGTATTGTTCATTCGATTTGACATCATCATTGCTCTCCTTTTTAAAAAAAATTAATAAATTAAAAAAAAATGTTTTTTTTTGTTTTTTAAATATATATACATATACACACACATATATATATATATATATTTTTTTTTTATTTTTTTTTTTTGTGTATGTGGGTGAGCATGTGCATGTGCGTGCGTGCGTGTGTGTATTCATCAGTTCACCTAAAGCCCATTAAAAAAAATCCCATACTAATAATATAATATAATAATAAATTGCCAAATGCAGAAACATCAATGTAAGTTATCACGATGTAGTGGCTCTCGCTAACAGACAGAATTAAGTAACCGGAATTAGGTTAAAAAATTCTATATACGTAGACCATGTTTCTATAAATTTTGATACTTGTTTTTTATTTGAGGCAGATATTTTTTCCATTAAAATGTGATTTATGAGGAGGTTAGACCATTGGTCGATATTCAGAGTTTGTTTATTTTTCCAGTTAACAAGAATTGTTTTTTTAGCGATAGTAAGTAAGTACGCTTTCTTCTTTGCTGCCGTGTCAAGAAAAGCAGCAAAGTTGAACATGATATAGCAATTTTAAAAATGGCATCTACATTGACAAATGGGAGTCTAAATGTACATACTCTAAAGTGGACAAAAGTATTGGGACATTTGTTTATTAGAACTACTAAAACTGTTGGAATGTTTTTTTTTGTTTTGTTTTTTAACTTTTGTCGCTAATGTGTAAGGTTATAACACAACATGGAAACTTGAAAAAAAAAATACTTATCTATACACCGTCAGTCCCTATCAGTCAATGGTGAAGTACAAAAAAGACAATGGCCTCCACAACAAGGCATCACTATGGAAATGCTCAAGAATTGGACTAAAGGGCGAAGGAGCGTCCAACAATGTGCCACTGTTAGCAGAAAAGTAAAAGCTTTCAATAGAAAAAAGCCAAGGCAGAACAAGAGGGGAAAGTCTGTGGGTGGACTGAGCGCAGTCCAAGTGCTAGCGACCTAGCATCCCCCTGCTGTCGACAATAAAAGGATTGTGTTGCTCTCAGAGGGAGCGCAACTCATCATCCGGAGCCAAAGCACGACGGGAGAAAAAGACACAACGCGTCCTTTTGATTCGGGAAGCTTCCGCCGAGATGAGAAGAAGAAATCCCGTCACCCCGACCGCTCGGCACTTAGCTCATAACATCAAACCGGTCCAAAAAAGTAACAGTATGACTTGGGTGTCATTTGGTGGCATCCCGGGTGAGTTGAGGAGCTTCATGTACACAAAAAGTAGTCCTTTGACACCATCTTGTGGCATCTGTTGGAAATTACACTATGAATATAGCATAAAGCTTTTAAGTGGAGGACATTTGGAGGTTGATCAGATAAATGATGAAAAATTGTTGACAATGTTGGGGGAAAAAATACTTATGAATGAATGAATGAAGCTTAAGTAATGAAATGGTGCATGACTCTTATAATAAAATTCAGGTATACACAGTAATTTAGTCTTAGTCAAGTTCCATTTTGCGGTTGTGTCAAGTTTTATAGAACTGGATTTCACTTTCCTTTCTTTTCTTTGATCCTTCCTCGGGTCTCCTGACAACCTCACGACTCTAGCTGGATTCTGAAGTATTCGGTTTAGGTGAACGATGTGGGATTTTTTTATAGGTTTTAAGTGAATTAATGAGTACACACTCACACACAAAATTAAAAAAAAAAAGGAGAGAGAGAGCAATAATGATGACGTCGGTAAAATTACTGAATGAACAATACTAACCTCTCTAAAAAAAATAATAAAAAAATGTAAAAAAAAAAAAGTTTTATAGAACTTCACTATAGCTAATGTTTTTTGTTGTTGTAGTTTTTAGCTAAAAACTGCTGAACATCATTTTATACAGCACATGTCTTAAAATATACAACCGAAGCCAAAATTCAAACCCGGAACTAGTGATGGCCAAATGAAGCTTCATGAAGCACTTGTGATATCTTTTGACTCCTCTAGATGGCACTCTTGTTTAAAGAGGATGTGGAAATGTAATCACTTTCCATCGCACTGGCCTTTATAAGCCAAGAGCACCATCTAGAGGAGTAAAAAAAAAAAAAAAAAAAAAACATTGCAGGTGCTTCATGAAGCTTCATGAAGCTTTGTTTTCCCATCACGACACGGCACCCCATAGCCGTGAAAAAAAAAAAATAGCTATCTTATCTTTGTAAACAAGCAACCTTTCCGCAACTGCTGGGTGTCCATGTAGATTATGTTGGATATATGACAATGTTTATTGAACTCAACGATATAGTATATTTGAGACAGTATAAGCAGCTCAAAAAGTATGAGCGTTTTTAATCCTCTTGGTGATCCCGTTTGCCCCCAGTAACATACAACTGTGCTTTTCATGATTGTTGTGTGCAGGAGCTCTGTTTGCAGAAGGGATTCGACTATTTACCATTTATCCACACCTGATTTGTGTTTGCGTCATTTGCATCACGAATCCTGCGACTAAAGCAAACCCTCTGTGGGACGGCAGTGGACAGGTGCGCTTGAGCAGCACGCACACAAAAGTCAAACAAAAGAGCCTGAAATGTGTGTTTGAGCACTGGCAGGTTGTGCACACACAGTAAATGCCTGGAAGCCCAACACCGCCGTGTCCACTCAAATCCATGCCCAGGACACTTCCATCTGCCCCGCTGGCAGCTGTGATGCAGTAATTCACACTGTATGCTTCGCAGCTTCCACACCAAAGTCACGTGATGTCACAGCTTGCTACACAAAGAGGGACTGTCGTAAAGGTTATCTGCAAATCAGGCCCCGACGCCACTCACTCAAATCAAAGCATTAATCCAATGTTTCGATGGAAAGAGGCTTCCTGAACAGATAAATGTGATCGAATATTCTGTCTCGCCTGAGCAGTTGAGGTGAGAGTGACAGTGGGAAGAAGTTCGCGGCTGCTGACGTCACTGTTACTTTCCTCTCGGGCACAAATTGTCCATGGCGTGCCAGTCAGTCAGTGACAGGCTACCTCCTCCTCAGGTCAATCATGATGCAAGTCGAGCAGAAATTAATGCGGACGAATAATGGTCAAATTACCATATATTACGTGACTATAAATAGTATAATTTGTCAAATAAAATAGTGGATTGGATTGGATGTGCAATTACACTTTATTTTAGTATGGCAAAAAAATAAAATAAAATGTTTCTCGGGGTCACACCTGGCATTGCAATTGCAGCCCGAAGGGATTTCCGACCTCCCTGTTTGAGAAGACCGGCTTATGGGCACAAATACAAAGCAAAAGCCATTATTGTGACAAACATACAATAATTATATTTTATAAAAACTGTTTATTTCTTTACAATCTTTTATGTATTTTCAAATAATACAGTCATATTTATTTATTTATTTTTTTTAAATGCATAACCCCCAAAAATAGTGAGGTTTTGTACTGGCTCTGGCTGGAACTGAATTGAAGCAATTCCAATTCATTTGAATGGGGAATATTGATTTGAGATATGAGTAAATTGTGTTAGAGCTTGGTCACAGAACAAATTTGTATTTGTGGATTCACCTATTTCACAGATTTTTTTTTCAATACTGTATTTTTATTTTATTGTATTTTTTATTTTTATTAAAAAAATTTGGTTGATCAGTGCGTATAATGAGCGGCAATTATTTGCCAATGTTCTGTACTTTAATATATATGTGCAGAAATGCTCTACTTAAATGTCAAGTTCTGCCTTTTTGCTTGATTATCACGGAAAAGTGCAAAGTGGAACATTAATCACATTTCCCAAGTTAACGTTGGAGTCAAAAACCTTGATACAGGCAAGAATGCTAAACCCTTCATGGTCTAAAAATAGAATTGTTGTGCCCTGTATCAGTCCTAATTATTTTCTTATGGAAATATGCAAAAAGCTTGACAAAAAAAAAACTGCTGTCTATTTGAACAATTTCTGACCTCCAGTATTTGGAAGTGAATTTCCCATTTGCTCATATAGTCAGGCAAGAAATGTTAGCATTATTTGCGCTTGCAATCATTAACCAGCAGGTGGCGCTGTGTGTCACACATGAAAGCATTCTAGAACATTCTGTACTAAATGTCCAACAGGTGAACTGTCAAAGGGAGAACGGGGAGTGGCACAAAGAGAAAGTGGGAATGCCTTGAAACACAATGCCAAGCATTGTGAACAAAGAATTTGCCGCCAGTCTCGAATCATGCTGGGCCATTTTCAAACTCAAAATTTGTTCTCACGGTGCCATCAAAAAGCTGCTTTTAGCTGCTCCATAAAGCTGTCACATTAACTCATTCACTGCCATTGACGGCTATAAACGTAAAAAAAATTATTTGAACTATTTCTATTAGTTTAACATTTTTTTCCCACTTTTGTTAACAAGAGTATGAAAACCTAGAAAAAAAATTTATTGTACATTTAGAACAGATATAAAATTTGTGATTAATCGTGAGTTAACTAGTGAAGTCATGCGATTAATTACAATTAAAAAATGTTAATCTCCTGACGAGATGATTATTAAAAATTAGGGGCGATTAAAATTTGTAATTTTAATTAATCGCATGACTTCAATAGTTAACTCACAATTAATCACAAATTTTATATCTGTTCTAAATGTACAATAAAAAACATCTAGGTTTTCATACCCTTGTTAACAAAAGCAGCAAAAATATGTCAAACTAATCGAAATAGTTAAAATAATTTTTTGACGTTTATAACAGTCAGTGGCAGTGAATGAGTTAATATCAGAAATTGATCAGCTCTTTCGTAACTTAAGATACAAAATGCTCAAATTTGACCGTGCTACTGGTAACCCACTTTACTCTCACGCAAGGTCACAGTAAGGTCACTCTCAGCCTGCCACTTTAATAATGCCACATTTGCTATGCAAAGACGACCCACGGCCGTGGGTTCAACGCCCTCGGCAGACACGAGCATGTCAGTGCATCCTGCCACAATGCTTGTGCCCCGCGGCGGAACTTTGACACCGATGACATTGCGGTAAACCTGCACAGGTGTCAAACTCAATGCCAAATCCATAGCTTAGCTTAGCGGGACAACATCCTAGAAGCGCCAATCAGTAAACTACGACATCATTATTCAAATGAGTACCAATCTCAATGTAGTGGATCTTATTCCTTCAGTCAGCATAACCCTGTTCTTTGTTTTAGCTCATGGTCACACCGAGTCCTTTATCAGAGCAGCTGCTTTGGTGGGGAAAAAAAAAGTTTTGTTAGCATCTATTTTCAGTGCTGAGCCCACGGGGGAAACATGACGTCTGTTTACACCTGCACTCATAACCTTGAATCCTAGCATCAAAGCGTGTGTTTGCTTGTGTGTGTGTGTGTGTGTGTTTGTGTGTCCTGATGAGCCACGATCACACAGAGGTAGGCCTGAGGGCAGAATCATCGTCATCGGAACCCCGGCTCGTACGCCTCAAACCGAGGCAGACAAACAAACGCAGACGGTCGATGCTACTACGTTGCACCGGGCGGCCATTTCTGCGGGCGGAATGTGAAGAAGCGCTTACTTGTGCATGTGCTCCAGGCCGGCGAAGACGATAACGCTGTAGGACAAACCGCTTTGCACCAGGAAATGGAGGGAATACCTGCAGAGAAGGACATCATGTAAATACAAACATGTGACTATATTTCATTGATAAAAAAATGGGGATTTTTTTATTTATTTAATTTTTTCGTTATCTATAATAACCTTGATAGATGATCCAACATCAGTGCCCTTTGACCTCACCGACACACTCCAACATCATGTAAAAAGTCTTCCCGGAAGAGTTGAATTTGCCACCAATTGCTGTCCCAATACTTTTGTTCGTGTCCTCGAAATGACAGGCAATTACAACACGAAGTCAAACTGTCTCACAAGAGGGTATGGACGCGCGTCATTTGCACGGGATTAGAATGTTCTTCCAACGTGCTGCTTTCTGTAATCTTCCGCTTTGTAACCCCCGGACTGACAGCAAAAAGAGGAAATGATGCGTTATGAAAGCAGTCTCACCATCCACCATGTGGCTTTTTCAACCCTAAAATGAGTCATATCCAGTCACAGGATAGCAATCAGCACCTCATTAGCAGCTGACGTCAGAAATGTTTACATACATCATTGTATGGAGCTCAATTAGTATTTGGGGTATAAAGACAAATGCAACAAAAAAAAAAGAAAAAAAAAGACATGAATTATGGATAAGAAAGTTGCATTGGTACCATAAGCGTTATCCGATTACATCAGAAAGTGCGGTTGTAGTTTATACAGTAAATTTGAAATGCTAAGCTAACCGCCCAACGCTCGCTCTCTGAAGCATACTAACGTAAAAGCAATCTATCTGGGATTATAGCCTATTAATGTAGCAAATAACATTGTCTGGCATGCTTTCAACAACATAAATGTCTTTTGCATTGATCCATTTTAGACAAACCCGCTGCCATGACGTTGTCAAATTGACAATTGGATTTTTTTTTTTTTTTAACGTGGTAAAAGTGCTGTGTCGTCTTTTTTGATTCAACTTCCTGTCAACTGTAGGTTAGGGACACGGGGGTCAGTTTCACGAGTTCCTCTTTTGTTGTTGAGATTTACATGATTGTGATAGCATTGTTTCATTCACTATTGGTGTACATGTGTTTCTGCTGTTTTTCCATTTAATTTAAATTAAAGTGATAGCATTGGTTTGTATTGTTTAGTAATAAGAAAACGTATAACAGTATTTATAAAGGATTTGGCCAAAATGGCTAAACTAGTTATAATAATTGTTGAATTAAGAAGGTAGTGCTTTGGGTCAAATAAATATATAATAATGACAATTTGCTGAAAACGTGTGGACGTGGACTTGCTTGTTTTGTCCGTTGGCAGAAATATGCATAGAACACCATTTTCTACAAAACTCCTTCCATTTTGGTGCAAATTGAGATGTGTGTGTAAAGGAATTCTGCCACTGAGAACTGACACTTATTTTGCCTGAGACAAATATACAATCCACAATAGATGAAAATACACAATATAGAAATACCATGATGCAAATGATGTACCGCGTATAGTGAGGGAAAACTGCAAAAGAGGCTATCGTGTGCCATTCAGGTTGTTGATGCAGTTGTATTGATCGTGCTCGATTTTAAAAGGGTAAGTCAACCCCCCCAAAAAATTCTTGACAGTAATATGTTCTATGCAGCCCCCCGAGTCTAAATACAGTCTTCTGGTTAATATTGAATATTGCGTTAGTGGAATAGGATATAAGCAGTAAAATCCAGCAGTTATTATTAATATCAGAAGGCGGACATTTTGCCACTTGCTGTCGAGTGAAAATGACATCACAGTTGCTCAGGTCTCAGGTAGCCTAACAACCAATCACGGCTCACTTTCAGGAAACAGGTGAGCTGTGATTGGTCATCTTCTGAGCACCCGACCAACTGTGATGTCATCTTCAGTCCACACAAAGTGGCAAAATGGCCGCCTCCTGAAATGGATTAAAAACGGCTGGATTTTGCAGCATAACTCATATTCCACAAATGTGATAGTAATCAAAATGTCATGTTTAGACTAGAGAGGTCACTTTTATAACATGTTATTGTCAAAAAATGTTTAAATTTGACTTCCCATTTAATGCAAACCTGTATTACAAACCTGTTTTATAACCAAATGTGGAAACACACACATATGCACACTGAGGCTCTCTGCCTAGTGTTGTTGTCAATTAAAGTGTGACAGCGTTCTAATTGGGTATCTGCTACAAAGCGATTGATCTAATTGCTGTAAGAGTGAGAAAGGAAGTGCTGTAATCTACGTACAAGAATGTGCACCCACTGACCCTTTGATCGACAACGAACTAAAGTCGTTGATGACCAAAAGCTCACCTGAAAACACTATCAGAGAGCAGTCAGCGTACATTCCGTTTGTTTGACAGAAGGAATAAAAGAAAGAGGGAAGGAAGCTAAATAATAGCATGCGTTTTACAACAGGAGTGACTCACCAGCCGAAGCAGAAAAGAGCCAAATAGAAGCCCAGCAGAGTAGCCACAACATGTCTGACAAAGGGGCTGGTCTTACTGGGGTGGAGGTAGAGACGGAACCACACGGCCATGAGCAGCGCAAACAACTGGCCTGCCACAAAGTTTACCTGCACGAAGAAGTACAACATGACATTGGTTAGACAGTCACCATATAACCAGATACATTTGCGCAACTTTTTTTAATTTTAGCTTCACTTGCTAAGCTGCTACAACAGATATCAATGACAGGCTGAAACAAAAAGGAAATAAGCCTGATATGTGTAGCTCATGTTATACATACTGCAAAACGTCAGCATGTATGACATTTTGAAATAATGTGAGTTAAGCACCAAACGTGCTGCTCATCAGTAAACTAGTAAAATCAAGCCTTGTGGCTAGCTTGTGGCTAACCCGCATCCAGCATGCTAACTGTAGCCTACAAGGTCATTTGTTACTTTTTTTTGTCATTCAAAATGACACCACAGAGCACAGTTGCTTTAGTAAACTCAAACAGCGGTACCTTGAATTAGAAGTTTATTTTGTTCCTGACCAATATCGTAACTCATTTTAATCCTTTTTTTTTTTAATGACATTTAATGCCGTCAAAGAAGCTTTAACCCATACAATGTAAATTATGTCAGATTGACAGCATCCATCAAGGGAAAAGGTCAACGGCGCTTTTTCATTAATCCTAAACCGCTTACTGTAACCTACGTATGGAATATACCAGTTTCAGTTGACCAGTTGACATTGACCCTTGCGCTAAAATCCTAAACCAAGAGCTTTTAAAATGTTAGCTAAATCACGGCGTAAGACACAGCAAATATCCGTAAACGCTCAACCGATAAGAAGCCGACATGCTCGTTTTGATGTCCCACTCATGGGCAGCACAATGGCACGCTGGTAAATATAGGTCATGCAAATAGATCTGTCTGGCCAGTAAGCAGTGAAAGGCTAGAGACACCACAAAAGCCATCCATTATCTATGCTTCCTGCATGATTCATGAGAGAGAGCCAGTGAGACAGATATAGCCTCGAATGCATAGTCCTACATCAGGTCCTCAAGCCGCATGGGAAAGTGAAGACTGGGGGGGTATTTGCCATACACTAAGGTTGGGCAAACTTTTTGGGCTCAAAATTCACATTTAGTTTTGGACCACATACAAACAGACGAATGCAACAGTTGAACTAATACAGGACTAGTGATAATGTAACGTAAAAGCTTGGGGGGGGGGGGGGGGGGGGGTTTGGCGTAATGGGCTATATGTCACAACACCTTCCAGTCATCTATAAGGCGTAAAAAACAAAAAAAAATTTAAATTAAACATATACCGGTATGTACTGTATACATATTTGGATTGTGGGCAGAAAATGTGTTAATGCTGTAAACTTCTCACAAAATCTCACAAAAGACCGATATTTAATTACATCTTTTCATGGGACTGAAGAAATGACACAATGGAAAAGTAGTCAGTGTACAGTCAAAATAATTCAAAAATACAGCCATTAATAGCTAAATCCCCAGCAACAAAAGTGAGTACACCCATAAGTGAAAATGTCCAAATTGAGCAGTTAGTCACTTAGTCATGTACTACAGACATAATAAATCATAAAAAATTTATTTAATTTTCGAACAATTATGCATTAGCATTATGCAGGGATGTGATTTGACCAAAGTGAAATTATCTGAAAATTTAGCCGGGGGTCTGGGGGCCGCTGGCACCCAGCTAGGTCCAGGGCAGCGCCCTGGTGGGGGGACAAGGGGGGCATAGCCCCCCGGAGCTCATGGGTTTTCCGTGTTTTTAAGTACTTTCAATGCACTCACATGACAAAGAAATAGACAAAACAACAGCATAAATTTTCAATGTATATTGAACTATCCCATATAAAATGGCAGTTTTAGTCAACTCAAAATCAGTCACATTCAAAAACATTGGACTGCCTTTGCTTTTAAAAACTATCACTGAGAATATCATCATATCTAACTAATGTGATTACTAAGTTAACACATAAATAAAGTTGAAGAGTTCAAATTTCATGAACAAATATTTGTATCATGACCAAATGAAAAGTAACTCATATTAGAGCATACCACAAATGTCTTTGTTATAGCAGAAGATGTTATCTGTCGGAGTCATGTGCATACACAATGAACTACAACTATTAAAAAAAAAAAAAAAAAAATCAGAATTTTTTTTTTTTGGGGGGGGGGAGATTAAAAAAAAAGCGGAATTCCGCGAATTAGCGGAAAAATCACATCCCTGATTATGGGAAAATATATTATGTTTGTAGCATTTAGCTTACAAATACGATCAAATACATCAGCTTGAAGACAGTTCCCTTAACTGGACCTCTTTAACTTTTAATTGATGACACATGTTGTAGCCCAAACCAGGATTGATTAATTCATTGATTAAGGGTCGTTTACCTCGACTGTGTCGATTCCGTGTTGGTGAGTTTAGCAGGTGGTAATTGTCTACTGTTGTCGTGGGTTATTTGGCACCAGGAAGGTTTAGAAAGACAAGCGCCATCAAGCAAGAGAATTTAAACTTAAAAGGCTCTCTATTCCCATCAAGCAAACCTGTCCTATAAAATGGTCGCTTCAGATAGTATTTCCAATATGTTGTTACTGCATATAATTCATAGGCAGCTGGATGTCAATAAGAAGTTAGTGCATATTGACTGGCAGCTCGGCCAAAAATAGACCCCGCTTCACCTCTCGGGGCTAAAAATAAAACCAGGCCTCGGTAATAAACAAATCCCATCAAGTGACCCTTCGAGCCACCCCCCTCTGCTTGCGAGCTCCACAGTGTGTTTACCAAACACACGGCTTTCAAACTCATTTCACGCTTTGATTACTACAAGCTGCTCTTTTCCAGAGGATCTCGCAGCTGGTTGGCCCAATCCAACGCCGCCGACTCTCTCGCAGGAATATTCGCCGGTAGATCACACACCCTTGATGCAGAGCCAAACGAAACGGTGGCTGTCAAATACTTAAATAAACAAGTATTTGATCAGTGTGTGTATATTTGTGGGCACGGCCTCCGCCCGCCACAGCAATAAAATACCTGCCGATACGTCGGTACAAGAAATCAAACAAGGGCAGTTTACACAAGTGGGTGTTTTCTTGAAAATTGGTCCGAGGGGCTTAGAAGACAAAAGAGCCAAATATTGAGGAATTTGAACTTGTGAGTGTGAAGTCAGAGCCGCTTCCTGGGTAGCGGCATATTGCGCTGCAAGAAAGGAATGTCGTGTGGTGGACGGAAGAACTGTATTGTTCAAGGTAACAGCCCAGTGAAGTACAGTCAAAGTAGAGTCAAAGTTCAGGCACCTCTAAAGTAAAGCACAATTTTTCCCATGAGCCTGGTCAATTTATTTAGATTTGTTTTATTTTTATACCCGTCGCAAATAATGTAACTAGAGGTAATTTAATCATAAAAACGTTCCCTGTTAAATTGCAAAGACAGTCTACACTAAATAATTGCTTTTCACCCCCTTCCCCCACACACACACACACAAACGCATCTCGGGCCCTAATTCACTAACCGTGCATAAAACGTGCGTACGCACGTTATGCAAAAAAGGGTGCCGCGGGCACAATGAATTCTGATTCACAATATAAATAATAATAACAATAATAAAGAATGAACAATACTGAGCTCTCCAGGGGAAAAAAATAATTGTGATTCATCAACAACCACACAGTAGTTCGGAATAAAATGAGGTAAGTCAAGCCCCATTTTTCATCGGAAACACTTTTTTTTGGGGTGGGGGGTAAATTTTTTCTCTCTCTCCCAAGCATTTCTAATTTTTGCCAATTATATGTGGATTTTCACTATTCGCGGCCCTTATCACCTGTGAATAGTCAAATGCATTCTCGTTCTTAACTTCTAGAAAAATGGCCGTGACTTTGCAACAGTAGGACGATGCGGATCCCAGAGTGACAATAGTTGAGACCCCCGGACAAGGAATTCATTACTTAGCACCAACAAGCTGTAGGTACCACGTGAACGAATTGTACTTTGAGGTTCAAATGGAATCAGGTTGGCACATCAACAAAATGAATCATTAAGCTTGAGTTTGTTTTTGTTGTTATTCTTTGCGTCTGTTTTTCTTTCAGTGAAACAAGTTCATGTTTTACTCATTCGCTGCCATTGATGGTTATAGTCGTCAAATATTCATTTGAACTATTTCTATTAATTTTTTACATTTTTGTTAACAGGAGTATGAAAACCTAGATTTTTTGGGGGGTACATTTAGAACAGATATAAATTTGTGATTAATCATGAGTTAACTCATGAGTCATAAAATTAATTACAATTAAAAAATTTAATCGCCCTATGCTGCTAATTTCAAAAAAAAAAAGAAAATCTTTACTTTTTCTTTAAAAATGTTATTGTAATTAATCGCATAACTTCAATAGTCAACTCACGATTAATCATAAATTTTATATCTGTAATCCTAGGTTTTCATACTCTTGTTAACAAAAGTGGGGAAAAATGTTAAACTAACAGAAATAGTTCAAATTATTTTTTGACGTCAATAGTCGTCAATGGCAGTGAATGAGTCAATTGTTGAGACCGATTCATAAAATCCTACTTCACATTTCCTCTGCTTTGTGGTTGTTCCATCAGCTGCAGGTGTCGCTACCATCACAGTAACTCGCAAGGCCGATTTCAATGCGCTGTGATGACATTTCACTCCGATTGCATCAAACACAGAAACAAACACAATAGTTATAACATGCGCGGGGTTTTTGTTAAAAGGCAACACGGAAGGCGTCCATCGGCACCGTTGTTAGTGAATACACATTTTGCAAGCTTCTGCGCCAGGGTACAACGTTTCTTCATTCATAATACATAGATCCCTTTTTCCATTATTGATCCGCTCCGAAAACAGACCCTGGGGTTCGATGCTCGCACTGTTTTCAGATGGAAAGCTTGAACAGTGGCGCCCGCGGGGAGGTTTGTAAGGCGTTCAAAAATGGGAACGCGGAAAGAGAGAAATCTTGATTTTTACAGACCAGGCTAATCTGAGTGGAAAGTATGGTAGAGCGGCAGGGCAGGGGCCGCTTGACGTCCATACCATTCATTGTCTATCCTAACAAACAAAAATGGGGAGTGTGCATGCGTTGGTATTTGTTGCGTAAATGGGGTTGGGTGACAGCTCATCCATTCAACGGCTCAACAAACCTAAAAAGCACAACTCAGAGCAAATACGAACAGGTACTTGAAATTGGGTCAAACTTAGAAGATTGTTCCGTAGTGATTGTGGATCACTGCAGACTATTAAAGTGAAATCTCAGCTACAGTTAATCAGCTTCATCTAAAAAAAAATAATAATAAAAAAAAAAAAAGACAGTTTTGTTCTGCTGTGTGATGATTCTCTATTGACCAACTAATAGACTGCATTGTGTCTAGCTCCATTGTGGCCTGTCTCAAACAATAGGGTATCAAGAAATATGGATCCGTTCTGAGGAATCATACAGTAACTCACAAAGGATCAAGCTGATCATCGGTTGCAATGTCAATGATTTTTAGAGGTGGGCTGAGACCTTTTATGTGACGAATATGGGCCAATCTGTGAGGACTGTCTTGTAAGACGAAAGGAAAAAATAAATACAGATAGAAATCCGTTCATACAATAGCAAAAAAAAAAATAATTGCCACTTAAGTCGGAACCTACCCTACCACAATAATAAAATCCTAATTACCGTAAATATTGCTATGAAAAATACTTGTAGGCAATAAATATAAGACAGTCAAATGAAAAACTGAGTTGTTGAAATATTCTTAACTCTTTGACTGCCAAAAACGTTAAATAACGTTTAGTAAAATCCTATGGAGGAGTGCCAAAGACGTTAAAAGACGTTTGTTTCAAAACAGAGGTGAAACTAACCATTTTCTATTGTTGATTACTCAAAAACTTTCTGATGAAAAGATGAGAGTCCAATCTTTCATTTGGTAGTATGTGTGTTTCCATAGTCCAAACACATAATTTTCTGTGGACCTTGAAAGATCAGTCAAAATGCTTAAATCGGCTGGCACCCACGGCATCCCTTTTCTGAAAACGTCTGGCAGTCAAAAGAGTTATACTGCTGCGCAAACCACTTTATTGCTCTCTGTTCATAATCTCACATGTCAGGACTGCCACAAAGTGAGGATCCCCTTTAGTGATTGCTTACTCCAGATCAACAAATGCTCAAGGCCCAGAATCTGTGACGTCCCTTCGCATTTCTCTCTGACTTACATGCCATGTTTGTCAGGTGTACTTTATGGTTAGTGGAAAATTTGGTCGTGGTTCAAATAGCTGGCCTGGCCTCAGCTGCCAACTCACCCTGGGACAGCCTAGCAATAACTTCAGACTACACTTGGCTGTAGTCTGTCTGTCGCTTGTATTAATTCAACTTAAGGTGCTAAGCTTTTCTGTGAAAATAAACATAAAATAAACAGGCTAACCCAGGCTTTCAAACCCATGTTGATTCTGAAGTGTGTGGAACAACCCTTGCAAACTGAGAGTTAGCAAAAGTAATCTGTACTTAAGTAGAAATATAGATATTTATGCAAAAAAAGTCAAAGCAATGATTCAACTCCTATACTTAAGTGTAAAAAACAAAAAAAAATTACAATGAAACATACCGACTCTAAAATGTAGTTCAGTACCAAGGCAAAAAAAGAAACACATTGCTATACTGTAGGGGTGTGAATTGCCTAGTACCTGGCAATTCGATTTGTATCACGATTCATAGGTCACGATTCGATTCAATACCGATTAATCCCGATACAAATCTATAAATTGATTATTGAGATTTTATTTTATTTTTTTACTCAAATTTAGAAAATACTAACCAGTAAACTTGTACATGTACACTGTAAGATTTGGATGAAAATGTATTTATTTATCTGAAACTTCAGGCTTATAACTGAGCCACTGCATTTAACAAACAGGTCTGTTCGAACAGCACGGAAATCAAATATTAAGGCTTAATGTTCCATTAATAGAACATTCTTCCATGCTTTATGTGTGAATCCTAACCCTAAGTAAGACATTTTGTTGAATATTCCCATAAAAAATAGATGCGGCCACATATCGATTCAAAAACACGCCTGCTATACTGAGTGCAGAACAAATAGCTTCTTCTCTTTTTCTTTTTTACATAAAAATCACACCGCATGTAGTTAAGACTAAGAGCTATCTAACCTTGGCTGGCTGGCCTTATGATAAACCAATAGCCGTTTCTCAATTCTTACATCCTTGTGTTGTGAAATGTCACGAGTCACAGTCCAAGTAGAGTTCCAATGGAAAGTACCAATAAACCAACAACGCACGCAATGTCCGGATGTTTTTGTCAGCTAGCTTAAACCAAGGATGCTTCAGTTGGATACTTGTGAAGACTTGGCTAGGAAAATATCAGAAAAAAATATCACAGAAACGCATCAGTGTCGGCCGATGATGAAGCGAAAAAGTACGAAATCGTTCGGATTTACAAAGAGACTCGCTTTTTTGCTATTGAGAAACAGCCAATGTTAAATGGCCAATAGCTTTGCTAACGTCACAAACTTGAAATGCTACATTAGCTAACCATCACACCTATAAAAATATATTGTTTTATTAAAGAGATAGAAGACCCCATGGATTTTAACTTTCTATTCATAATTTTTTTATTTCACGTCTTGACAAAGTACAGTATTGTACTCGAGCTCTGGTTCTCAACCCCAGCCTGTTTTCCGCGTCTCTCTCAGCCAACACAGCTGAGGATCGTTACCAGGCTTTCATGCAGAGCTTGCTGATTAGCTGATGCTTCGAAACACCTGTGTTGGCTGTGGGAGACACGGAAAACAAGCTGGATTGAGAACAACAACAACAGAAATCCGTCATGTGTCAGGGAGCTATTTCAAAGGGGAGGAGCTAGACAACGTACATTATGTTTTGATGGGTAGCAGGCGCCGTGCAGTCAGCGGTTGACGTTTAAGGGCAATAAGCTCTCAGGCGGTTCCTCCTGGTAGAGCGCTGTGCAACATTTAGCCTGATACTCTGACTGGCAGAGGGAGTGGGAGGAGGAAGTCGGAGGGAGATAAGCCAGCTTCCTGAAGCTCATTACTGATTCAAATGCAGCATGTGTGTATGTGCACGGAACTATGTCGAGCGTATGTGTGAGGAACAGAACGCTCCTCCAGGCATCTGTGCTTTCTCCAAACTTCACCTAAATTCTCCCATGCCCCGCTTGTCATTTTTAACTTCTTCCCACTCTGCTTCACCCGCAGTGCATCATTGTAGTCCCCTCGGCGAGGCTTTTTATGGCCAGGTGAGGAGTTACAAAAAGAGAGCAGGGGAATTTCGATTCTGGCCAAATATCGAAATTTGTAGAGATTTGAGCCGATTGTCTCCGAAGATGACCAAGCCTTGTAAAAAAAATGGAGGAAGAAGATTTTGGAGAATTCCTCTATTTCTTGTCATGTGGAGAATAAAATCACCGTCACCTTTACTCATTCGGGACAAAGCCACTCGTGACGTCATCGCGATTCTTGCGGAGCCAAATTCAAGGAAATACGGTAATCTGATCACTACAAATGTATTATTTTATATCAATTCAAATGAATCAAGCCCTTTATATATAAAGTGTACTACTAACAGGTAAGCTCCTTATCCAATAAAAGTTGAATATGACCTTGAACCTGCATCTCTGTATGAAAGTTTCCAATCGAGCAACAGCTCCACCCCAAGTGCCAAATGGGAACATGCGGCCAAAAATAGCTGCAAAGTGCAGCGTGCCTCTCCGTCTGAAGCCGCCATTCGCACTCTTATGAACGGACACATTCGCGCCTGCAAAGCTTAGGGGACACGTTCAGAGGTCCGTTGGTCTAAAACCCCTTTTTGCTTCGGCCTCATTGATCCTCACTTCCTCCACTAGTGAGCGCAAATGCATGAGAGGTTCCAGCCCTGGTGTGCGCAAGCTATGTTTCATTTCCTTCAGCTGTTGTCCTCAATGACTTGGGCAGATGTCCAGCACCGCCGCCGCCTCCTCAGTACAGGGAGGCCAGCTGTGATGTCGTTTTTAACGGAAAAACAAATGTTGTTTATGCAACATCGGCCTTGTAGAGCCAACGATTTCAAAAAAAAAGGGTCTCCTGCCCATAAAATAGGGTATTACGTTGGGATACATTGAGAACATTTTTACTCGATGGCTGGTATCGGCACCCTCCGTGAGAACCCGATGCCTTAAAACAAGGTACCGATACTCGTCCATCTCTATGCATCATGACAGATGTCCATCGGCCAAACTCGCGTTTTTACGTGCTTCGCTTCGAAAACAATGATGGCGGAAAACGGTTTGAACAAAGTGTACATTCTTCAGCCAGCAGATGCATTCGCCTCGCATTCCACAAATTCTAAACCCACATGTTCCCCAATGGATATTCTAAACATGCTTTAGATACGAGCCGACGTGAAAAGCAGTTGCTGTGCGTGCGTATGGAGGACCAAAACTGCCAAAATTCAAAATAAATAAGTGACTAAATAAGTAAATGACTAAAAATGAAGATAAAAATTAAATCAGAATTTATATATATATATATATATATATATATATATATATATATATATATATATATATATATATATATATATATATATATATATATGTGTATATATATATATATATATATATATATATATATATATATATATATATATACATATATATATATATACACACACACACATACAGTATATAGTGTTTCTTTCCATTTATATTTATTTAAAAAAATATATATATATATGTATATGTGTGTATATATACATATATATATATACATATATATATATATATATATATATGTATATGTGTGTGTGTATATATATATATACACATATATATATATATATATATATATATATATATATATATATATATATATATATATATATACACATACACATATATATATATATATATATATATATATATATATATATATATATATATATATATATATATATATATATATACACATATATATATATATATATATATATATATATATATATATATATATATACACATATATATATATATATATATATATATATATATATATATATATATATATATATATAAAATAAATACATTTGTATTTAATTTTAGAATTATATTTTTTTATATTCGTTTTTATTTTCACTTTTAGTTATTTATCTATTTTGATTTTTTGCAGATTTAGTCTATACTGCCAGGATGAAATGTTATTCAAATGAGGGGGCGGTCCTAAGGGTTACTAAGGGTAACAAGCCGGCGAGACTTGTGCGCCGACCCGCTCACTATATATATATATATATTTTTTTTTTAAATTATTATTATTATTTTTTTTATATATATTTTTTTTACTTATATAAATTTTGGGGGATTCAATTTTTGAATTATATTATTATTATTATTAGGGTCCGCTTAGCAGCTTTACACCTTGGACTAACCATCTAACTTAACACTCACAGGATAATTGTGAACATGGCATGAAAGTAGGCTACGAGAATCACCGCACAACCAAAACAGAAAATGACAAAAGAGTTTAAAAAAATGAATTTAAAAAAGTTCCTTGTTCCGCTGTTTCAAGTAAAGTGTACATATTGCACACAGTGATACTGTGACACAGAGAGACAATTCATTTTCAACTCCCACATGATATTGGAAAGCAAAAAGAGCTGATGTTTGTTAACATAATAATGAAGAAGAAGGCTGAGAGACGGGTAAGTGAGGCACAGATGTGGTTACATTTTGGCAACGGGGAACGTCTGCCAGTCGGCTCGAAATGCACACGCACATTTTACAAGCTCAACCTGAATATGCTTTTAAGGAACAACACTACACATGCTTCTTTTTGCTCGCAAAGAAAAGTTTGACGCTTGAAAATACTACAACAATCAAGTGTGCGCAACGCAAGAGGTAGCAGGCAGTGGACTGTGAAACCCGAGTGAGGTGTTCTCCTCCATGAGCTGGGCCACTGGTCCCATGCGGGCTCTACGGTCAGGGTGGCTATAAATAGCACAAACAATCAGCCAGTCCCCCTCAAAGCAGTGGGCATGTGTGTGTCTGTGTGTTCCTCCTTTCGAGAAACTCGTTCGCCCAAACGAAGACCTTAGAGCAGGGATGGGCAACTTAAGTGACGAAGGGCGCCACATTTTTTGTGTTTTTTTTCCAGAGGGCCACGTAGAACAACATACAACCTAACTAGATGTATGCCAAAACGGGCCTTTTTAAATATGGACAAAATACTTTTGCATACATACAAAATAGGTGCTCTTAATGTATTTCAATTTTAACATAACTGATTTATTTTCCCAGTACAAAGGACTCTCTTGCATAAAAATTATCATTCAAGGATGGCATAAAACTGCTAAAAAGCAAACCAACATTAAGTCCTCGAATTGATTTTGTACATTTGTAATCACCAAAGTAATATTTAGTATTCTTGTTCTGCATGCCATTCTAAAAGCTGCCCAAAAAAATAAAAAAATATTAGGCCTAGTTAAATTGTGGTATAGGGCAGTATAAGACCCGCTGTAGGCGCAACTAAGGTATGTCTGCCATCTAGTGGTGAATGGTGATATTACAACTTAAATCTATATAGTGGTTTGAAGGGATAGGGATTGGGCCAACCTGAAAAAATTGCCAGCCATTAAAATACATTGGAAAATATAAATACATCTATTTTTGTAATTACACCCCCCCCCCCAAAAAAAAAAAACTAACAATAAACACCGCTAAACTTCAAATATACTTTTTCACAAAGCAAACACATTAAAAAAAAAATACAAAAAACATAAAATATTAATCAAGAATCAAGCATCTGCTTTTCACTACTAGATTACCCAAAACACCACATGCTGCTTCTTCCCACAACTTTTGCAGCTCTATTTGCAAATGCAAAAAAATGGCACTGATTCCACAGCAAGATTCGCAGCATTGGCAATCAGCACCCAAACGCCAAAAAAGAAGGCAGGAAGTCAGTTGCTACGATACAGCTTGGCATGCGAGACCTCAAATGTGCATTAAGAGTGGGGAGACAACTCTTAAACAACGGATCTTTACTAAACGACTTGGCACTCTCGCAGGCATCTCAAGTCAAGTACTCGGGTTTCGGCTCGAGACGGAGCCAATGTGAGGGAGCGGTTAGGCAGTTGTGCATACGCCAGAGACAAAAGGTGAAAAAATGGCATCGAGTGGTGCGACTCGAGAGGCGGGTCATCCTTACAAGATTGATGTAATCGTCTCTTCAGCTTCACGGGTGTGTTGCCACAGAAACGCAACGCTAGGCCACCTCACAGCTAGCTAGGGCTGTGCAATTATTTGAAATTCAATTACAATTTCAATTATTACACTCCACAATTTTAAAATCGGCCTAATCGTAAAAAAAATAAATAAAATTATACTAATTTTGGGGTTAAAATGTACACATTTAAATCCTTCCTCATTTTCAGTTGACAGCAAATGGGGAAAAAAAATTTTTTTTAAAGGTTAGGTTATAATTCTACAAGAAAAATAATGAACTTATCAAATTCATTCTGGACAAAATATTAACTTTTACTGCTGCAAATGGCTCAATGAGTCAAGTATCCCTTTTAACTTCAGTTGCTTCAGAGGCTGTAAAAGCTAAGCTACTCAACCAGATCTAGACAAAGTACGGCCCGGGGGACCGCACCCGGTCCTCCCACAGTCTATGACCGGTCCTTACAGTTAGCACGAAGTCAAAGTAAAACGTAACGTGTGATGGTTTTTGTTCTGAAAGTTGTGCTTTTATTTTATGTGCATGTGTGGACGCTACTACAAACAAGATAGCGAGCAAGCGCTACGACTTTAGAGCTACCTTTCCAACGTTTACTAGCAACTATTCCCCCCCTCCCCCAAGAAAAAAAGACAGACACTAGCAAAAATGACAACAGTGGTCATTATGTTAGCATTAGCAACATTCTTCTTTCCTGTGTGGTGGAGGGAAGAGCGCCAAAAAGATTTGGTTTGATTATACTGTCAGTGTTTGTCAGGTCAAAATAAAAATGGCCGAGTCACATACTTTTCAATTAGAAGGAAATGACGCTATAAGTTTGGATGGTGCCTCAGGGAAAATCTATTTCAAAATTCATTAAGCTGTAGCCACAAATAATGTTTCCATTTGGCGTACCTGTGATGTGCTTTCGGAATCAATTGCAGATAGAAACCCTTCCACCGACAATCACTTCAAAGCCAAGTGGCCAAATTTCAAGATGACAGCACGGGTTGCAGCTCAAGCTGATCAATACTACGATGGACCACTATAACTGGAGCTGGAAAAAAAAAAATAATAACTCGGCTACCGTGAAGGTCAATTGGCCCCAATTGGCCTCACGCACACTTCTACGGAGGTACAAGCGACGGTGCAAAGTCACGCTGATGAATATTCATGGCGACTCTCATTTAAATTGGATGCAATGCCGTCGACTCATTTGACCAAATGGCTGAGCGAACGCATCAACTGTATAGAAAATGTTGCAGAACATTCTCCACTAGCATTTCCCGCATCATGTGTTCAACAAATGAAAAGGGAAGCAAGCCACCATTATATTACACACGCGAGTTAGCTCAATCAAACTTTCTTCACATTGCCAGGACAAAACGATTGTGGCACTCCATATTCAAATTTGAATAATTGCACCAATTCAATACTTTGTATTTATAGATAATTAAAAATCATAGTGGAACTACGCATAGTGTATACATTTTGCAAGTCAATAGCTTAAGTACACTAGCTTAATAAATGAACGTTTTACATAACTTGCATCACAATCGCAATATTAAAATCCAAGCAGAAAAAAACTGTGACAGTGTCAATAGCAAATCATTTATTTATTATTAATTTTTTGTGCTTTTAACTGGCCCTATAAGAGAACTGGCTCCTCCCACTATTTTTTCATCATCATCATCATAATGACTAACATCTGCCCGGATAATTATAATTATAATAATAATAATAATAATAATAATAATAACAATAATAATAATAATAAAATGGCATCATCTAGCAGCACTCCATTAGCAAGAGCTGAGGGGAAAGAAATCAATTGCCGGTCTATGACTCCCCAGAGGGCAGCCAATTAAATTCATAAGAGAGCTGAGAGAAACTTTGACTGGACTCTTGGGCTTGAAAATAAAATCAGTAGTCCCAAGTCAGGGACTTTAGGGACCGGAGCAGAAACAGAGTCCTTAAAGCCATATTTTCCACATGTGGTTAAAAACCGGATATGAATCCGATATCTGCCATTTGTTATTTTCATTCACATTAAACCGCAATTAAATCCATTCATTTATTTTGAGCCTCTCCTAACTAAATTTAGACGAGAGGTGGGGTACACCAGTCAATCAGAGGGTACATTTACTGTAGGAAACCAACCGTTCACTCTTAAGCCCTTTTCACACTGCACTTAGCAGGGCGTAACGCGCCGTCAATGGACCCATTCATTGCATATGTGGCGAAGGACGGGCACCACAGAATGGAATGTTACTGGGAGGCGCGGCCTGGCAGAAGGACCTCTGCCGTGATGTGTTAAAAAAAAAAAAAAATTCTATTCGACAACAGCATCTTTCTTTTGCAACAATGCGATATAGAAATCTCGAGGTGCCGTCTGCTTCTTGTCCGAAAGTCTCTCGGATTACGTCCTGGTAAACTGCTACGTCAATACTTCCAAAATATGAGCATGCTAAAGTCACTCCCACTAGAAAATAGGAGAAATATTAACACCAGTGCCAACACGAGAAGTCTTGGCCAGAGATTTAAACCAGGCTGACCGAGATACGTCTCGCAGTCCGTGGCTGGTCCAGATAAGAAATATGATCATTTGAAATGTAACGCCCCTGTTGCCAATGTAGAGTTTAGTCTGCCTAAATTCTAACTCCATCAAGGCTCATGTGAGAAAACTACTTCAGGGATGCGTGTTTGATCAATTAACACAAGCTATCTTTGGCTAGCATACAGCATGTGGACCACCATCAGATCATAATCCTTCATTTGGCTCTTCACTGCAGGGATTGGGAATGGTAATTCGCGAGCTAACTGTTAACTTGCGGGCTAACCATTCAGCCGCATGTTAACTCCCAAATAGCTGCTAATTCGCGAGCTAACTGTTAGCTCGCAGGCTAACCGTTCTCCCACACGCTAACCCCGGGATAACTCCCAAATAGACGCTAAAAAATGGCTATAAGGTTAGCCCGCGTGCTAACCTAATAGCCGTTAATTCGCGAGCTAACTGTTAGCTCGCGGGCAAACCGTTCTCCCACACGCTAACTCCCAAAAAGCTGCTAATTCGCGAGCTAACTGTTAGCTCGCAGGCTAATTGTTCTCCCACACGCTAACCTCGAGATAACTCCCAAATAGCCGCTAAAAAAAATGTCTATTAGGTTAGCCTGCAAGCTAACCATTAGCTCGCGGGCTAATAGCCGCTAATTGCTGCTTATTGGCTGTTAGCACTGCACAAGCAACCAATCAGATGGCGCTGTGGCCGGGCCAATGCTCCAGGGAGTCAACAGCCGCTGAATATCGGTGCCGATTATCGGTCTATCCCTACTACTTTACCAACTACATCGCAGCACAAAACAATAAAGGAATTGAACAGAAAAGAAAATAGTCGTCCATTGTTCTCCAAACAGTGTGGGCAAAATAGCCTAGTGGAAAAGGCAGCGGCAACAAAAGAGGGCTTATTGTAATGCGACAAAAGACGACTACTGTGACGAAGTGCAATAGGTTGCATAAACAGATGACGGATTGGCACAGTTGGTTAGCGGGCAATGAGTGCACGGAGAAAATAGTGTTGCCACCTGAGCTCTATCCTAAACACAGATGCACATCATGACTTCAACGGAATTGAAGGGTTGGGTTTGTGTGAAACGCTTTGCTCTTGCTAAAACAAAGAAAGTGACTAAAACGGAACTTTGAGGTTCTGGCTCCAACTACTGACCCGCTGCAACAATATTCTATCGTGCCTGTCTGTGTGGCAATTGCATGTTTTTTCTGTAGGTAGTCCAAAACGGAAGAGTCTTCTTGTCGGTCTTCTTGTGTGTTTGACAGGTGATGAATCCAGTCCTGGTGCTTTGCCCAAGGTCATATGAGCTCCAGCTTCCTTTTGACCCTGGACAGGATTAACAGTATAGAAGATGGATGGATGGCAGTTGATTGGTGCCTGACCCAAGACGTATCTCATCGACATTACCGGGCCTGATTAATTCTGAATTCATTTTTTTCTGCGCAAAATAGTGAATTGAGACTTCCCGGTCTATACCACACAGCGTTGACGTCTATTGCCGTCAATGGCAGTGAATGAAGTTCAAAATCAAGGACATAGTATGGGTGTCATAATATTGCAATAATTTACTCGCGTCATGAAAAATGTCTAATGATGCAAAATTTACAAAGATTCTGGATTTTCAGTTGAAAAGGCAGAACGCACAAAAAAAAAGTGGATCGCTTCAACCTACTCAAATTTGCAGCGTAGTGCACAAAAGAGGCAGTAAGCCGCGGTGGAAGAAGCGGATGCGTAAACGGTAAAATGTCAAGGATTCTTCTGGAATCAACACTGTCGGGTCAATATCTTCAAGAGCAAGACCGGCGAGTCAGTCAAGGTTTATGACGGGTGGATGAAGACAGGCCAATGTCCGACAACATTACAAGCCAGCTTGGAATGAGGTTCTGTCACATTGAGCATATCATTCATGAGCCAGCGCCTGAGACTTTATTTAAAGTAAGAGGAACGACATCGTGGTCCTATAAAAAGCGAGAGGTGGCGTTGGAGGTAGAGCGAGGAAGAGGTGCGCATTTCACACTCCCGTTATAGCCCAGAACTGAGCCTGCGTCTCCCAACTCTTACAGAGATTCAATCGCAACAATCTGCGACCACATGTAACATAATAGCCGCCAGGCTGGAGAGAAACAAGTGGCAGCACTACTGGTACAGTCACACGCATGATTAGCAGGAGGCTAACAAAAACATACCGGCACTCCCCCCAAAAGACAGTTCTCGCTCATGGTGCATTCAAAGTTGATGAGAAAATGGACATTTCAGACTTCGGACTAGGAAAGCTGCAATGAACAGCCTCGCGTTACAACTGTTCAAGATTCAGACGTTTTCACGCCACACACCTCTTTAACGGATTCACTGCCATTGACGGCTATAGATGTCAAAAATTCATTTGAATTATTTCTATTAGTTTCACATTTTTTCCTACTTTTTTTTAACAAGAGTATGAAAACCTAGAATTTTTTTATTGTACATTTAGAACAGATAAAATGTGTGAGATTAATCATGAGTTAACTAGTGAAGTCATGCAATTAATTATGATTAAAAATTGTAATCGCCTGACACCGCTAATTTTTTATAATTTTTAAAAAATCGCATCAGGTGGTTACATTAATTGTAACTACTTCAATAGTTAACGATTAATCACTAATTTTACATCTGTTCTAAATGTACAATAATTTATTTCTAGGTTTTCATACTCTTGTTAACAAAAAAGTGGAAAAAATATTAAATTACTAGAAATAGTTTAAATGAATTTTGGACGTCTATAGCCGTCAATGGTGGTGAATGAGTTAAAGTACAGTAAAGCACCATTTATCATGTAGGATATGGAGAAACCACGTTCAAACATTTTTCAAAATGTTATTTAACCACGCCCACATACTTTGAACACATTGTAAAAACATTAGAACAACACGTACCGTGGATGCTAATTGTTAGCCCGATTGCCAATGGTGTTTCCTATTGTGTGTATTTGGGAGACTATATACTGTTTGTTTTATATTTGGTTTACAGTAACCTTCAGTTGAGTGGCAATAAACAGCTTTAAGACTCTTTTTTTTTTTAAACAATATTGTTATCAGCTCAACAGCTGCTTGTGGTGAAGTGAGTTGTGTCACTTGCCATTACATAGAAACATGGTACATTAAATTCATTGGTCAAAACGAGACACGCTAACAATAACAATGAAGAAGAACAAGTGTCTCCTGTATTTAGTTACGTCTTGGTAAGTAGACAAATTATATTTGAGATGAGACTGAGGGCAGCAAGAAGACAAAACCACAGCAGGAAAGTAAAGTGTAATCTATAGCTAGCTTACTACAGTACGGCAACAAAGTTAGCATGTGACTTGTCCTTCCTGGCAAATGTTACAATCATGTGGTGAATCTGTTTATCTAACGAGAACACCTCGACGACTGTATCTTCTTGTACTGCATTTGAGACTGTTAGGGAACTACACATTTTAGACCTCTGACCTAGAAACGGGCCGCTTCTTGATGCCAAAGTCAAAACTTCAACAAGATGTCTGACATCACACAACAATAGCAACATCCGTGGACTGCACAGTACCAACTCGGTTCTACTTTACTTTACTTACTCGTTTCAGGAGTGTAGCAAGATTGTAGGGTACGTTTGTGTGTCATCTTAGTTTTAAATGTTGTCATTTTCAGGCATGTATTTGTTTACAATACATCACCATTCACCACTATAGTTTAAGAAGCCCAGTTGACCAGATAAACACCGCGGTTAGAAACAAAGAATCTTAGCAAAGTATTTTAGAAATGTGCTTTCAAAATCATGCTATTTCTATAGACTCTTGATTCTTAAGTGATGTTCACCTTATGACAATATTATGGCATTATGTGATGTATTTTTAGGAAGTTTGAGTTCCAGGGAGGAATTCAATTGGGCATTTAGCAGAAAAAGGTTTGAGGAAGCCCTGATTAGATAGTTTTTGGAAAATAGGCAAAAAAGTGAAACTTATCATATTGTAGATGTTAAAAGTGAAACTAAAAGTTTGAGGTGGTGCTTCTAAATTCTAAACACTTTCTATCCATGCTAATACAAGACATTTGGCTTTGGATATGAAAAGGTCCTTGGTATTCATCTGAAGCATGAATTTTTGAGAAAAAAAAATAATATTTACAATACAAACATTAAAATGCTTACAGAGCAATCCAAACTACTCCATGCTAGTCTCACATTTCAACACAGACTACATTACTCTCATAGCCGTCATGAAAGCAATACTGTAAGTAAAAATGTGTGTGTTATTTCTGCACATAATTAATTGCCTTTTGTTTTAAAGCATCGGTGGATCAAATCAGGTTAAACGCTGGTTTCGTTTAATGTATTTTCAGAACACTACATTTTGGTCACGTGTCACCTTACAGGCAATTAAAACCGAACACGTTAACCAGCAGCATCAAGTTAATATGTAAACGAAATATAACTAGCAAATCCAGATTACAGTACTGTGAACACATCAAAAAGCGTGATTGGGGGTGGGTGGGTGGTGGTGTGGGGGGTCCACAAACAGGCTGTGTGGAAGAGACAAAAGGCAATACTGTAGTTGCAAGCAAGCTAACGTCAATGAGGGGATGTTAAAGCTCAAAATGTTGACCAGTGCTCCTCGCATAAACCCGTTACGTTTTAATCTGGGTTTTTTTTTTGCACACGTTTGGCAGTGATTCGCGATGCGCATCAATCTGCTAGCCTTGTGTGCACACATAGCTAGCGAGCCGCGGCGTCATGTGCGGTCTGGGCTGCATTTTTCCACCCAAAACCCGAACCATTCCGAGTCGTACCTGGTCGAGAGGGAGGTTGATAATGTCGCTGATGGGCTGCAGCAGAGTGGATCCGGTGCACGATGCCGTGCTATGGGTAGCCATGCTTGGGTGGTGGATGTATAAATCCGTCCTCCTTGTTTCTTTTTACTCCCCCCTCGGGTTCGTTTCGCTTCCCTCGGCTGCCGCGATGATAATTAAACCGCCACAGCCGCCGCCGCTGCCGCCGCCACCGCCGCCGGTGCTGCTGCTGCCGCTGCGTCTGGCTGGGAGGTTGTCATCCAGGGCTCACGTCCAGACAAAGAGGAAAAAAGTCAAGCGGGTGGAACACCGCCCTCGCCCTTTCTTTCGTCTCAGCAACGCGACATCACCAAAAATGTCTTTTCAACGCGTCTATTTAGCCAATTTAAACATTCATCATTTCATTTTTCTTGCCTTGGTTGTGTAATTCACCAAACACGATGCAAACACCATACGAGTGAAGATTAAACATATCTTAAGTGCGTTTAACAGGCATCCCTGTCTGGTACGTCCTTGGCAACCTTACATTTTATCACATCATAAACTAGAAACTCTTTTCTAAGACGTAGGAACACTCATTTATCTCAAAACGCGTGATAACACCGCATTTATCGCGTAATGGCAACATATTAGATAATAAATACGACCACATTATAGGACTGAGGACTGGGTGAAACATCTTGACAGCAGCCGAGCAACGTATCTTTGGCGGCAGTAAACTCGGGAGCAAGTAGGCGGGAAAGCTTCCAGTGGTTTGGAGAAAGTGAAATCGCGAGAGCCAATGACGTTGGAGAAAAGAAGGAAGTGAACTTGATTTACAGGTCTCGGGGCAAATAGAGATCGGCTATAAAAAAAAAATTGCAGAACCCGCCCACATTTCTCGCGTTCTTTGAGAAATGTGACGTCAAAATGGGATGGGATCCTACTTCGGCTCCTAAATTCCGCTATGTAAATTGCGTTACTGTATTAGATTAAAATAAACAACGGAAGTGATTGATTATATTAAATTACTTGTGAACATAAGTAGAAAATATACAATAACACGTAAATGCATTCAAAGTCCATTGTAGTAAGGGACGACATGAGAGCAGTTGGTGTTTTAGAGAGGAGACTAGGCCCTATTATGAGTTGTCTGACAACGCCCCCTTATGGCAAGTGTCATTACTAAACCAAAAGGTTTGAAAATAAATGTTTGCCGATTTTGATGACACTCAAACTATTTTATTTAGACAAAAAAAATTATAATTTTTATCCCACTATAATCATTTTCCCGAGAGAGAGAGAGAGAGAGAGAGAGAGACAGACAGACAGACAGACAGACAGAGTAGCCAATTTTGCATGGATTTGTTTGCTGTCTTTTGTAACTAGTCATTGCTGTCGATAGAGGGCAGCACGAACAAAGGAATGGACGTTATAAAGTCAAGTTGTAAGCCATGTGATCCAGTTAACAAATACAATAAAAGTAATGCTCGTTTTTATTTTTATAGTATAACGGGGCATTTCAAAAGACTAATTAACCAAATCATCAAAAACATAAATTACGAGAACTCTGCATGTTTATTGAATTTGTTGTTGCTTCTGATTTTCCAGTTCAAAAATGACTTATTAGCTCTGGCTAACATAGTAAACAGTCTTCATATTTACTCCGTGTTGCTTGTTCGTCATCTAATACTTTATATTAATTTGTTCCGCACGTCTGCCTCTCATTTTTGAGGATCTTGATTTGAATCTTGGCTCTGGCCTGCATCCTCGAATACACGAGCTTCCTCCCTCATACCAAAATAATTCACTGCATTGGTCATTGTCCATTGGTGTGAATTTCAGTGTTTGTCATGCATCTTTGATTAGTTGGTGACCAGTCCAGACCTGCCCCTTACCCAAATTTAGCTTGGATCTGTAAATTCTACAGAAAATGGCTAACTTTTAAGTATATAGCCTAATTCCTCAAAATGTTTTGGCTCTTTGTAATTTTGGTTATTATTATCATTTGATTTGAGGGTTATTTTGATTACGAAATGTGATGAAATGTCGTTTGACTACTGTAACAATCTGCCTGGCTTGTATGCTAGTCATAGGCAAAGGCAATACAATACGTCGTTTGTTTTCACCGTGTAAATAAAAGGAGGCATTCGCGTTGCGAAAATATCAGAAATGCCCGGATGTTTGGAATCGTCAATTGGTGCAAACAAGACTTTTTTGTATGTTTCTATGTTACTGAGGATCTTCTCAAGTCTATCTTACGGACAGCAGTGTATCTTTAAGTATTGAAAAACATATATTGTAGCCTTATTTAGTCTTGATCATGAGCTAACGGCTAAGAAAGTTAATATTAACAGCTTGTCCACACAAAAATAAATAAAAATACCCAAGCTAACCAGCAAGCGGGTCTCTAAAACTGAAGCTTCCTTTGGATAAAATTGAGAAATTCTCTTGAGAAAGATGACTGACTTTTGTTTCAAAACAAACCTAATAAAGCAGTGTGTCAGTCACGTGGCCTTTTGGCTCTTTATTCATCGCCTTTCACCTGCACAGTGGAACAAAAGATGGAAGGAAGCCGTCAGTGCATAATAAAGTGCACGACACTTGATATACTTGCACTCACTGGAGTTAAGCCCAAAGTGGATTCATCATTAATGGAACAGAACAGGCACCTTGCTTTAAAAGCCTTACAATCAATGACCATTTGCACATATTGAGCCACTTTAATCACACTTCCCAGAAGCAACAGCATGGACAGGTTTTGATAGCGTTTTATTCCAGTTTCATTTCCCATTTACATACAAAGACAATAATGACAACTGATGTTATCTTTACACGCCACATTAAAGTCCAGCTGTGTGTGTTCCCCACAGTCTCGCTACATTTAAATAACACACTCACACCTATGTACACATGTATAGATACATCCAGTTTCCAGTGAGTTAATAATAATAATAATAAACACCGTGAATATTAGCTGCAATTCTCTTTACGCCAAGGCTCTCACGGTGTCAGCTTCAAATGCCTCCGACATTGGAACATTCACTTTTTGTGTACACGCAGTTGCTCTGCAACACAAATTGAAACTAATTACATTGAATACTTGTGTTAATATGAAAAACAAACGCAATTTCTGTTAAAACAGAGGAAGGGGGGGGGGGGGGGGGTGTTAGTCGCTGCACAGCCGCTTGTTTTGATACACACACACGCTGTACATTCTATTCGAGTCAATGGAGCTCATCCGAGCATTTTTCGTGTGTGGACCAGAGGAAATGTCAACACGCAGAGAAATGGCTCCACAATAAAGGCAGAATGTCAAAAGGTCATCACACAAGCATGTACAAATACATTCAAAAGTATTCATATTCTGGCCAAATTCGATCTTGAATGTTAAATATTCAACACTTTACATGTTTTTTTTCTTTCCCTTTTCGCATTTTGAAAATTTGTCATACATTAGCATGATCTAGTGTGTGGAATGGAGTCATGTCTATTTATACAAATATACAAGATAGCATAACATTTGACCACTTTCTTGTGTCATTGCCATGTAAAAACATTCCGTGTGTTGACGTCACAACTGTTAATGGAGCCAGGTTATGAATCAGTTTGGTTACTGTATATTTTGACATTGTCAGTTGACATAACACTAAAAGACGTATGCTAGCTGCTTAAGGCAGATGATCGGTGGAGCACACACACACATATACTACAAAGCCTCGTTATTTGACATGAATAAGAGAAAGGGCTGTTGCTCAGTTTTCATTATAAGGCAGAGCGAGCATAACACGTGATTGGTCGTTTTGGTTTTGTTCCCTCCCAAAACGGGAGCAGTTGGGAAGCCTCTATCATTTGGCATGTTCGTAAAGTGGCACCGTCAAGCCAAACTTCGCCTTAATTGTATTTTTTTTTTTCTCCTGTTGATTGCTCATTTAACTCATTCACTGCCATTGACGGCTATAGACGTCAAAAATTCATTTGAACTATTTCTATTAGTTGAAAAAAAAATCCACTTTTGTTAACAAGAGTATGAAAGCCTAGAATTTTTTTTATTGTACATTTAGAACAGATATTAAATTTGTGATTAGTCGTGAGTTAACTAGTGAATCTATGCGATTAATTACGATTTCAAATTTTAATCGACTGACAGCCCTAATTTTTAGTAATCTTTTTTTTTTTTAATCATTATTATTATTATTTTTTTATTGTAATTATTCGCATGACTTCAATAGTTAACTCACAATTAATCACAAATTTTATGTTATAAATGTACAATAACATTTTTTTCCTAGGTTTTCATATTCTTGTTAACAAAAGTGGAAACAATGTTAAACTAATTGAAATAGTTCAAATGAATTTTTGACATCTATAGCCGTCAATGGCAGTGAATGAGTTAATATGGAGGAAGAGGAGGAAATGAGTAGTGCACAACCTTCATCACGTGTGCAAGGGAAAGTGCATTTATTTAGAGACGTCGTTCACTACAATCATTTCAAATTGTGTTCTAGTCACAAACAGCAAGCAGTTGAAAAACACATTAAATGTCATCACGGTCACCAGGAAGGGTCGATGGGATTTTGAATTCCCGCAGTTGCTCGTGACATTTCAGTCCACAACGAAGTGTACAAAGGTGACCGGGAAGGCTCCTCGTCTCATAGGGTCTCCTTCAATGTGGCCCAGCTGGGAAAAAAAAAAAAGAGGCGACAAGGGAACGTGAGCACAAAACACTTCTGCACATCAGGGCAGCTATTTGAAATCTAGACACAATTTCAACTAGACATAGTACAGAACCTATTGGAACTAAATTGTACGGTTTTATTGATCACCAAGGAGTCTATGGTAGCTCGGAATTAGAGTCTTGTCATTAGAGTGGTGCTTTGACTCCTAAATGATCATAAATGGTCATTAGCAACAACAACCAATATTACTATTAACTCATTCCCTGCCATTGACGGCTATAGACGTCAAAAATTCATTTTAACTATTTCTATTAGTTTAAATTTTTTTCCCACTTTTGTTAACAAAAGTATGAAAACATATAATTTTTTTTTGTATTAGAACAGATATAAAATTTGTGATTAATCGTGAGTTAACTAGTGAAGTCATGCAATTAATTAAGTTTAAAAATTGTTATCGCCCGACGCCCCTAATTTTTAATAATCTTAAAAAAAAACATTATTAAAAAAAATAATTGATTGTTTAAAAAAAAAAAAAGATAAGAGTATTAAAAATTAGGGGCATCAGGCAATTAAAATTTATGATCGCAAATAATCGCATGACTTCACTAGTTAACTCACGATTAATCACAAATTTTATATCTGTTCCAAACGTACAAAAAAAAATTCTAAAAATTCTAGTTTTTCATACTCTTGTTAACAAAAATGGAAAAAAAAAGTTAAACTCATAAAAATAGTTCAAATGAATTTTTGACGTCTGTAGCTGTCAATGGCAGTGAATGAGTTCATCACTATTATGACTGAGTTAGTTGTGAACCTCTTCTTTTGTTTGTATGGGGCTGCAGCAGATTAGCAGCCTTTCCATTCGTTTCGGTGGCTAAATTTAAGTTACAAATGTGTCATGGAATTTACAACTCGTAGTTTGAAATGAACAAGCTGCGTAGTGAATTTTTCACCTGTGAGGTTTCACTGGACTTAAAAATGTTGACAAATACTTTTTCTTGCAACATTATCAATAGTATTGAGACTTTTATTTATACCACAATTTAATAATCCCCAACCCCCACCCCCCACCCCTTTCCGGCCTATGTCTTCCTTTCAGCAACTAATGTGGATATCAGACACAGAAGGATTTAGCTTCTAAAGCACACACACAATGCTATGCACTATAAAATAGGACTTGCTAGAAGGGTTTTGGGTGAATATGTCTGATGCCAATTATTATGTACTGTATTTTTTCGGACTATAAGTCACTTTTTTTTTTTAACTTTAGTTGTTACTGCAATTTATACTCGGGTGCGACTTGTATTTAAGTCTGAGCTCTACTGGTTTTGATGCCGGTTTTTGTAAATTAAATTACCCCCCAAAAATATATACTTTTACTCCGGAGCGACTTTAGTCCCAAAAATACAGTATATGTTTCATATTTATAATTGACAAGGAGATTCATTACATCACAGGTCGCAAGACGGCTACTTGACTAAGATGTGAACATCAAGATTCCGCGCTCATTACCTTGACAGTGAAGACAACATTGAAAAGCTCCATTTAGTCATTTCTATACCTGAGAACGACAAAGCTACAACAAGTTTGTGCGCTGGCCAGGAAAACATAGCGGCGCTAACAATGCTAAATGCTCGGAAAGGAAGTTGGGAGACCTTGCGGCGAGGACGGCTACATTCAGAGGCTGCAGCTGGTTCTCTTTCACACAAGGGGCTTCACAGACGAAGCGGGAGTGGGGGGTGTGGGGAAGGGGATTTTGTGTGTGAGACACGGTTCAAGATGAGCTCATGGCTTTTTGCTAGTGCTACCATGGTTACCGTGGAAATGAGACCAGGGATGGTCTTGAGGGTATTTTCATATGATGATCACTGCAGTTCCACAAATAGCGGCCTCGACTCCATTAGACACAGATTAATTAGTAAGTGGCTCATTTGAACTATGTTGCTAACCAAACCAGCAGCAACCAATAAGGAGCAGTCTCTCGGATAAATGAAATGCCACAATTGTGATATGCGTCTCGGCATGTATGTTGCTAGTATTGAAAGGCACAAAAATTGGGATACTGACCCACCACTCTTGGTCCTCCTCCCCATCCACCACGATGACCTCGCCCTCCGAGAAGGTCAGTTCGTCTGGGTTGTCTGCCATACAGTTGTAGATGGCCTTCACTCGCTTCGGCCTGTGCTTCTGAGAAGCGGATGATTTGAGTATAACGTGAGACGTCAATTTGTGATGTTGGATGGGCAGAAGTGGGATTAAACTCACAGTGTGAGCCTTCCTGGAGTGGTGAGCTGGCTGCGGACCGTGACCTATGGAGTTCCGGGGGCATCCTGGCACTTCCTTAGCTGGACCGGGGACAGGAAATGATATCACAAAGACAACAATGTTTGCAGGAACTTTCAAGTTGTTGGATAGAGGAACGACTGACATGCTGCTTTTTAATCGGGCTGCATAGTTTATCAAGTCTCCCTGCATACGCAAGGCTTGTTTTTTTTTTGTTTGTGTAGTTTTTTATCAGTTTACTCACTTGGCCGCTCGATAGACGCTGTCCGATTGAGTGGTGTTCGGTTGAAACTTTTATCATTGCTGGACAACAGAAGGAAAACAAGTGATGGAATGCAGAACAGGAAGTCGTAGGCTATAAAGCCGTAGGTCATCTCGCATGCAGTACAATAGCTGACAATCCGTACTACTAACGTAGTAACGAATCACACATTAACAGTAGCCTAACAAACTGCAAAATTATACAACAATTTTATTTTTACACAATCCTAACTACCAAAACTTGCTATTGTAACCATGGTTACTTGATTTAAAAAACATTATTATCATTAACCTGCACTACATCATTTAAGAGATTATTCTAACTACCTAATGTTGTGGCTAGTGATAATAATAAGATTGTTCATATGTCCTCACCCTGCCGGTGACTTTTGTTGACTGCTTCGAGATCCAGCAGGTCCTTGACCCGACTTGGGGTGTAAACTCAGTGTGTCAATCTTTCCTGCTGGAGAAGGACCCAAACCTGTGGCACACCCAAACTTTGGTCAACCCTTCAATAAAACGACATTTATTTATTTTAACTTAAACATATAAAAATTTTAGCCATGGTCACAAAAACGTATTTATACGTTTTTTTTATGCTTGAGCATACAGAAGGCTTTGATGCAGCATCTGACCTGAAGAGGACGCTTAAAGCAATGGTAGTTATTACGAAAAATGGCCAGCAGGTGGCAGCAAAGTATAAGAGATCAACCAGGGTCACGTTGCAAAAATGCGATTTCCCCCACAGTTTTAAACATACAGTATTTGTGAATATACAAATATACTTTTTTTTTCTGATGAAAGAAGATACTCTAATCTTTCCATGTTTTTATAGCAATAGAACACAATATTTTGTGGGCCTTGCAAAATCAGTCAAAATCCAGTAAAACAGCCGAGAGCGAAGAGGGTTTCTTCAGTGAAAATGGCTGGGATAGAATGAATTCATATATAGTTTTAAAATATCTAATAATATCTAACTTGTGTCATGCTTACCTGCTGTAGAGGTGACCCGAATAGGAGGAGCAGGAGGGTGCATGTTGGGCGGATCCGAAGATGATCGTTGTCGACCGACCAGGTCTAAGGAAGCGGGCTTCCATCCGCTGGACGGCGAGGGCTGACTCGTCCCGCCGAGGCCTGCTAACTGGACTGTGAGCAAAAGAAGAAGGGAAAAGAAGAGAAAATGTGATTATACGTGAGTGAAATTGAGAGCGACATTAATCCGGGGAGATGGAAGGTGAGGAATGGTGCGGGTGGGAGACGAGGTGCTCTGCTCCTTGGCGGAGCTCCAGACGACCATTAACGTTATTAAAAAGGGCCTGTGATGGCCATGTCACAGTGCGGTTGGCCAGTGGAGCTATGCAGCGCTTTTTAGTAGCACGTACACAATCACACAGACTTTTCTTTAAGAAATTACATTGGCTTGCTGCAGAAGGCACATAGTGCCCAATGCAGACATGATGTCAGTTGTTTTTAACAGTAAAAACTCCTTTTTATCGTTTAAAATCGGCAATATAGAGAGACATTTTTCTATAGTTTTATCACTCACACACATTTAAAACACATTTAAACTCGAGGTGTCAGGCGATTAAATTTTTCAATTGTAATTAATCGCATGACTTTAATAATTAACTCACGATTAATCACAATTTTTTTTCAAATCAGCAATATAGAGAGACCATATACATTTTTATAGATGTTTTATCTCTCACACACATTTAAACTAGAGATTTCAGGCGATTAGATTTTTAAATTGTAATTAATCGCATGACTTCGATAATTAACTCACGTTTAATCGCAAAAATTTTAGATGTCTTCTAAATGTACAATAAAATATTTTTTCTCCCTTTAACATGAGGTAGCTTGTGAAATTCTGCACATTTTTAAAATTGTAAAATACAACTTGACCCCAGTCTCCACAAAAATATGCATTATTATTACATTTATTACTGCAAAATTATGACGTATGCTGCGTTGTGACTAGAATTCCCCCAGTACAGGCAAGAAAGGGGCGGTAAATAATGCTGCGTTAAAAAAAATGTAGCGTTAAAGGAACTTTAAATTAACTCAAAATTAATGCACTAATTTAAACTGATTCAAACATACAAAATAATTGCAAGCATAAAATGTAATGAACATACTGTACATATTGTAGTGTCCATGAACATGCATGCACCTTAGCTGTCCGGTTTTGGCAAATATTTGACATTTTTAACAAGACCATTTGTCATTTTGATCGAATAGATGAAGAAAAAAAAAAACTGAAATACATTTTCAGAATGTTCCCACCTTTTTTGGCCATGTGACGCCATTTTGAAATTTCATTTAAATGTATAACACTGCTACTATTTGTACATTTGGTGTTTCTATGTATTTTTTTTTAACCAAAGTGACTGTCATTCATATTAAAATCCGTCATTAAATTGTCCCGCCAATTTTGACTGCGTCTTTTTAGAATTTTTTGAAAATTGTGACATTTCAACAAAAGACACCGCCACATAAAACACATTTGTTGGTATTTCTAATGAAACCCAGCCGTTGTATTTCATTTCCCTATACGCTTTCATAACATTTTTACATTAACTTAGTTCCAATTTTCCTTGTGAGCCGCGATTCCGAATAGTATACATTTCACTTGACCCTCCTCCTTCCCCCTGTTCGTCTGTGCTTTACTGCTCACCCCTTTCCTCTCAGCTCAAGAAGGAGAATTAAAAAAAAAATAAAAAATACATTAGAGACAATTCACTTCAAGGAGGCATCTAGTTTACTCAACTCTGCAAGCAGTCACAATCAAATTGTGCCCTGAATGTACTTATTGTGTTCTGCTGTTCTCCCAGCAGCATAAAAGTGCATTGGCATAACTGTTTTAAAAATCACAATACATAGGGGAAAAGTCTACCCAGGTTCCTCGGGGGCAGCGGTGGCGCAGACGTGGTGGCGGACAGACCAGGCTGAGGAGGGTTGTTATTGACGATGGTGCCGTAGGTCTCGTTGTTGACCAAATTTGGCAGATAGGAGCGCTGCTTGTCCTTGGCCAGGCCGGAGGTGTCGCGGCCATGCAGGTGGGAGTTGGTGCTCGGTGTGTAACAGCTGACTGGACGCTCTTCTCTGCGGTGGGGGCTGGGCTGTAGCGCACAGGTAAAGACGGAGGTTTAAAGTCGGTGCTACTCAGGCATACACGCTTCACAGTTGACGATGAAAGTCACCTTCTCGTCGAGATCCTCATCACTCTCATCCAAGTCTTCATGCTGCAGGCACCATTCATACTCCACGTGGACGTGCGCGTTGAATTTCCCTGCCAGTGCTTGGTTCAACTGAACACATGGATGTAGAAATGAGCGTGCATGTTGTGAGCGTCTGCAGTGAAAAGCAGTCAGCTCACCAGCTCTTCGCATTGGACGTGTTTGAGCCTGCGAGCGATGTCCAGCGGTGTCTCGCCGGCCTCGTTAGCTGAAATAGGAAAAATGCAGTCAATTATAGAGCAAAAAATCTTCGTCGTTTCCCACACTGAGCCCTCTACCTCTGTTCAGTGTGTTTTGTTGATGAAAGGCCACAGATTGTTGTGAGAAAGAGTCGCCATGGAGCCCAACCTCTTGGGAACTGAACCTCACAGATGTGTGTTTGTGTGAGAGGAAATCAGCGTGTGTAACCATGATGGCTTCTCATTTAGCTCATTCCCTGCCATTGATGGCTATAGATGTCAAAAATTCATTTGAACCATTTCTATTAGTTTAAAAAATAATAATTTTATTGTACATTTAGAACAGATATAAAATGTGTGATTAATCGTGAGTTAACTATTGAAGTCATGTGATTAATTATGATAAAAAAACGTTTTCATTATCTTTTTTATTAATTATGTCAGGCGATTATTATTTTTTTAATTGTATAATTAATCGCATGACTTCAATAGTTAACTCGCGATTAATCCCAAATTTTATATCTGTTCTAAATGTACAATAAAAACATTTTTTCTAGGTTTTCATACTATTGTTAACAAAAGTGGAAGAAATGTTAAATAGGAAATAGAAATACTTCAAATGAATTTTTGACGTCTATAGCCGTCAACGGCAGTGAATGAGTTAAAAAGATTATTTATGCTTCAGTCAAATGTGTCTTTATGTTTTAAAATACAAGTTCACATAAACATAATTTTAAAAGAATACCTTACTGCGTGAACCCCCCCCCCCCCTAAAAAGACCTTCTGCTTACCGATGTCTATGGAGGCTTTCCCCCTCAGCAGCAACTTCAGACATTCACTGTTGTCAGTTAGACAGCAGTAGTGCAGCGCCGTGCTGCCTTTGGCCGTCTGCTTATCCAAATTTAAACTGCAAACAGACAAAGAAAGCAAAAAATATGAATGAAATAAAATAATACTTTCGATCGGTGGCGCCTTTTAAAATGTCATCCGCATAAATGGACCGTCATAATATATCATAGTTAAATAGGCTCGCCAAATGAGCCATCTTCTAACTAATTATGGGACTGCTGAAAGCAGCACATATTACTCTCCACCCTAGAAAATCCCCAGATTTTTCCGCAAAAATGCGGCCCGTACCGTAGATCGCACCGGGACAAATGAGGTATCAAACGATGCGGCTCGATCTGACTCGGTGCGGCATTACTTTTCTAGGTATTCCGAGTTACCATGGCGACGCAATTCCCAAAAAACTCCCAAAAAACTCCCATAGGAAATGAATGGAGAAAGGGGGAACAAATTACAGATCAAGCACCTTTTTCCAAGACACGCTGCGCGCGCATACGTTATCCGACCGATACGAATTTTAGCTCAATTTGTAGGAATTTTTCCCATCTTTAGCTCAGTGTCGAAATCTTTTTTAAGGAATGAAAGCTCTCCCCCCTGTGCGGGTTCAAAGACAGTGAGTGAATTAGGCTTCTACCGCACTCTGTTGACCAATTAACTTTAGAGTGGCGGAAAAAGGAAAAGTCTACTTCTATTTGCAAAAGTTTCACTTCAAGTCGTCACCATGGCCACAATCTTTTCTCACTAGACGTCAAATTCTCACATTTTGTAGTCACGAGTGTCTTCTTTCAGACAAACTAACTTTTATTTGGCTAAGGTGTCATTTAGTATCTTTATTTTCACTTTAAGCGACGACAAGTTGGACCACCTCGCCTATCTCTTCCATGTTAAATTCAGGCGCCTTTCGCTCTTCATTTCTGATAAATCATAAGTTTTCAACCTGCTCTCATTTGGTCATTTTTCATCCGATTAAAAAAATGAGAACATGCTCGTGTTCCCCAAACCCTTGCCGTTCTAACGAGCCATTTCTTGAATCTGTATCTTGAACCGTTAAGTCGTGAGAGGCTTTTGTTCAAGGGGTGCGTCTTTCATGCAATCTCAATGGAATGTGGGGTGCGTGACGGCTCCAAGTCAAAAATGGGTGTGCGCTCTTAAAGGGACAGTGAGATATTTTTAGTTTCTGTTGATTATGGTTAACTTCCACATTTCTTGACCAATTTTTGTCATTTAAAGTTTAAGCTGTTCAGCTCATTTACATTTTTTAAAATACATTTTCAGGGACAGTGAGATATTTTTAGTTGATGTTGATTGTGGTTAACTTCCACATTTCTTCACCGATTCCAGTCGTTTAAATTTTAAACTGTTCAGCTCATTTACAAGAGTCAGCAGTCCCATTCAAAATTTCCGCGGGAATTTTTCTAGGTTTTTTTTGTTAACCTGTTCTGGGTGAGGAAGTCGACGATGTGAAGAGAGGTCCTGTCCACCAGCCTGACAGCCAGATGGAGAGCGGTCTCTCCTTGCTCCTGTGGGACGAAAATAGATTTGCGTTGAAGCTATTAAGACCTTTCAGAGAGGACAAAGCAACAGAGGGTGATATAAATCAACAGTCAGAAAAGATCACGTTTCAAAGTCATTGTAAAGGATGAAGGAAGATCACAACATTTGGTCAAGGTAGAGTGTTCCTCTGCTGCGTCACTTTTTTTAAAAAAAATTATGGAATATACGCACTTGTATAATGGCGGAAATCCCATTCTGAGTAATTGTCCTATACCTAACTTGACCTATACCTAATGTTGTGATCAGTGAGTGTAAATGGGGGGGGGCACTGACATGTCCGTTTGCAAGCGGTATCGGTTCCATCAGATCCACTCCCTCAGCGTAGACCTGAATGAGGGAGACGATGTCACGAGCTTTGACGGCGTCGCACAGCGTGTGGAGCCGCGAAGCAGAGTCGGGACATTTCTTCCTGGCGAAGCGCTTCTCGGTGTACTTGGCGATGATGAAGTCTTTCCTCGCCTGCCTGATAGAAGGTGGCGAGTGTCAACTCATTAGCGCCGTCAGTAATGTTGGCGGTGACGAGTGGGGAGGAGAGCGCTTACATGTCACTGGCGGGGTTGGGTTTCACTGCTTTTTCAGCACTTAAACCTGCCTCCATGATTTCATTGAAGCCCGCATTCCCCACATTCTTGGCCAGCTGTGGAACGTGCATGTTAGGCACCACATTGAGCAGCATAGTATTGATTCAACACTTAAATAGACATCCTAAACAATACCCTGCTTTTAACAACAAGGAGTCATTTGATCTAGCACACAGCCAAAGGCAGTGCTTCTAAGTCAAACAGATTGTAAACTCCCACCCAAAAAATGCAAACTATTCAAAGTATGATGACCTAGAATTATGAATACGAAAGTTGAGGAAGCACAAGGAGTTGAGCGATGCCGACAGTTGCCTACCAAGAGCTCGGAGGTGCTGAGGACATCCAGAGTGAGCGATTGGATCCTGGAGTAGTGAACTCCCAGCTCCCTGTGGATGCCGGAACATTCGATACATGTGAGGATGCCCAAGTTGGTGGACAGCCACGTCGGGTCTGGACAAAAGATCAAGAAAATTGCATATTGGACTGTAGACATTACATTTCCTCAAATACATCATGGCCTAAGTAGTTTGATTAAATGGCTTGTTCAAAAAGACGCCTCCATTTTAATAGCAGGATAAAAAGCACAGTTTACTCAAGCACTATTGCGCAGCAAACAGTATCACCGAACGAGACACATATTGCACATGTATTAGAATTTGAAAACAGCCAGGTTAATTAATAACAAAAAAATAGTTAAAATGTGTATGTAAAGAAACTTTATTCTTTAAATAATATAGTAACAATAAACTCAATTTTTGCTGTATTAACAATGAATTTAACTGAAACTATTAAGAATTAATTTAATAAAAAATGAAGAATCTAATACGGAACATTATTTTGTTAAAATTTTATATCATTATTACATCAACCCATTATTTAACAAGATTTTAATTAATAAATTTCAAGATCTTTTTTTTTTTCTTTTTCTTTTTTTACAGGACTCTTGACAATGTAAATGCCCAGCGAGTGGGCAGACCATATTTGGCCCTCAAGCCATATTTTGCTTAGACTTGGTTTAATATTATTCAAAAAATGTCCAACATTTGTACATGTACTAAAGTTCATTACCATTTACAAAAATCAGGCATCCCCACCAGCTGCAATTTTTAAAATTAACACATCAGGGGCATATTAGATTTATTTGTCCAATTCAACAATGGTGACATCATTGCTGGAACAACAATTTGACACAAAGGGTCGTGGGGGGGGTTGTCCCGGGTGTTAAACGTCCCACTCTGGACGTGACTGGCGGCTCTTTTACATGTCTGACATGTCAGAAGACGGCAAATTCGAAGATCGACTACAACCAAGCCCGGTCCTATCCCGTATCAGGACACAAATGCCAATTTAGCTGTCTGTATATAGTAAATCAGAAACTCATGTACACTTTCTGATTTAATGTCCTTGGAAAAAGTCTTTTTTTTTTTTTTGCAATACTTGCACCAACAGTGATATGACCTTGTAGAAGTTTAAAAGCTGCCTGAGGGTTTTTTAAGCTCTCAAGTGAGAAAGCAACTCCGTCCAAACTGGCTTTATACGACCGCTCAAGGACACGTGTTCAGATTTACTGGGGGGGATTTAAATATAAATCATTTCAAAATAATAGCCCATACAGTATTGTCAGCACTTACTGGGCGCTCCGCAATCGCAGCACACGTCGTTCCCCGTCATCCGCTTCACTTCGGCCAGGATGGCCTTGGTCAACTCCTGCACGATGTTGTTCTCGCCGACATGCTGGTCGCCTTTGAAGGCCTGGTTCAGCGCCTCCTCTTTGCTGTTCTGGAGCACTGAGATCCAGCTACAGTGAGGAGGCGCAAGCAGACACATAGAACGTATGTGAGAATGAAAAAAGTGAGAAGTGATAGTGGGGGTAAAAAAGGATAATAAAATGATGACAAAGTGTCAGACTGTGTTGAAAAGGATCTATGTGAAGTGGAAAATTGCTAAAGAGGATGAATTTTGGGCCAAAAGAACAAAGTCACTTTTAAGGAAGAAGATGGAACGGGCGCTTACATTTGGCAGTCCTGGTCGTCTTCGGCCTGGAAGTGATACGTCCTGTCATCTAAAAAAAAAAATAAAAAAAAATCATTAAACAGAAAAATGTAAACTGAAAATGTTACAACCTTATCTGACCTTAGCTGATGTTCTCCTTCTAACAGCTTTATCAAGGATCAGGCAACCATTTTAAAGTTAAAATTAGGTAGGAATTAGCCTTCTGAAAAGTAATTTTGGATGTGTTTAGTAAATCTTTGTAATGAGTTTTTTTCTTTTTCAATTGAACTTGAAATACATGAACTTATCTACGACACTCTAATTTATTGAGATACACCTGTATCATTATTCATGCATATATTATTTCATGAAATATTGAGGAAAACGTCAAAAGTAATATTTTTATAAAAAAAAAATTGTTTAACCCTTCTTAATAAACAGTGAAACAGCGACGAGAAGATAACGTCCTTGCTGGAGGTAAAAATAGAAACAACCCCATCCTGCTTTCTACCCAGCTGTGACCTTCTCCTTCATTTGAGCGGCATGCTGAGGGCAGGATGGAAAAATGGGGGATGGCGAAAGTAGGGATGAAAAAGTAAAAAGAAGGCCCGGGCTTACGGGATATGAGGTCAAAGCTCTTCTTCTCATCGGGATTGTGCTTCACCTGACAGGTGAGCAGATTGAGTTTGGCTGGCGGTCTGTTCGCCTGCAGACGGACAACACAAGTCAGTTGACAACATCATGCAGTATATTTGCAGGTAAGGGGAACTCAATAAATCAGTTTCAATTGACAACCAACTTCCTCAAAACTGAGTCATAAGCCATGAATGTTGTTTGTGGTGGTTTGCTTACAGTGCTGTGCGGTATGGTGAGGTATCCGTTCTTCGCAGTGCACTTCCTCTTCTGCCACACTTTCCTCAACCTGCATCACACGTTTATCAAAAGACATAAGATACAGTATGTTCCATTCATATGACCATCTTTACAAAATGCATGATTCTAGGTAGTTACTGTATATTCCATCGCACACTACAACCACATTAATATCTCCCTAAAAGTGTCAATAAAATCTGAGCATCAAGGAAGAGCCTACTAGGACAGATTTCATTTGGGGTAAATTAGAGTTCCAAAAACATGCATGGCAGGTTGATTGGACACTCCAAATTGTCCATAGGTGTGATTGTGAGTATGGTTGTTCGTCTCTGTGTGCCCTGCAATTGACTGGCAACCAGTTCAGGGTGTACCCTGCTCTACTGCCCGAAGCCAGCTGGGATAGGCTCCAGCACCCCCCGCGACCCTTGTGAGGACAAGCGGTAAAGAAAATGGATGGATGGATGGATAGAGTCCCTTCAAAAATGGTGGCTGGTCTGACTCCTATTTAAAATGAGTAACACAGCTACATTCCCAGTTATAATAGGGTGTGCACACTTGTGCAACCACATAATCTCAGTTATTTGTACATCCCAGTTCAATTTTTTTTTTCAACTGTAATGTACAGTATATTGTTCACATTAATGGTAGAATATTTTTTTAATATCACATAAACCTTGTCATTTTAAAAGGGGTGTGTAGACTTTTTATATTCACAGTACTACCTAACCTATCATATGCATTGAGTGAAGCAATTAAGACACGGAACTAATGCTTTATTTTTGTTTTTATAAACCCACCCGTCACTTCTCTTGTAAAGATAGCCGCTGCGCTCAGTGCCGTGCTCTTTGTTTCCTTGCGGCTGATGTAAGCTGTAGGTGGTGCTCTGCCGCACCTGGGACTCCTGGAAAAACAAATAAAAAAATATATTATATATATATATATAAATATATTTAAAAAAATAAATAAAAATGAAGCTTTTATGCACCAATAATCAATACCAACATTGACAGGCAGATGATGTCACTGTAGTTAAAAGTGCCTACTGAAAAATAAAACAGGTCTGGAATGTGTAAACTTCTCAAGGCCAGTGTTGACATGATACTGAGTTCTTATCGGAAGACATGCACAAAGCCCGTAAAATCGCAATGGTAGCATTTCTTAAAAAAAAAAAAACACACACACACACAAAAGTACAACAAACCAAGCAATAAGTCAAATACACAAAAATGGTATTGTGCACAACTACTATCACAATAATTATAAAAGAAAAAGTAAAATAACTACATAAATGTGATTTTTTTTTTTTTTTTTGCATCCACTTACTCTTCTAGACTTGTTTCACAAATTGTGGAGGCGGTAAGAGAGAAGAGAAAACCTAAGATGAGATGTTTTTAAAGTTCATTGTGCATAAGAACTCAATTAGGACTGTGCATACAGATCATTGATTAATTAATTAGGTGAGCCCAAAGTGAACAAATACGTCAATAAACACCACCAAAAAAAAGTGACCACTTTTTGGGGCGCAATTTGAACACAAAATACATTTAAGTGTATTGTGTTACCTCCTTCTGCTCCACTTGTAGCGCCGTCTTAAGAACATCGCGTAACTGAGTCAGCTGCTTGCGTTCCTCATCCTGCACCTGCTTTATCTGGTGATGACATATACAAATGAAGGAAAAATGGAGGTTCGTGTAAAGTGTAATGAAAATAACCCTCACTGTGTGTAAATCTGTGGCAAGTTTTTCAATGGAAGGCTTCAGGTTGTCCACCGCTTTGAGACCATCCTGAAAAAAACTGGATAAGAAGACTAATCAGGTTGTGACTTGTGATGTTACGCAAAAACAAGTGAAGGTATTTTAATGGAAATTTGCGAAGGGTACGGCATGAATCCAATGTCTTACTTGCACTGTGCATGGAAGTACTTGATGAGGTTCTGCAATAGGTCCACTCCCTTCTTGATTTTGATCTCGTTGACTTTAAGCAGATACTGTGAACGTTACCGGGATGGAGCCGCTTAGACAAAAGTTCAGCCAGAGGGAACATTTTTCTTCCAAACACATTTTCAACCTCCTTTTCATCTTGTTCACATGAAAGTAAAATGTTATCTTTCAAGTTCATGAAAGTAAAGCTTAAATCAAAACGTCTCAGACTTAACAATCATAAAACATGTTAAACGTGAGTCTGTATTCCAAAAATACAGACTGGATAGAAAAATTGGCCAAATAATGACATATGCAGACAATGTTTCTGGTGAAAATGTTATTTATCCAAACAGCTATTACTCGTGTTTGATTCCTTGGTCATTTTTGGTTCAACCACTAAAATCAAACAAACCTGACATGGCATAATACAGAATTACACCAAAATAACCAAACTCTTCTTTATTGAAAAATAAAATATGATTACAATTAAAAAGGCATCACACGACGTACCACAATAGCCACAAGTCGACTACTGAGCACACTAAATTCCCTGAAGCACAGATAGACCAAGCAATGTAGCGTGATCACCTGCAGCCAATTAATGGCCAGGAAGGGCGCATCATCACAAATCATTTGACCTCCACCGAACCCCTGAGACAAACTCACATAACCCCTGGGGTCCGATCGAACCCAGGTTAAGAACCACTGTTCTACAGTATTTCCATAATTTTCAATCCGAAAAGTTATTTCAAATCCGACAAATTTAAGGCCCCGTCCGCACGAAAGCCAGATTCTTCCCGTCTTACACGATGGCGCGGTTTCTGAGCTTGAAACCGATCACTTTTGAAACCAGGCTCCAGAGTGGAAAGATTTCAAAAACGCGTCCGTCTGGATGACGTATGCGCCAATTCTCGCGTGACTGCGCGCGAACCGTCAGTCTGTCAACAACAATAGCGGATAGCCGTGTCGTAGTCGTTTTGCGCAGCCTCCTTAGCTTGCTTCTGCTTTTGCAGCAAAATATTTTGCTTCTTTATTCCCACGTTCAACAAGCGGTGTTGTACTTGAACCACCCGCCAATTGTCACTTCTCCTGTGTTCGTCTTTTTCATGTTGTTTTGATACATGCAAAGCCATGTTTGTTCTGTAGATTGCAATAAAGTTAAATTGTCTTCTTTGCCGATTATTCTTCTACGCTTTCCGTTAACTCCCCGTGGCTGCGCTACAGCGCCACACCAGACTTGGCATGTACATTACAGCCGTTAAACGTCCTCAGCGTCTTCTTTTGGACACACGCAAGTCTTGAAATGCTTCTGTGTGTACGAGATTTGTTTGAGGAACGAAGCCAGCTTTGCTTCAGTCTGGACGGGGCCTAAGATCAACTAAGATCGTTGTGCTCAGCCTTAGATGTTTCATAGTGAGTGGAAGTTGACAAACAATAACAATTAAACTAACCTCACACATCTGTAGCTGAAAGAATCTCCTCTCCTTCTCCATCTCCTCGGCAATTTCCGCCCCGCTAATCTCTGTCCTGATCATACCGTGCTGCCTGGCGTGCTCCTTCTTCTCCTTCTCTATCTTGGTGCTGGCATGGAGAAACATTGCAGGGGTGAACTTGAGGTACCATACAAATAGACAGTAAAAAAAATATTGTAAAAAATCACCCCCTTTATATTTTTAGAAACCTACTTCATTGGGTAACTTTCAAAGCAAACGATTGAGGGTACATATTTTTGATAGAATCCATTTCTGGAGGTGATTTTACACAAAGACCAACAATGGTGCATATCCTGCAGGCAATGAGAGAAACATACTCTACCACACAATGGAGGGGTTGCTCCATTACATGCAACGTGTGGTTTTATTTTTTGCATAGATTACAAAAAGGATGCAGTTTTTGGGCATCAGGTCGGTGTTAACATAGAGATGATATGAAGTCGCTAGTTTTCAGCTTCTGTCTGCACATTAGCTCACCGATGTTGAATGGCATCGATATAAAACGCTTTGGGAAATAGTATCAGAGCCAGGGTGTGAAGCTTAAATCAAGACACTCACTCACTGTTGCGTTGAAAGCAGCTGTCGCTACCCGGCAAATATTTTACACATCAGGTCGGAGGCTTCCACTGACGTGATTACGTATCAGCGTAAGAGTGAATACAGTTGTGGCGATATCCCGCATAGCTGAGTTTTGTGTGCCAAACCGTGCATCCTCAGCTACGACCGTGTTACAGTCATCATGGCCGTCGCTAATCGAGAGACGCGTCTGCCATGATGTTTGGCCTTAAGCCAAGACGGTGCTTGCACAACTGATGACGGAGCAGAGAATCCAATCACTTCCATTGCTGTCAGTTCAGGAAGCGTTTCCTTACACATCTGTCGCCATTGAAAATTGAATGCTTTTTGTGTTGTAGTGCAACTTATCCAGATTTTAGTCAGGAAATACAAAATCAATCACAATCCCTGAACAAACATATTAAAAGTGACATGACGCTCCACACTGGAAGTTCAAATGCACCAGATCACGAGTGCTTTTGCTGGATTGATCCCTTCAGGCACGCGACTTGACCCCGACTGATGGTGGACTATAATGCCATGCAGCACCAGGCTGAATGCTTGATGTTTGGCACCCAAGACTGAACTGTCTAATTAAAAGGGTTTGGCGAGAGGATGCATTACCCTTTCAGTAAAGAATGTCCTTTGCAGCTTGTAAGATATATATAAAAAGCTATAAACATCGTAAATTTTTGCATGCACAACCACAAGGATGCAGGCTTCCCAGTGAGGAGGAGGAATGACGAGGGAGGTTATTTACTATATTGTGAAAGTGAGAGAAAATCACAAGGGATGTTAAGGCAGGGGGAGAGTGGTTAGTGACAACAATAAAAGGCACATTTTAAAATGAACATTTCAAATTGGATGGAAAAGCCGTCTTACACTTTAGTTTCGTAGTCCTTCCAGGCTTTGTCAAAAGGTTTTTTCAGATCCTGTGCAGAGAAAAGGAGAAAGAACACAATATTTATGGCCCACTTAGAACTATTCAGAGCAGAATGTTGATGTGAATGGAATGGACGTATGACCGAATTTCATTGATTGATTTTGTGGAAATTATTGCAGCAACCAAATCATTAATTCATTTTTATTTTTTGATGCAACAATATTTATTACCCATTAACCAAAAAAATAACAGGAAGTTTCTTTTCCCATGTGCATTATAACAATTTATTCTCTAATAACTCTGGCCACCTCTGACAAATAATACATAATTGGCCAATCCCTGTTGATTTGTCAACCAACAAATAAATATGGCAAGATCTAGAATAAAGAATGTTGGTATTGCATTTATTACACAAAAACTGCAGGTATGAACATTTGCCATATTAATCTGCGTTTAAAAAAAAAAAGGGACAGGTTACATAAATAAATAAATGATTCAAATTGATTTTCCTTTCCTTAGCCAGATATAAATTCATAAAACCATGAATCAATTCTTTTAATACGTCTTTTTTCCCATAAATATCCTTTGTAATTGTGAATCGAATCAAATCCATCCATCATCTGAACCGCATTTTGGGAAAGCTGAATAAATACCCAACCCTTGTGTTAAATTAAAAACCAAGAGGTGTTTCATCACTGATCAGATTATTAAAAAAAAAAAAAAGAATAGTTAAAACAAAGCAACCATGGCTATACAGCAAAACAAATGAAGGAATGAGAGTATCTACCAAGCGGAATGCAACATGCTGAGAGCTTCCATACTGACTAATGAGCAAAGTTAATGCGTATGTCACAATGGGAATCAAGAGAACTGAATCACCATCCTCATAGATGCAGTCCACAGCTGTCTCAGCGGGGCACAGGGAGACCAGGGGGGCTCCATTGTTTTGGAGGACATTTAATTCCCCGGGTCACGCCTACGACATGCAATGCTGATTTCTCATTGTCAAGGGTGAGCTTTCACCAGCCGCTCGAACAAAACTTTTGATTAAACAGCATCCCTGCTGTTGTGGTGCTAATTAAACACGGACTAGGTCCAACACAAGTAGATAGTAGTGAGTGTCACAAAATCCCACAGTAAACATGTTCAGAATTATGAGACTAACAAAAGGGTTTCATCTGCATAAAACTGATTTTAGATTTTTTTTACGACGAAAACAAACATAGGGTTTGAGAGCCATCTTGAGGCTGTAGTGCCACGGTTTGTGCTCCACATGGGACGGCAATTCCCCTATTGATGTTTGATGAGTGCCATGCTCAACTTCTCAAACCCAGGGATCAGGTTTGGTCCAGTGAACCAAATCCAAGAGCACTCTGCCACTCACTGAACAGTTCAAGGGTAAAAGACATCAGAGTGAGGAGGAGAAGCCTGGAAATCAAAGTTTAGAGCCCACAGGAAGCTGCTAAAACAAACTGGAAGAGGCTAAATGGAAGGAAATGTCAGCGCCTGAGAGACGAGAAAAACAGTAAATGCTAAAAATACCACACGTGGGCATGGCTCGGCAGGGAAAGGCAGAATAGGCCAAGACACAGGGCACAATACTCCCTATGGGAGAAGCAGATTTTACTACCCTTGTTCTCATTCTGGCTGGGAGTCAGGAAAGAAGCGAGGACATGGTGTCATGTCCTTAAAAAATGCTTCCATTAGCAAATCTACCACCTCCTACCACCAATATTGGCTTCCCCTCACATTTTCCCACTTCCATGCTGAATGTGCAGCAAGGTCAGCTCAGCAGCATAAAGACCAGGTTTTGTACTAAGGCAAGAGTCAATCTACACACAGGTACAAAGAACTCAAAATAGACCAAACAAGAGCACAGCTGTCCACCAAGACCACACATGCACTGGCATTTTCACAATGATAATATTCATTCAAGAAAATCCTGGATGTGCAACCTAAGGATAATGGTAGTGTAGTGGTTCCCATTTCTGACTTCTATACAGCTGGCGTGGGCTCAATTCCCACTAAATACCCCGTTTACAACCGCCCTGAGATCGTCTGGCAACAAGCCAAGGCTGTAGTCGGTCTTTGGCCCAAAAGTCAGCTGTCATGGTAGAGCCTCTGCCAAGACACAGAACAAGATAACTAAACAGAAAATGGAACGGATCATCAATCTGGATCCACACAAAATTGGAATGGGTCCACCCACGCACATTTTTTTTTTTAGCTATGCTAGTAACAGCAATGAAACTGGATCTATAGGCAACGTTTATTCCGACTTCCTATATACAATACTTGGCAGACAGTGACAACTGCATTCAATAGAGCAGGATTTCCTGCTATTGCATTTCACACAGGCAGTGCGCAAAAGGGGCCCCTATGCAATAAAAGTACGTTCTTACAGCAAACACTTAACCTCTTTCAAGAAAAATACTAGGCTACTCTAAAATAGGGTGACCAAACGTCCACTTTTGCCCGGACATGTCCAGATATTTTACATCCTGTCCGAGCGTCCGGGATTTATTATTATTATTATTTTTAATTTGTGAAAACCTCTGGTTTTGAGTGGGCGACGAATGGGAGGCGCAATGCACGTGTTGTTACTGCGACCAGACCGTGGACTGCTCCAGAGTCAAGCGTGGGGGGTGTAGGGAAAAAATGAATGCAGGTTTTGTGTGTACATGATATTATTGTCTTTTTTTTTTCCAAGAAAAAAATAGGGCCGCATTTTATGTAACTCACTTCCTGAGCATTCCAGAATTTTAGCTCACTGGTAAGCTTTGCGCTCCCAGACCACAGGGCGCTGGTTCAATCCCTGCCCGTTTACAACATTATGTCACTATTTACCCATTTGTCAAGTACGACTTCAAAAGAGAGTTCTATTTTTTATGGTCACCACGATGAATTGTGGTAACCATTGGCTATTATTACGGTGTAGCTATTTAATCTATGACAACAATACAGGTTTATTATATACATTTTAAACGAGCAAATGTATGGGCTCTGCCATTTGCAGACTGTATAAACAGGGATCTGCTTTTATCTAAAATCTCAAGCAGTAAGCAGGAGTGGGTGGTTCACGAGCCACTGAACCACAATGGGACGAGGCTCAGCTGGACTCTTGTGTCTCCATTCAGAACCACTCACGCCCTCTCATCTCATGCTTTACTTATACAAACACAAATGATTCTACAGTGCCCATCCAACCACGGCATGGCTGATGATGCCGATAGAGTCAGATAAAAGCATGACATCATGCTGGTGTCCACTAGGAGAATCCCTTGTTAGCACAACTAACTTTTAGACTCAGCACTATCCATTTTCCACTGCCTGGGAGTGCATTATGTGTGTTTATCTTGAAGAGGGACACCACCAGGTCCTGCAGGAACTCATCCATGGTCATTTTGTAGAAGCTGGCTGAGACTAACCCCAAACAAAGTCCAGATTGTCTTGGGTGGCGAAATGAGAAGAGATGACGTGGAGTTTTTTTTTTTTTTTTTTTTTTTGCTGAGCAAAAACGAGAAAGGTTGCTAGATTAGTCACTTGCAAGGCAATATTATTATACTGACTGTAGTAGGGGAGTATTGACATGTTTGTGGAAAACATTAACTACCAGGAAATTAATGTTGCATTCCACAAAAACTGGGAAGTCCAAAATTTCCTGCTTTACATAGCAAAATGGTTCCTATTTGCAAGTTACTGTACAGCACTGAGATGCAGAAATCTGACGATACATAACGTCTGTGCCCAAAGAGATATAATAAAAGCCGATATAATAAGACTAAGGTTAGATTAAATATCACCATTAAAAAGGGCAGGTTTTATAGTATAATTGTACAGCATTTGTTCACGTGACTGTATTTTTTTTATCCACATTGAAAAGATCCGTGACATTCATTAGAACTACTTCTTGACTTTTTTTTTTTCCTTTTCAAAGACATCTCCGGTCTTCTTTCATGACATGACGTTCAAGTCGAGTTGTTACTTTGTCTTTTTCTCCCCATGGCCTCAACAGCTTGTCAAGCGAGTCTGGACATGATCCTGTTTCCCCATCTGCTGACAGGTGGCTCTCGTGGGAAAGCCATGCAGAGCGATAATGAAGGAGGAGGAAGAAGACGATGGGGGTGAGAAGAGAGGTGGGAATACTGCGGAATATTGCCTTGAGCAACAGGTCGGAGAGTAGAGTTGCACTTGCATTATGATAGAAGTGACAATGTATGTGAGGGTACAAAAAGTTCAACAGTTCATTAACGCAATTGCATTGGTGTAATGAGAATCATCCAAGGGCCTAATAAACAGTAAGTGGTCAAGCATTAGGAAAGAGCGGAGCGGACAGATTGTGGAATTTCGTAAAAGGGGGACATGGTAGTGGTAAAGAGAGTTGAGAGAACAATGACAGGAAGCCACATCAGACACTTGGAGAAAACATTGATGCTGAGGCAAAAAAAGAACAAGGAGAGATAAACAATCCTGAGATAGACAGACCATGTGGATCAGGGTCATGGGGACACGTTTCCACAGCAACCAACCTCATTGGAGCTGACTTAATCATCATATTTTCACAGCAGCCAAAGACAAGGAACAAAAGGTCACTAGGCCAGAGGTGAAGTAACAACTGTTTTTTTGTGGTGAAGAATACATTTAGAGCTGCAAAAGTGACATAAGCATTAATAGTCATCACAACACACCAGCAAGTTGCTAAAAACGACATGGCCCCATCCAAAAGCATATTACCATAAATCACTTGTTTGTCTAGTTTGAATTGACATACCCAAAAGTCCTCCATTATCACCACCTTTTTCGCGGCAGAAATGCATTTGAGCAAAAACGCCTAAGACCTTCCAAAGCTCAGCCCCAGCCATTTTCACTGAAGCAACCCCCTTCGCTCCCGGTTGTTTTGCTAGGTTTTGACTGATTTTGCAAGGCCCACAGAATATTGCGTTTTATTACTATAAAAACATGGAACCTACCAAAGGAAATATTAGAGTCTCTTCTTTCATCAGGGAAAAAAAGTATATTTCTATCTGTTCCCGTTTTGCAACAATTTGCATTAGAATACAGCTAAGTTTTGTCATTATTCACAGATCTGTGAATATCCTGAAGGGGGAAGAGCTTTTTTGCAACATGGCCCTGGTTGATCTCTTATACTCTGCTGCAACCTGCTGGCCGTTTTTGTAATAACTACCATTGCTTCAAGCTGCATCAAAGCCTTCTGTATGATCTAGCATTAAAAACAACAACATAAAAACGTATAAATACGTCTTTAGGAGCATTTAAAATATAACGTATTTATACATTTTTGGGAGCAAATGAGTTAAGAACACAAAATGTGCATTTATGACACTGAAAGCTTAAGGTGTCTATGGTTGACCACATTTTAATTTTGTATTAGATAGAAGATTCTTTGCCTTTGTGATTTCAGCTTAGATGACTAATTGGCAAAAACCTGCCCGCTTGTCATCCATCCCATTCATAAAACGTTTGCTTGTATAGTGACACCGATGACATGACACAGTTTTTGCTGGCTTACCCCTTTAACTCCTTTCAGATCTCCTTTCAGCAGGCTGTCCAGAGGAAAGGTAATGATGTTGTTCATGTTCTGGAACTGGGAAGGAGGGACGGAGAGAGAGAGAGAAATTGTGGACATTATAACCTTAATATGGATAAAAATGTTCGCCAGCTCTTGTAAGGTTTGTAACTCAGACATTATATAGTTGACCGAAGTGGATTGTACATGCCCCTTTCACACAGCCTGTAAAAAACAATTTCCCAGACTTTACCGGTGCTGCTGTTCTGTATAACAGCACCAGAATTGGAGGGGTGACCAGGATCAAAGGGGTGGGAGCCTCGGAGGTATCACCCTCCATCTTGGAATATGATCCAGGGGATCCAATGATTTTTGTAAAATGTCGGTCTGTGAAGCACTTTTAGACCCTTTCGTGATTAAGGGCAAATTAAAAAATATAAATGACTTGACTTGCCGCCAACTGCAAGCTTTCACACCTCCACATCCTGGTTCGACAACATCTCACGTTACTATAAGGTATTGTTATTAAATCGCCTCATCTTGGTGTGAGCATAAAAGAGTCAAGTGAGTATATAATAGCGTTGGACTGGATACACAAGCTGCTTTTAGAGGAGTAGGATCAGACTTGATTACATCAACCTGAAATGAGATGTCACAGCGGCTCATTGGCCGCCTTCATGGAAAAACGGAGCGTCCTGGGCAACACCACACACACACACTTACTAGTATTCAGTGTGTTTGTGTGCCTCCAGGGGATTGAGACAATTAGGAACAAAATGGAAATCCTCTCCTCGCTGGATTTTAACACCCCCCTGTATCCACTTGCCCTCCTCCTCATTGTACGCACTCACCAGGTTTTTGAAGAGCGCAGTGAGCTCCTTGGTGAAGACGGAGAACTTGAGGAACGCCGACCCCAAATCAGGATCGTCTCTGTATACACAATTTTCTCCAAACTTCTCCAACGCTTGCGTGTACTGCTCCTCATTCTCAACGTGAGCTAGAATAAAACACACACACACACACATCCAGGTCAGCTTTGACAAGTTGTGGGTTATATAGACAGTGTTTCCCTCTATTGAGCCAATGCAAATACTTTATAGAACAAATTTTATGGCACATTACCCCAAAAAAAATAAAAAATAAAAATAAAAATAAAATATATATATATATATATATTAGGGGTGCATCAATCGATCAATCGGGCGATTTATCTGACCCGATTTCCTTTTTTTTTTTTTTACCGATCTTTTCCACCGGTCTCATTTCCCTCAGAGGTCTGAAAAAGTCAGCCACGTCAATGTTTTCCACTAAAATAAGATTGTAACTCTGAAGGTGTTATGCTGCAAAATCGAGATCGGCAAAAATCGGGATTGGCAGGTCAAGACTTTTTAAAAGATCGGTGATCGGCCAGAAAATTGTGATCGGTGCACCCCTAATATATAGATACTGAAGTTATATAATCAATATAATTGAGTAAGTAAGTATTGCTTCTTCTTAACATATATACTCAAGTAAAGGTCAAAAGTATGTTGCATCAAAAGTACTCTGGCAACGGAGTAAATGAACTGCCCACTTCTACATTTTCTTTGTTGCTACTAAGGATAAGCGTAAATATACAGAGTCCAAAAGAATTGTCATTTTTGTTATTTGTGTCTAAAAATTAAAAAAAACAACATCAATCAGGTGTAAAACAAAAACAAAGATGCACAAACTAGTGACCAGAATCTTCCATTGTGTCTAAAGAGCACCTTCTCTACATGCCGTCTTAGATGAGAGGGGACCAGCTAATGTAATCAGGACAGCAGCGAAGCTTGGGAAAGGGGCTCGGGGGGGGGGGGGGGGCTGTTGCTATGACAACAATCACTAAGAAATATGACGTGTGTTGAGCACTGGTTGGTTTGCGCTTGAAGGAAACGGAGAGGAGGAGCGCATAAAAATGCAAAGGTGAGCACTAAAAGACACCTGGAGCGACGCTGCCGTGACTCACGCAAACACACAAGACATGCTGTAGATCAAAAGCAGACGGAATCTGTGTTCAGCCATGCGTCAGGTTTACAGATGGAGATAGATAACATCATGTCTGTGGCTCAGATATGCATGGTCTTATTAGCTGAAAGCCTCTGAGTCACTAAGTGCAAAACGCATCAGACAAATCTCATTTTAGACACAAGGTCAAGTCATGGCAAGGCTTTCACCAAACACTTTACCGTATGCTGTACAAGGAACTTTTTTTTTCACTCCTTTTTTGCTGTTTCACCAACGGCGACCCAACAAATTTACAAACGAACACATTTCGACGAGGAATATAACAATACTCTGAAGTATTTATCTTTCCTAATTTGAGGGGAAAAAAAATCAACTATATTAATGAACTTCAATCGCCACATTCTTCTACTCTCTTTTTGCTCACCTTTCACAACATTCCCCAACTTCTCCTCCTCCCACAGTGTCTGCTCGTAACTTGTGGCTCCTCGTCACCATGCTAACTATGCAGAAAGACTCCCTCTGTTTGTCATCATTACTCACACACATCCTCACAAGGGGTTCAGGACAATTCAAAGGAGGTTGTTGTAACGTGCACGCTGAATATTGAGGCAGTCATTGGTGAAACTTCCTCTGCTTATTAGTCACACGCTTTTCCCCCCCCGAGCATCCTCTCTGGGAAGCATGAGGAAACTTTTATTGTATAAACACACAGAGGAAAAAAAAAAAGTTTCATCCCCACATGTCAACATGATGCATCATTTACGTTCTATAATCTCATTTTGCAATGTTTACATTCACTCACATACAGTAGAACCTCTGAAGGGTCGGACATAAAGTGTAACCGACCTTAAAATGTATTTGGATTTACAAACAATTTAGGAAATCCTTCCATCCATATTCTATGCCACTTGTTTGTGCCTCAAACGTTAAATAACGTTTAGTAAAATCCTATGGAGGAGTGCCAAAGACGTTAAAAGACGTTTTTTTTTTCAAAACAGAGGTGAAACTAACCATTTTCTATTGTTGATTACTGAAAAACGGAAGAAGGTAGAAACAAACTTTTTTTTCTGATGAAAGATGAGAGTCCAATCTTTCATTTGGTAGTATGTGTGTTTCCATAGTCCAAACACATACACTGTGGACCTTGAAAGATCAGTCAAAATGCTTAAATCGGCTGGCACCCACGGCATCCCTTTTCTGAAAACGCTTGGCAGTCAAAGAGTTAAGATCACAGAAGAGCTGGAGGTGGGCGGAGTTGCCCTGGACTGGTCATCAGCCAATCACAGGCCAAATACAAACAACTACTATGCCATTGGTCAGGCGTGGTTTTAACAGTTTTATAAAAATGTTCTTCACTCAAACTTAAGTGCATATTTAAACAAAATAGATTTCAGTGCCAAACTGTTGCCAAACCTTAACTGTACCGATATTTTTAAGTAACTTTAACATTCCTAACAAGTCAATCCTTCTTAATAGCAAAACATAAAAACAATTAAGTTAGACGAATGATGAAAATGTAATAAAGGCCATCACTTTTTAAGAGAGAGAGAGAGAGAGAGACCAGTATTGTATCATTTGGTAATCTTACTGATTCAACATGTCATCATCATTGCTCTCTTTTTTTTTTTAAATTAATTAATTTTTTTAGTGTGTGTGTGCGTGCGTGCGTGCGTGTGCGTGCGTGTACGTGCATATGTGCGAGTTTGTGCTAATTATTTCACCTGAAACCCGTTAAAAATCCCATACCCTTCACCTTAACCGAATACTTCAGAATCCCGCTAGTCGTGACGTTGTCAGGGGACCAGAGGAAGGATCAAAGAAAAGAAAGATGCAACTTTAAAAATCTAAAAACCACATAACAGTCTATCTAGCTGTTAAAAGTTTAGTTTAGTTGTAAGAATGGGCAGTAAGGCACAATACAGTAATAACTTACTAAATGTTGGGATTTAGTTATAATATATTGATGTACTTCTTATACAAAATAAGCCACAGCCCAAATATTATTATCCTCTAAAGCTATAACAGCATGAACACATTTCCATGAATACTCCTCTGCATATTTATTTGCTTTGGACAATTGAGGAGACGAAAAGAAAATCCCCACACAGGGTTTCATGAAGCTGACCTCTTTGTTTTGTAAATACATGAGACGCCGGGTAGATTTGTGTCATTGACTTTCAAATAACAAATGTTAATACAAGACTCTATTGGGTCAACTGTACTCGCAGCCCAGTGGCTTAAATGTGTTTTGACTGTAAACACCATGAGAGAGTTCTCATTTTGTTATCACAGTTTATGAGCGTGTTTGCAATGAAAGCAAGCAACTATGACCTATTCTTAAAGCAGGCTACATAGATGATGATTTTTAACTTTTTTTTTCCCCCTTTTTTTTTTACGTGAGAGACCCCACAGGCTTACTGTTAGCGTACCCGCAGTTAATTATGCAGATTTAAAAAAGCAGCATTAGAACGGAAAAGCAGCAAAGTGCTAATGTTCACGCAGACGCCCGCAGAGACACAATCGCAGTGATGCGTGTTAATGAGAGACGGGAGGTGAAAGCAGGCGTGTGTCCGCGCCTCAGCGGCCCTCCCAGCTGTTCCTTTGAGACTTTGGATCAGACAGCTGTCGAGGGGACCACAACAGAGCTTGCAGTGTTCACCCAAAGACGTGCTCAGCACATTGTTCACATGTCTCTCGCCCCGGCTCCCTCTCTTTCTCGCCATCAGCGGGGCCTATGTCAGGCCAAACAAAAGACGCTGGAAAACACCGGGCACTGGCACAGCCAATCAGCATCCATTCCAAACACTCACTCACGCACACACACACACATAGACATGTGCATCCTTCCACCGTCTGAACCAGAATATTTACGTGTTCTGACTACAGAAGGAGACTATGTGTAGAACCTCTGCGGGGAGAAAAAAGGCACTCCCTCTGGGACTGAGCAGCCTGGAATAACTGCATGACTCCGTGGTGACTTCAAACTTTGACCCCAGAGTGATATCGACTTCAGTAAAACTCAATAGAAACCAGTAAGGCTGGACAACTTCCTTCGTCACTTCAGTATTGGCATCTTTCTATGCTTCTAATTTCTAGTTCCTGATCGGAAAATGGCCACAAGAGGGTGACCAATACTGGTATCGGTCGACTGTCACGAGTACCAATACCTTGAAATAAGGACGGGTATCGGCTATGGGTGTGCCCCTAAAAAATCGATTCTGAAAAGAATCGCGATTCTCATTTAGTACGATTCAGAATCGATTTTAAATGTCCCAAAATCAATTTTATTTAAACTATTTTATACAGTCTTCCCTTTGTCTGTGTGTGCCTTTATTTGGAGCGCTGTTCATGTTGTACCCGATTTGGCAACTTAGGGGATCCACGCGGTCTAATACACTGTTAAGTTGTAGCCACATTAGAGAGTAGAAGGAAAAAGTCACGATCAAGTTATTCCAATAAAAGTTGTCTTTTTGCAGTGTGGAGCCGTTCTTTTGAGTGATAAAAATGCCGCGAGTAGCGCGCTAATTAGCATTAGCGAGTCAGACTGGAGTAGATCGTTACAATTCCTTGCACAAACATTCCACAAACATTGTCAATCAAATCATTTTGAATCAAAAATTGTTCTCCATTGAAAATCGATTCTGAATCGAATCGCAGGCCCAAAAATCGGAATCGAATCGTGAAACATTCAAAGATTCCCACCCCTAGTATCGGCCCGATACAACACTTGGTATTGGTACTCCCTGATCCCTGTTTTAAGAATCCTAAATTCATACTGGAAGATACTGCTCCCTTCCAGCTTGGCCCTAATGCAAGTTGACTGTAGCAGCAAAATAAATATTAATATATAAATATTAATAAATACAAATTCTTACATCAGAAACATAATTTTTCACACAGAAGCTGGTTATGCTGTTTTTGCGTAATCCTGCTAATGAACAGTGACCATAAATTAACTTTTTGCCATGAGTTTTTGATGAAGATAAAAATGTATCAAAACTCACCCAAACCAGACGTGTAAATGGCCTTCACTGACTTTTTCATCTTGTACAGAACACTGCGGTCCACATCTAAGGCCTGAAACAGACACAAATAAACACAAGAAAACGTGAGACAGGGAGGATTTCATTCAAGTCAGGCAGACTGTGGAGATTCCGGGAAATGACAGTAATTCATGTCACCATCGTTTCTCTGGCATGACGTTAATAAATGATACGGCTCTTTTTATTTTGGAGGTCTGCACAAGTGTTGCTTCTTTGTACTTCACACTCAGCATGCATGTGGAGGACACAGCCTGTGTGCTGTATCTACACTGACTGCAAAGTCATGCATTATTCAAGGAAGCGCTAAAAATAGACATGCTCCCCACAGTTATTGTATTTTATGGGATGTGTGTGTGAACTGCTACATCAACAGTAGTTTGCCATTTCAACATTCACTACCTTAGCGGCAAATGTGAGGAAGTCCAGTTCCAGAATATTCACCCATGAAGCTCGATGAGGTAAAATATGACAAATAGGTAATGAATGGTTAATTCTGACACTGTGACCACGGCAAGATATTAGATGCTAAAAGACTCACATTGGATCTCATTATATAGTGCAGGTCGACCTAATGTTTTGGCTGATGATGATTGCATATATTCAGCAAATGCAGCTGGGACAATACGCCACTGTACCCCGTGACGAGTCAGTGAGTCTCAAAGGAAAAAAAGGGGGGATTTTGAGGAGGTCACAAGGGTGGGCTTTTTTCTTTTTTGTACATTATTAAATACGCCTGTTCAAGCGGGCAAAAGCTGGCTCCATGTTTACCTACCCTGCCCCCCCCCCAATCTGCTTAACACGTATCGGATGCTCCAGACACTTTGCATACAGGAATCGCACAATGACTGCCATTCAGCCACAGTATCCACAAAACTGTACACACGCACACTCGTAACAAATCATTAAGGTGCCAATTTTCTCACAAATAGGACCGCTACTTCATGATTTACTGTAAATACACTTTACTAGATGCTAATGCCAATGCTATGTCCCAATGTTGCAAATCCCAACTCCGGCTCTCCCTGTGGTTTTGCATGTTCTTCTCATGCTTGTATGACTTTTCTTTGGCTTTATCCCCCGCATGCCCCCCCCCCAAAAAAAAATACATGTTAGGTCAGATTTGTGCATGACAAATGTGGTTTGTGGCGATTGGCTGGCGACCAGTCCAATGTACCCCACTTTCCACCCAAAAATAGCTTGGGGGGAAAGTGCTATAGAAAATGGATGGGGAAAACACATTGAATGTCTAGATTAAGTAAAAAAAAAATAATAATTTTTTTTTAAACACTGTATACATATATATCGGGAGGGTCAACTGCATGCAAAAGCCATTGTTTTGTCGCCTTAGGCGCCTGTTAAATGACGCATTTGAGTCATGTGTCATTATCCAATTAGTTTGCGTCTGCCCCAGAGAGAGAGAGAAAAATTCCCAGCTCCGACCTCAACACCGGCCAGGGTGCGACGTAAAACAACAATAAAAAGGCCGCTTTCACAACAGAGGCAAAAGGCATAATGCGTTTTACACAAAGCAAGACTATCGACAGTGGTGGATAATTCCCACTCAACAAAGATTGTTTGAAGAGTAACTGACCCATCCAAGGGCTCAACATTGAGTGAGTTGAAGGATTGACAGTGGATCTCTATCGATTCGCTTTTCAAGTCATGGAATATTGCAACGATAGCATACTTTTTTATGAGCCTAACAAGATACAACAAATGTTGCTTTTTATTTATTTTTGTGTACCAGACGGGCACAATGTTACTTCCAGAATTTTTTTTTCCTGTATTAAAGACACCTACAGAATTATACACTGAACACCACATTAATTCCTGCAATAGCTTCTGCAAACACCAGCCTGTTGCCGCTCCATTAAACACCTCTTTGGCCTGTTTTAGTTTTATTCTTACAGTGCTTAGCCTCTTTTTATACTTGTATGACCGCTAGGAATGTTAAAGGGTTACCTCAAATATTTATGGATTGTTGTGTTTGGCCTAAAACAAGAAGTCCACTTTGTTGTGCCTTATACACCAAATAAACATAAAAAAAGATGGCTATTTGCAGACTCGCTAAGGCACAAACCACGGTACTAATGGTGCAAGAAAGCCATCACTGCAGAGTTAGTTCACTGAGGCTTTGACAAAAAAGGAGTGTACTGAATTGAAGAAAGATGCCAAAGCTTTAAGTGCATCTTGGCAGAGAAACCCATTCAGACAACCCCATTTAACCTTAAGAGCAGCCTTTGTGGACCACAATGCACTTCGTTGACCTCATAACATCAAAATGTCACATATCAGCTAAGTAGCTCTATCAGTTAGCTGACGAGCCTGCTTAACCTCTGCTTGACTGCTACAGTATGCCTGTAATCACCCTATGAATCAATGTGACCAGTTCAAGCTGTAACACACGCCTGCAAGCTTTCTCGCTGTGTGAGAGGCAATCCGCTTTCTCATGTTTGCTCTCTGCAGGCTTGAGGCTCGGCCATCTTGTTTGTAGCATAGGCCCCCGCTCTAAAATTAGCTGGTTTGAACCCAGAAGCTATTCATTCCCAGGGGAATTCCACTGCCTTGGACGTTTCCAAAAAGTGAAAGATCACGCGGATCTTTACACAATAGAAACAGCTCGTGGTCGACGATCCAAAATCTTTTTTACTCTGCTAAAATAATGCATAACATCATGATGACAATCAATCAATCAGGCACCATCTGTTACAAGACATCTACAGGCACTATCAAAGCATGGCTTTATGGGGTCACAAAGGTCGTTGCCGTGGAGATCCATTTACTTATGGTTAGACGTTTCCTGAGTTTCAGGTTGAAGTGTGTTAAGTGACCGGGTCGTTTACAGTAAGTGCGTAAATTTGGTGATGTGTGTTAAGATACTTGACTGTACATATTCAGCAGAAGCACATTATCTCATGAGTCCTCGTGAAAAGGTATTTATGGTACTAGAGCTGTCAAAATTAATCGACAAGTAATCGATTATCAAATTAATCGACAAGTACTTTAATAATCGAGTAATCGTTTGGAGCCATTTTTTATTTAAAATTGTCCAAATCCTCCGATTTCAGCATATCAACAGTAATTGTTTACCGATTTCTGCAGCCCATCAAAATTACAGGAAGATAATTGAGGTGATTGTAAATCTCTGCCATGTTTCAACAACCCAAATAATGACTGACATTTGACAAAGTCAAAACTTTGATTATCATTTTTTGTTGATTTAAGGCTTCAATTGTATTTATTTTTTACAATGAGGTATCACTGACAACTCAGTTTTCTGCATGTACAAAGCAAGCAAAGTAACACCAATAAACTAAAAGCCAAACCGTTCAAAGCAATCTGCCATTAGTACCACATGCAAACACACAGTCGGACCTCCCTTTACAACACTCGCACTAACCTTACTTAACCCACTAAGCCTCCTTCCCATGGCAGTCATGTGAGTAAACAGTCTGCCACATGAGGTAGACGATGATACCAAGCAATAAGAAGGGAGCATTCTGGCATTCAATTATCTCATTTAATCGGTAAATGTGCATACTAGTGAAGGCATCTTATAACTTTTAAGTCATTGAGTTGCAAGATGTTATAGAAAAAAACAAACCGACCACGCAAAGCTTGCCAGACTCTGTCAATGTTTATACACATATTGAATCAGGAGCATCCAACAGGGCAGACACTGCGTGGCTGTTCTCCACCTGTGTTCTCCTGGTCAGGCAAAACTTTTGCTTTCCACAACCTCAAATTTGGGCAGGCAATGTAAACACACCGTAGTGTGCGTCCTGTGGAAAAGCTGTGACTCATTCAAAACATATGTCAAATATACAGTTCCACCTTGCTGGGCCGGAATAATCCCGCAGGCAGAAACCTGAGGAGGAGAGACAACACTACAGTCGGGCTGTTACAAACATGTTCTGTTCCCAGGTAAGTCGTTGGAAAGTCCGATGAAGGCAGCAACAGAAGAGACTGACTTGATTTTGAACATGTGATAAAACTCAAAAGTGGAAAAAATACACAACACAACTTTTCGATATGCCAAGTAAGCAAAGTTAACCAACGATTGCGCTTACTAATGAAAATGTTTCATCTGAGATGACAACTCTCTTTTACAGAAGTTGTAATCTTCTAATATCGTAGCATGGTTTCATTTGTAAACCTGAACTTGACCGAAAAGAATTGCCTCTGTTGTCTTCTCAAAACAGTTGGAAAAAATATCAGGAATTCAGACGGCCAGGCTCATCCTGAGGAAGGTTAACGCTATTTTGAATTGCCCTAATCATCCACTCCAAAACGAGTTTGAACTTTTGCCCTCAGGCCGTCGTTTTAGGGCTCCCCGGAGGACTAAAAGGCTCCGGGTTTCATTTATCCCAAGTGAAAATTATTTACCGGTAGTGATGGACAAATGAAGCTTCATGAAGCACTTGTGATATTTTTGTCTCCTCTAGATGACAAACTTAGTTTGAAGATGCAGTGGAAATGTAATCAATTTCCAATTGCACGATCCTTTATCTTTAAACCAAGAGCACCATCTAGAGGAGTCAAAAAATATTGCAAGTGCTTCATGAAGCTTCATTTTCCCATCATTGTCTACCGGTACTTAATGGTACCTCAACCTTAGGTTGCTCATATTTTTGGATACCATAACCATTGTTTCATTTCTACTGTAGTAAGTGCTACTTTAGATATTGTATCAGGAAATTTTCCACTTGAGGTTTTGTCACAGTCAAGTTCTTTCTGCACAACTCCAAAGTTGTTTAAACGTTTCATCTAGCTTCTAGTAGTTTACAGTTCCTCAACAATCACTATAAAGCAAATCAGCAGCTCCAGGGTCTGCCGCGAGCTGCCAAAAGTCACGCCAGGATGTCAACATCAGCTGCAGTGCAAAGAGAAAACAAACTTTTATGTTCACTGCTGAGACGGTTCACATTTTACAAGGTTTAGAGGAGCTGGGGCGGGCCATTTGTTTTGTTTGGTTTTCCCAGGCGACCGAGGCATTTCTACCGAGCCTTTTCCATCGTTCAGGGCAAAAAGTCAGTTACAAGCTCAAGAGCATACTTCAATACCATCTGTTTGATGATGAAAAACAAAGAAGGTGGAGAGCTGATGGCACCTTGCACACTTTTGAGTATTAAAAAAAAAAAAAGGTTATGAAGCAGCAGGAGACTCGTGAAAGTATGTTTAGCGGGACCAAATGTGTTGCTTTTTGAAGTGGAAGCTGATCTCACCTTGGAGACTTATTTTGACTCTTCCACATGAACGGTGTCGGAGCAGCAGCGGGAGCCGTTACTGCACTCTTAATGGAGCGTGACATCGTTCGGGAGAGTTGCAAGGGAAATTGTGTGTGCATGACGGCTTCTAATCAGCTGCAATATCAAGCGGTATTACAGTCTAAATAAAAAGGAGGAGGCCGTAGTTGATGGAGGAGTCACTGTCTCCTAAAAGCAATAATCTCATGGCGGCTGGATTCGGCTGTGCAATTTGATCACAATTTATCTTGAAGCCGCTCTCCCCAGAATAATTATGTAGAAAATGCAGATGATATATTTTATTTATCATATGCTATTATTTCTGTGAACCAGATGCCAAAATGATAATTATGTAAAAACATAACTTTAGGTCATTTTGGAATAAGTTGTTTTCAGCTGTTCTGTTTGTAAATTATTCTTGGTATTCTGCTTTTGGTTGTGTGAAGCATATTGAGGTGTATCATAAAGTTCCAATATTTTGTTATAGATATGCATCATTTGGAGTGTGACTGTCGTATTTGAATTACTGCAATAATGCGGAATTACACAATTATTTTCACTTTGCTATATAATTGCATCAAATGTGACAAATTCATTCTAACTGCAGAAAGAGCCTTCCTTGACTTATGGTAAACATTCTCCCCACAGCGAAGAATTCTGGGTCACATCTTTTGAGTGAAAGTGACAACAGGACAACACGCCTCATAAAGAGTCACCATCCCACTCGCTCACACAAACAACCCTAGAGTGGTCCGGACTACAAATCAATGATTGGAGTTCATTAATGAAGAAGTGCTGGGCGTCAGAGGACAATGGGGGGAGCAACAGAGGTTGTCTCAGGGAATCCGGGAGAGGACAGACTGATGGATGAGGAGCATGTCATGTGCTTTTGACCCCTCAAATGACAAGTGCCCAACCCCTTAACCTCCTTTTAGGCTAATAAACAGACACACACACACACACACACATATAACCACTAAGTCTCATTTCACTATGGTTGAATCGAACGTTTGAACTTCTCTGATAAACTACTGGTTAAGATTGTGGCTTTGCACTGATTGAGTCCAGACGGTAACCTTTGCCCCTGAAAGAGCCACAGAGAAAAAGCTGCTGCATCATAATGAAGGCCTTGATAGAGTGTGTCTCTGCATGATAACGCTAACTCGACAGTAGAGTCCCCGGTATGGCAGTGGTCCCCAACCACCGGGCCGCGGGTCATTTGGTACCGAAAGAAAAAAAATTGCATTATTTTTATTTTTTTTCGAAAATGATGTTTTATTTTTGAAAAGTGGCCGGATTCTGTCTGTTACATCCGTCTCACTTGACGCACTTCAAGGCCGCTACACCACACGTCACATGATACGTCACGCTAAATTTAATTCCAAGCTAGCAAAATGAGCAAAAAACTAACTTCTTTAAAAAGTTTATTTGCGAAGGGGAAACGGTCCAATGAAGGGACAGAAGAGGAACCTGGACCCTCTAAAAAAGGGAAAGCTGCCTTTAACAGGCAGTATCAAGAATCGTATTTAAAATATGGATTTATCGCCACGGGCGATTCCCACGCACCAAGCCCGCTGTGCGTAATATGCGGTGACCGGCTTTCTAATGAGGCGATGAAGCCTTCAAAACCGAGATCGCCACAACAGCACTGAAAACCCTGTTTCCATTTCCGACATTGTATCTGTGTGAAGCTGGGTTTTCTGCAGCGACGGCAACCAAAACCAAATTACGGACCAGACTGGACCTAAGTAGCACACTTCGGGTATCATTGTCTCCCATAACCCCAAGATGGGACCGTCTCGTTGCAGCAAAACAAGCTCAGGGCTCCCACTGATTCACTACTGCTGTGATTAGCGAGTATGTTCATGCACTTTGTTTTTGTGTTGTGTCTTATTTTGAAGGTATGTTTAAACGCTACCATAGCGAACAGAGTGTGTTGCATTGTTTTGGGGCAGAAACGATGTTGCTCATGTGATGTTCTGTTGTTGGTGCGACGTTACGGACACCGTTAATAAAGTTGCACATGACTACACAGTAGATTTACGTTCATTATTATTATAGAGAAAATACCACAGTTTTTTTCTTGTCATTTTATTTTGTTTTTATCAGCTAAACCTTTAGATTGGGCCGTGAAAATATTGTCAGACATGAAACCGGTCTGTGGTACAGAAAAGGTTGGGGACCACTGCCTTATGGGATGCCGCAATGCCTCTTATTTCAAACACAGTCCCCCGCAGGAATAACTTAGTACCTAACAAGAAATGAGAAGTGTTTTGGCAATAATCAGGAAACGGCAGAGCACAAAAGCAGCTCATCCCCTGACTTTAAAAGGGAACTAAACACTTTGGAGGGGTTTGCAAGTTGTATATGCCAACATCACAACTCTGTATGAACTTTAGTATCATGGTGAATTATGTAGCTTTTAATGATATCAAATAGGGACCAGTACCCATGTTTGGTTTAGACTAGTTTAGCTCTAATGAAGTGATTCATTTGGTCAAACAAGAACATGACAACTAACCCTAACCCTAAAATCCAATGGGCAACAAAAAGGGTACAAAATTTTTTTCATTGGTAGCCTTGGACTGCATGCAAGAGACGTCTGGTCTACCACAGACAACAATATCTATTTTTGTACTGTTCGAACAATGATTAAGAAAATAATGCTTGTTAGTCATAAAAAAGACATTTCCCATTCAGAAACATTTTTGATACCTGGGTCAAAACTGATCAACTCTTCCAAAGAATTTTGTATAAATCACGTTAAGTTTTTTGTCAGTACAGACGCTCCCCAACTTACGAACGAGTTACATTCCGAGCGATCGTTCGTAAGGTGAATTTGTTCGTAAGTTGCTTCAGTGCTATATTTTGTATTATAATTTATGTTTAAAGAGAATACGTACAGTACTGTACTACGTATGTTAGAGAGAGAGAGCGAGAGACACACAGTATGTACATGTACGTAATAAGATAAATAAAATGAAGTTTAACTTACTTTTGGAAGATGTACTCGATGCTTAAGGATTTGATGGAGGAGGAGGAGGAGGAAGAGGAGGATTTTATATCATGAGAGGTTCTTCGTCGTCGCTGGAATGGGCTTCAAAAGTTACTTCCTCCTCCGTAACTTCAATGTAGGAAGAAGTTGAGGGTCACGGAGAAGAAGATGAGGGTTGATGAGTATCTTCCTTGAGGATTTACTAGAAACTGGCCGAAAGAAGCGATCTAACGACGATTGCACAGTTTTCTTCTTTTTTCATCATAAATGATGCGGTAGCACTGTATGGCATCATTCAATTGATTTGCAACCTTTGTGCAACGTTCAATATTTGGGTCTTGCTGCTCGAAGAGTGCGATGGCTTTATCTATGAGCGACAGGCATTTCTTCTTCTTCCTCCTCCTCGACACGTTGCTGAGCCTCCAATGCTGGGTGAGCTCTCACAGCGCCAAGCGTCGGTATTAGCGGCGGAAAGAAGCACTACAGTACTCGGAAAAAGGCGCGCAATACAAAATCTAACTTACAGCATCTCTTTCCGAACATTTTTTGACATGCGCGCATGCACGCAGACATGTTCGTATGTACCGTTGTTCGTAACTCGAATGTTCGTAAGTAGGGGAGCGTCTGTATATTTATCAACACCATGTTGGATGTAGACGTGTATGGCTGAAGCCAGACACAAGCATTTGGCTAATCCTGCCAGAATCCCATTGCAATTACAGGGAGCATTAAGCTTCTTAGGAGGTACGCTCAAGACTGGCCTTCTATCTGCTCACTTGGGACCGACTGACCATTTAGGCAATATGTGTGAGTGCTTGTCCATCCATCCATGTGTCTCTAAGGCTATTAGATGTGGATTTCCCCGTGCGTTGATAATCCACGTGTCTGAATCCTTGTTAAAACTTTCCTCTCAGCCACCTGTTCTAAAAAAACGGCAGCTGCTGCTCCCAGCGTGGTCACTACTGTTCCCGCCAAACATTGGAGGTGGAGGAACCGAGCTGTTAGAAAACCCCAGAAGCAACACAAGATGACGGACCAACACATGGTCAAGACGTACGAGAGAACACTCGTGTCATCACGTTGGCCATAAACTGGATCGTGTTAAATGAGACGATTAAGCACCCGGTAGTGGTGAACAAGAATAACAGTCGCGGAGTTATTAAGTGCGGCCAGCTGGAAAGATAGTATCGCGGAAGACGCAGACCAGAATCAAGTTAAAGGCAACGAGTGGTTTACTGTGAACACAAAAAGTATAATAGGCTAAACAAGCTCACAGAAGGAGCTCATAAACTGCTCTATGAACTCTCTTTTGAGTTCATAGAAAGCTACTTGCTTTTTAACGAGCCTCATTACGTTGCCATGCCCGACCATCTGGAATCTGAACGGCTGGTGAGGCATTTGCAGCCAGTGCCAGCATAATTGATGCTGGGAATACCGTGGCCATTCCCAGAGGTATTCCAGAGTAATCCAGCTACAAAATCAACAGCGAGGCAACTTGTTTGACCATCGCATAGCTGGCATACCGCTGTGAAGCACTTCAGCTGGATGACTGATGACGCTGCCTTTAGAAGTCCACTCAACAACACCCGCAGCAATGACCCACGATGAATGACTTACTGTAACTATAAATACTTTTACCAAGCCAATTAAGACCAAGAAATGTGGACACCAAATGGAAAAGTAGAAAGGTTGGTGGAAATCGCTCAGTTTTGGCAAAGACAAACAATAGTTGCAGTGTTACAATTTGAATTGAGCTCGGAAAGCTCTTAATTCAAGGAAATATTGATTTGCAAGATTTGATGTAAGATTTCAGGTGTCAATAGGCACATATTGGTATAGAGCCTTTCAACACAGATTAAAAACAAATGAAGGAAGTCAAGAGTCTGCATCACAAGCACTGTACTTGTCAGGCAACTCTAGAATTTACCAAATGTAAATTTTACAGTTTGCAGCGTTGTGGAGAAGGAAGTCATGAATGGATTTAGTGAGCATTGCTTTACAACAACAAGCCTGAATACTGACACTTCTTTGCAAGTCTTTGGCTCAAGTCAGATTAGTTTCATACAATAAATATGAAGTCACGGTTGAGGGTTGCACTTGAGGTCTTGTACATTTTACAGGGAATTCGGAATTTGTATTCCCATTATCAGACCATCCGTAACGGTAATGTCCTAGAGCAGTGGTCCCCAACCTTTTTTTCACCACGGACCGGTTCATACATGTCCACAACTTTGGCGGACTGGCAACCCAGTGAGTTGGGAGTGTGTGTGTGTGTGTCGGGGGGGGGGGGGGATTGGCTGTTCGTCGGCTGATTAATAAAAAGGCTACGACAACAAACGCAAGTCCACTACCATAACAAGGGTACCAAAACGCGACTGAGATAATTAGCATCTTGACATGTGTCAAGAGTCCGTCGTAAACAGAGAGAATCTGGTCACTTTTCAGAATAAAATATTTTTAAGCCTCGGCTAATCAATTAACCGGAAGTACAGTAAGTTTTTTTTATTCTTTCAACTGTGTGGCCCGCCGCCGCCGCCAAAGGTGCCCACGGCCCAGTCCGGGTCCGCGGCCCGGTGGTTGGGGACCACTGTCCTACAGAGACAGACCCATTGTAGAGATACTGCATCCTGAGCATTACATATAAACGTAACCAAATCTCTCAGAAAAATAAATAAATAAATTTAACCAAATCAGCCTAGATCCCTGGTCCAACCCAGAATCCTGAGTCCAGTTATGAGTACAGACGCTCCCCTACTTACGAACATTCGTGTTACGAACAACGGTACATACGAACATGTCTGCGCGCATGTCAAAAAATGTTCGGAAAGAGATGCTGTAAGTTCGATTTTGTAATGCGCACCTTTTTCCGAGTACTGTAGTGCTTCTTTCCGCCGCTAATACCGACGCTTGGCGCTGTGAGAGCTCACCCAGCATTGGAGGCTCAGCAACGTGTCGAGGAGGAGGAAGAAGAAGAAACGCCTGTCGCTCATAGATAAAGCCATTGCACTCTTCGAGCAGCAAGACCCAAATATTGAACGTTGCACAAAGGTTGCAAATCAATTGAATGATGCCATACAGTGCTACCGCATCATTTATGATGAAAAAAGAAGAAAACTGTGCAATCGTCGTTAGATCGCTTCTTTCGGCCAGTTTCTAGTAAATCCTCCAAGGAAGATACTCATCAACCCTCATCTTCTTCTCCGCGACCCTCAACTTCTTCCTACATTGAAGTTACGGAGGAGGAAGTAACTTTTGAAGCCCATTCCAGCGACGACGAAGAACCTCTCATGATATAAAATCCTCCTCTTCCATCAAATCCTTAAGCATCGAGTACATCTTCCAAAAGTAAGTTAAACTTCATTTTATTTATCTTATTACGTACATGTACATACTGTGTGTGTCTCTCGCTCTCTCTCTCTAACATACGTAGTACAGTACTGTACGTATTCTCTTTAAACATAAATTATAATACAAAATATAGCACTGAAGCAACTTACGAACAAATTCACCTTACGAACGATCGCTCGGAACGTAACTCGTTCGTAAGTTGGGGAGTGTCTGTAACCTCTGCTAGAAAACATTTAAATGCCTGCCATCAGGGCTAAGGTAAAAGTAGATGCACTTGGGGACGTGAATGTGTCAAGGACAGAACAAGTCTTTAGTGCATCACTTCGGGTGTTGTTCTGCCCGACAACATCCAGTAACTGGGGCAAGCCTCAGACAGATATTCCCCAAGCTCAGGTAGCAGCATTTTAACCAAGATCAATACTTCACAAGGACGTCAACTCCGTCCCCGGGGATACTGTCAAGCTCCTCCTCCGAATGGAGCTTGTGTGGTCACATATTTGACATAGAAAGCAGAGCACACAGTAGGTTTTGTGTTTAAATGTTCAAAAGCAACTGATGGAAACTGAAAAAATAAAGGAGAAATCCCACCTAGGGGCTGTTTTATACGAGACCATTTTGGAAACTGAAAACAGATAAAAGGTACAATTTGGACAACCATTTTTCAAAACATTTGAAAAGGTGTCACCAACTGGTAGGACAATTAAGAGTACTGATTTCATCAGTCAACCGACCAAATGCAACAAAATGCATGCAAGCCGATCTTAGGTCTACATGCCTACATCGTGCTCACCTTATCTTATCTTTGCATGGCATATCACATCATATCAAGATACTCTATTCGTCGAATTGTAAAAGCATAACACTGGGTCTAGAAAGATAAGAATCATTTTCAGCTTTTCGTCTTTAATCGCTTTCATTTGCAGTTCCACGGACAACCTCTAATTCTTCGGAGAAAATGTACCCGCGATCAGAATGATTGGGTTCCAAACAGGCGACCACTCACCTGGCTGTACATCATTATTATCAGATCCGTGAAAAGAGTGGAGACAGAAAAGTCACTCTTAGGGGGGGGGGGGTCGTGACACAAAGCCCAGCATCCTCTTACTGGATAAACAGGTTTTTACCACTGTGGTTTTACGAGCAGCAGCACACACAAGTGCAAACATGCAAACACACACATACACATGCACACACACACACACATGCAGGAGGTCTACGAATTGCACCTAATAACCACTCGTTTAAGACTATGAGCCTAATATATCACGTGTTGGATGCAAATTGGGTGTAAGGAAATATTGTATATAAAAACAATGAGAGGTTGCGTGAAAACAAGCAACCCAATAATATGTACAACAATAACAATATGTACTTTCCAAACATGTTGTGAGTATAACGTGTTACAATGTTGTAGGTTGTGTTCTGACCAAGCAGGACGCATACTTTCGCAATGAGCAACTACCTGTACATCAACCATCGTAAATACTGTATGTCGACAAACACAGGCAACACACACTTTATTAGAGATAGACCGATATGCTTTTTTCGGGGCCGCTACCGATACAATTATCGGTAGTCAGTAGAAAAGGAAAAAAAAAAGGAAAGAAAAAAAAAGTAGGTGTCAAAATTTTTAATAATAAAAAAATTATAAAAACTCCAGCATTTGACTGCTTAAATGCCTTCAATGACATGTTTATTAAACAGCTTTTGTGATTTGCAACATGTTAAAAGTTTTTTTCAGCTTCTGCACCAACTATAATGTTGCTTCCGCACACTAACTCCCAAATAGCCGCTAATTTGCGGGCTAACTGTTAGCTCGTGGGCTAACCATTCACCCACACGCTAACCCCGGGATAACACCCAAATAGCCGCTAAAAAAACGCTACTAGGTTAGCGAGCTAGCCGGTTAGCTTGCGGGCTAATAGCCGCTAATTCCTGAGCTAACAGTTAGCTCGCGGGCTAACCATTCACCCACAAGCTAACTCACAAATAGCTGCTAATTTGTGAACTGTTAGCTCGCGGGCTAACCGTTCACCCACACGCTAACCCCGGGATAACTCCCAAATAGCCGCTAAAAAAACGCTATTAGGTTAGCCCGCGAGCTAACCGTTAGCTCGCGGGCTAATAGCCGCAAATTGCTGCTTATTGGCTGTTAGCACTGCATGAGCAACCAATCAGATGGTGCTGTGCGCAGGCTAATGATACAGTGGGTCAACAGCCGCTGACGGAGGACAAAAGCGCCCGCAAAAATAAATATCGGACATCAAAACAAAAAAAGAGGCCGATGCCGATATTCATAAAATGCTGAATATCGGCGCCGATTATCGTCCAGGCCGATTATCGGTCTATCCCTACACTTTATGTCTGATTCCTTTCCTGGCAAAGACTTAAATGTTACCTGGGGGTCTATTTTGTTTAATAACATCTAGTTTTCTTGTACATTTAGAAGAGAAAGAAGCATCCCAGAGATATACCCTGCCCTGATTGCTCTACTTGCTGCTCAATTTCTAACTAACCTGACCATTCAATACAAACTAGATGTTGAAAGCCATCTGGTGCAACAGATTTATGCATTAATCTCACACAACACAAACCAATTAATCCCCTTTGTTAACCAATTGCACCCTAAGAAAAACCTTTGCGGAAACCAAACAGACGCATTGTCATCACCTAAAGGATTTGCCTAAGCTCAATTAATAAGGTTGAAACTAAGTTGAGAGTAAATATCTTCTTGAGATTAGTGCTTTAAAGTTCACATCATGACAGTCAATATCCAATTAGGAGCCAAGCCAGAAGACACAATCTTTTCAAATGCATCGATAAAGATGTAAAAAGCGAATTTGTAAAAGATGAATGTCAAAGTGTGTTTGTTCACAGCTCAAATTACGATAAATGCAAATGTTCCCTATGCACTGCGCCATTTCATTGCCACCATAGGCCGAAGCGACCGCTAACAATAAGGGCCTTGTGTTAGCTGAGCCAAAACACTGGCAGATCAACGTCAAAAAACAACAGTGGAACAACAGTTGAGCGGAGTCAACAGCGACACTTTGAAACAAAGCTGTCCGATTCGATTCAAACTAGCAGTAACGTCTCCAATTTCACATGCTAAACTGACATTTTCTTCCAAACTGAACAGAAATAACCCCCAAACAGATTAATTATCAACCAGCGACAAGGTTGCGTAGCCAGGTGATGATTTCAGCCGACAGCCTGAGCAGGTGTCTGTCGGTGTAAAAATACAAATAAAACGAAGCGTGGAAGCGCTCAGACAGTTTAAGGCGAAGTTGTTGACACTGAGCCCAGATGTGGATTAGCCTTAGGTTAAAAAAAGAAAAAGTGTCTCTTGGGAACATTTATACAATGGGAAGGTAGAACGAGCAGACAATAGTGTAACTACTTGCAGCATTTCAAAATTAGACTGATGCTTTCGAGGAAAGCATCACAAAAACTCAAATTGCCGGTGAAGATTGCCAGTCACATTAGGGGTGTGACAAAAAAATTGATTCTCATAAGAATCGCAATTCTCATTTAGTACGATTCAGAATCGATTCTAAATGTCCCAAAATCGATTTCATTCAAACTATTTTATACTGTCTTCCCTTTGTTTGTGTGTGCCTTTATTGGGAGCGCTGTTCATGTTGTATCTGATTTGGCCACTTGGGGGCAGTGTGGTTCCACGTGGTCTGATACACTGTTAAGTTGTAGCCACATTAGAGAGTAGAAGGAAAAAGTCACAATCAAGTTATTCCAATAAAAGTTGTTTTTTTTTGCAGCTTGGAGCCGTTCTTTTGAGTGATAAAAGTGCCGCAAGTAGCGCGCTAATTAGCAGTAGCGAGTCAGACTGGAGTAGATCATTACGATTCCTTGAACATCTATAAATTGAAGCAAAAAAAACATTGTTAATCAAATAATTTTGAATCAAAAATCATTTTTAATCGAAAATTGATTCTGAATCAAATCGGAATTGTATCAAGACATTCAAAGATTCCCACCCCTACTGGTCATAGCAATATATTTTTTTTTTATATGAGCTAAACTCTTATGGATTCAACCAAAGTGTAACATCTTCACCAACATAGAAGAGTGCAATTGCCTTGATTTTACGTTCTTTCTTAGAGGTTCCTCTGCAGTTCGCTTGCTTACAGGTAAAACATTTGCAGACAGAGGAAGTGACCAAGTGGCCCACGTCACCTTACATCTTATAGAGGCAGAGGCACACTAACACACATATACATGTAGTACACACACAGCCTGCCGCCAACCAGCTCATGTGGGAAATTCTATTTTTACCACCGGGGCTGGGCGAGGCTCTATGCCGTGGAGCACACAAAGTCGGGAAACTCTCACAGGGGAGAAGGGATGCCGACGGGGAACAAAACGGAAACCCTCCTCCAGAAAACCTGCATGTCGCAAGGAAGCAGCACAAAAGTGCTTCCAACCCCCATGCAACCGTTAAACGTCATATTTGCATCTAAGATAAATTTGGATCGAAGTTGTTAAGTCAATAGAGAAACGCCTCACAGCCCAGTGTCTATGAATGTCACATAACACTCACTCATAAGATACACATGCACTACCTGTTAGATGAGATCCAATGCAAGAAATATGCTTTTACAAAGATCATAATGTTCAACATTTAAAAATGGCTGTTATAAATGTTATTCTCATGTAATTCAACTTGGGTTCCAAAAATTTGCATTTTAGGCTCAATGAATACACTCTAATTGCCTATAGGTGTCAATGTTAGGGTGAAGGATTGTCTATATGTACATTGCAACTGGCTGGCGACCAGTTCCGGGTGTACCGGCTACAAGTGCTACAATTTACGCATTCATGTATGTCGTGTCACACATGGTATGGTGCCTTTACGTTACGGGAATATTATGCACATCGCCAATGTGTATTATTAAAGTGTGTGTCGACTCAATCGTGTTGTTTATGTCAACAGGGATTCCCCACAAGTTCACCTGCCAAGGAAAACAATCCAATTAAAATTAATTGGTCCCTAAGTTGTTTTTGAGGCCATCAATCTATGCCAACGATGTACATTGGCAGGCAGGGTAATTACATTCCCTCCCACTAGATGGCAGAAGGTACACAATTAACCTGTGTATCCACTTTTTTTGGCATTTTTGTTTTAGTGATGCGCCGTTATTTGTTTTTCTAATTTACAACTCAATGAAAGTTGCCAAAGACTACTCACTTCCTCCAGTGCGGCTACGGTGTTCCTGCAATGGGACATCCTGGTGGTGAAGTTGGAGGCGGTGGGTGACTTGTAGTCCTCGTTGGTCTCCACCACAAACTCAGAGACTGTGATCTGGTCAGGCATAATTAATACTCCCAACACCGTTTTCCACCTTTACTGTCGGATAAACAGGTGACGAGTTCTTTTCAACTACGCCTCCTTCTCTGTTCTGGTATAAGAAAGGGGGGGAAGTTCAAAGAAGCGGCAATTGTGTCCTTGACGACCCCGACTGACAGTGAACCATGTCTGGGTAAGATCTTGGACAACGCTCGGTCCCCGACACGGTGCTCCGCGGTGATGGGGTAGTTTTCTTAGCCTCTGGCTACCTTTCAGTTGAGGTACTGCCACTCCATTCGGGTTAAACGGTTGTCCCTCGATTGGATATAGACATTGAAGTTCCCTCCGTGAAGTCTTTTGTCCTCTCGTGTCCAAACGTGGGACTTGAAGGGGTAGACTAGTTCACGACAGCGTCAGCGAGCCCCGGGAAACAACAAGACTACGTCTTCATCCGAAGCGCATGGAATCCACAAAGGTAGAGGAGGGGATTCAACGGACCGGCAGTAGCCAATAGGAAACAGCGCCTGGGAAGCGGGAGCCAATCAGAATTGAGTATGGGCGTGTTCTTATGCTACCTTTGGGTACTCTACTGAAACGATCGTAATTATGACTATTCTGAAGACATCATTGCACACGATTAAAAGGAAACTGGACTGAGCAAGATCTGAATTTGTATTATTATTTAATCAATGCCATAAAAATATTTTTCATGTTTATGTTTTACAATTCTTAACTTTCTTTTAGTTATGTGTCGGAGATGACAACATTTTCCAGTAGTACATGAATGCAACATCCTGGTTAAATTGTCCTTTAAAATAATGTGTTGAATGAATGAATTAAAACATTCATTCATAATATTTCCTCCATCTTTTAAGCTTATACCACGCTATGACAAAATAGTGCTGGGAGTCTAGAAAATATGATTCAAAGAACTGTATAACGCTGTATTTGATATAGATCGTGTTTTAATCAATACCATGGGGGAATTAATGATGTTATTGACACTATGTAGTTAGATTCCATGCTATGATCGAATTTTGCTGACAATGTGTTACGGATATGCATGCTTTTGTATTTATCCCATGAGGGAAATAAAGTTTATGTATACTTCCTGTATGCTCTGCTCTATGCATTTACCATTACTTAAATGTATCAATAGAGACACAGAAACACAACGGTGTTCATTCACTGTAATGCAAATCTCTGTGAACAGTGAAGAACTGGATGAACAGGATCTACGCTAAAGCTGGTATTAAGACATTACACGTCGTATGCCCCCCCACACACACACACACACTTTTTTTTTGCCTGAATAAACTAGGGTAATAGAATAGCAATACACACAGCTTGTCATTATTTACCAGACTTATATTCTTGTCTCAGAGTACTATTTTCCCTTGGTTATACGTTTTAAAACAATGTTTCCAAGTTCCAACCCAAGGCAGGGCTGGTTATAAATAGCATGAGAGCAGCTTAGACAGCCTTCAAATCAAAAAGTGAACAGTGCTGTTCGCACATTCTTGCAGTTCTGCAGTGTCTCCTGGCAAGCTGCTAAATGAAGCGGCCCAGATTTGGCCTGACCCTGTCTGGCACAAAGGCCTCATCCGCCTTATGAAATGACAATGTAGACACCTCGACAAATATCTGCTATCCAGATTCATAGTTGCTCAGTTAGAGGGCAGCAGAATATCCGGCTTTCCACCTGTCTGCGTCAATAGCCTAAATGTAGTCACACATAAAATGTGCCTAAAAAGTCAAACCAAACTTTATTGCTGGCTTTGACATAATCAACAACATTTGGAGCAGTGTATGAGCATTAGCATGTATACATTTTACAAGTGAAAGCTCATGTCAATAAAATGAAATGTTAAAAATATTAGCTAGGTTCTCTGGACATTTTCACGTCAGTCATAAACTATTTTGCATTATTTCCAAATGATTTTTTTTTCATAACGAATTACTTGCGAGACTCTACTTCACATTTCTCTAAATACTAAATGTTCCAAATTGATTAATGTATGTAATGTATTTGTCTATGTACCATGCATTTTTTCAGAAGCATGATATAAATTTACTTCTTCCATTTTCGGGGATTAGAATTTGTCATGTACAGCAAGGCGCTATCTTGCAAATCAAACCATAACATGTGTTCTACAGCAGGCAAAAAAAAAAAAAAACACCCAGTCCAGCTGAAACTCGACGCAATTAATGGCACCAAGTACAACCTGTTTAGAATATGCACACAATGTACATGACATTCTTGACTTGGAACACACCCACCTCGTTATGAGATACATATTGACGCAACACAATGTCATGCTCGCCAATGCAAGAGCCGTATCTTAGCAAAAAGAACAATGCTCAGTATGTACTAATAAAAGGCTATAATTTCCAGTGCAGAACTGAGATAGGGTTTTAATATTATGCAACTGCTATCTTTGTTTAGTTTTTTTAGAGAAATACTAGCTATTTTCTGGTTATTAAACTACAGTACTGTAGTGACTGTAGTCTATAAGTAAAGCATTATAAATCAAGAGCCCCCTCTGGTGGATATTTGAACTTCTATTAAAAACAAAAAAAGAAAGATGCTCAAAACAGGAAGAGTTTCACTCATTTAATGTCACATTTTCAAACAACAAATGGGTGAAAGTGGCAACGGCAGGAACATCAAATAAAAGATGACGTACCACAATTTAATTATGTCTATTATTATTGGTCACAAACACTAAACGGATGATATTAATAAATTCAAGTGTCAAAAATCGTACCCATATAGTTGCACCAAACTATTGCTGAATGCGTTTATACAAACTGTCACACTATGTACCACTTTGTGACGTATGTTGTACCAAATGACCGCTCGCCACAAATGCATTAAAATAAATGCAACTATTTCATTTTGTTCTCCAGCAGCTTTGATTTTGAACTCAAAAGTCCAAATTAGATTGTTTGTGTGGGTCGAGATAGACTCTATTGAGAGGGGGGAAAAAAAACTTGCTTCAAAGAGGAAGGGTTGCATTCGTCAGTCATAGTCGTCTCCTTTTGCCGGTTTTATTTTTCTCTCACCATCCTCAAGACTTGCCTGATGCGAGTGCACAGTCAAAGGAAGCTGAGAGCACCTTGCAGATGGACTGAGACTGCTCCTGTTAAACATTTTTAAAAAACAGACAATCAAGTATTTTTTTTATTTTTTATAGCGCATATATTTATTCATTCGCTGACACTCACATAGCTGTTGCACTGGTACACCCAGATGCTGCATCCCTCCTGCTCGGGGTCGGTGGTTTTGAGAGCCAGGAGGTTCTTCCCCGCGCCGAGGCCGTCGTCGTAGCACAGCATGCGCACGATCAGGTAGAGAGGGTGGCGATGCAACACATCCTGAAGGAATAATAATAATAATAATAATAATAATACGTTTTAGCTATCATACAAGCGTCAAAAGAAGTTATTGATGTACAACAAAACTAGATAGAAAATCATCCTGTCAGGTGAGTGGCTACATTTAGAAAAATGTAGTGCTTTGCTGCCATCTTGTGGCATCAAGAAGCAGTTAAAAACTTTTCGCAGCGTGTCAATTACTGGCGGATTTTTACTATTCATGTCAAGAAGTGTAATTCAAGTCAATACAATTGTATGTGTTCAGCCCAAGGTTATTTTAGTTAACTAAAACTAAAATAAAATAAAAACTGTTTCGTTAACGAAATAAAATAAAAACGAAAATGCTTTTTAAAAAACGAAAACTAAATGAAACTACATTTTACAAAGCTAACTAAAACTAACTATAATTAGAGCAAAAATGTCCTTCGTTTTAGTCTTTGGTAATCAATTTAATGCATGAGCCTTTGGGGATGATTTATTTTGATATTAACCGGTATAAGGACATTTGAAAGTGTGTCAAACAAAAGTGACGTCATCTAGCAGCAGCCAATAGAAAAGCACCTTCAGATGACGTTGCTTCCATGGTGTTTTTTTAAAATATTGCGCACAAGTAATACACACTTGAAAAAAACTTTTTAAAAACTAATACTAAAACTAAGCATTCATGTAAAACTAAAACTAATAAAAACAAACAAACAAATGAAAAATTCCAAAACTCTAATAACCCTGGTTCAGCCTTCATTAAAAAAAAAATTCCCTGTTTTGATTGGCTGCTTCATTCTTGTCATACAAGAATAAATATAGATGAGTATAGTCTTAAAAAACTTAACATTGTACTCAGCAGCTAAGATGGAGATATTTCCTCTGTCAATTAATATCATCACCCGGTAGTGATGAGATTACAAAAAAAGTGGAGTCAAACCTGAACTTATAGCAACAATTTAAAACACACAAACACTTTGGTAAACTCACACACTGGTCCAGAGAGGCCACTTTGACTCCGTGTTTCGACACAACTAAGATCATTTCCTCGTCTCCTGGCACAAATGGCAGCTTTCCATCTTGCTAAAAAAAAATAAATAAAATAACGTTTTTTTCTAATAAAGGGAGATTTGATTTCATACAGCTCTTGTACTGTACCTGATTCGATAAACTTTTTTTTTTTACCTGAGCGGCATCAATGTAGTTGATGAGGTCGAGAGGTTCCTGGAGCGTCTTGCTCATGTCAAACTGCAACCTCTCAATGGCTCCCACATACTTCACACGGAACTCTGCGCACGTTTCGGATGTGTTGTTTCCTAAGGTTATACATTTTGGGCACCCATGAGAGGAGGAAATTGAATACAAGTGCCCGGATGATGAAGTCCCACTGACCCGAGCACTTGGCGGAGTCCGTGTCGAGGCTGGCGACTGTGCTGGACCTGGATAAGCCACCCAAACTGGAGTCTACAGACTACGGAAGACCATAACATTAGGTACCTGCATGATCTAATGAAATACAAAAACGACATGCTTTTTTTTTTTTTTGTCGAGTTGAGCGAGTCTGGTTACCGTACCTTACTTTTGGTGCTGATCTCACTGCTCTGAGAGCTACTGCTGCTGTGGCGTTTTTTCACCTTGCGGAACATCTTTTACTTTCGCATCCTGGACCGCCGCTCGCAGCCCACCTCCAACCTAAACGCCACCAAACATTTTTAACATGTTGGAACTTGGAAGACTACGGAAAAGTCCTCATTTTGCTTGACAATACGTTTTATATGGGGTATATATTATTATGTTAAATCACATTTACTCGGTTATCTAATACCATTTATATGTATGTATTTTGTCACAAAAAACACATTATCTCCCTGTGATAACTACTATATTGTATAATACTGCATTCCTTTTTCATTTCCTTTAAAAAAAAAAAAGTTTATTCAATAACAATTCATTACATTGCTTCCCGCAGACCAAAAGCTGCCGTGGGTGCATGTGGCCATAAAATATTTAGGAGTCACATATCTGTTACACAATTCCCGTTAGCCCAAGTATAATTTATATTCGCAAATTACATGTTATGGCATGAATAACTCTGTTGTGGCCAGCGCCTAAATTTAGTAACGAAAACACTAAAACCGAGTAAAACCGTTCATTAGTCGGTAGTCACATCCCACGCTCAATGTCGCTTTCGTTTCAACGCTGAAGTTGGTTAACTTTCACTCCCTTGAATGCCTGCAGTTATTAAAATAAATTCAGCACGTGCATACCTATCCGCAGTGATGACGCGTCAGTGTACCGTTAACATAACTTCGTTGATCACCCTGCCTGCCTTCAACCAGGCGTTTGTCGGCTTTTATTCCTACGACTTTAGCTTCTCGAGGAGTTTCACAGCCTCCACCCAACGTTTCTTAAAGGGACCTACCCAATTTAAGCCCGTAACGGCTCTAAAAGTAGACTGCTTTCACTAGAGCTGAACATTAAACCAATAAACCTGTAATTGTTTTTACTTTTGATATACTGTGAAGTATTATATTATAATTTGTCCTAAAATACACATTATTCTGGCACGGAACATTTATTCCGGAACTTCGCTATTTCCTCTTATTCGTATCGGCGGTGTTTTGAGAGACGACCGGAAGTGTCCCGTTTGTCAGAGGGACCGCCTCCTCATTCATTTTCAAAACATTGCGCTATGATTTTATTGTGATCGTTGTCATTTTTACACTGTGCTTTTCGGTAGATATGGCTTCAAAACGCAAAGTGGAGGTGGTCGTCCCGGCAGAGGAGAGTGACCAGCTTCATATTCGTCCGCTGTACGCTGACAAATTAATTAATTATGTATTTATATGATTGTATCTCTATGTAAATTAATGTTAGCTAACGTTATTTTTTGTGTGTATTTTCTTCAGGGGTGCTGGGCAGGAGGTTGGGAGGTCTTGTATTATCCTGGAGTTCAAAGGAAGAAAAATTATGGTAACTATTTATTGTAGCCAATATTTTGACAGCTAAACGGGGGGAGAGAGAATATATGTGTGTTTAGAGGCTATAATTTGTTTTCATTTGTGTGTTTGTCAGCTGGACTGTGGCATCCACCCTGGCTTAGAGGGAATGGATGCCCTCCCCTACATAGACTTGATTGACCCCGCAGAGATTGACCTGCTGCTCATCAGCCAGTGAGTCTCTCTCGTATTTTTTTCAGGATAAGGAATTTGCCCTTTTTTTTTGAGTTGCAAATAAGACCGCATGCCGTACCATGCCTGGATCATGTTTTCATCTAATTAGGATAGACCCGACTATTTATATACAAGCAATTAAAAAGTCAATTTGATATACTGTACTAAATGTAACTTTTGAAACATACAACGTGGGACTAAATATTACATTTGTTTTGTCTCCAGTTTCCACCTTGATCACTGTGGGGCTCTGCCTTGGTTCCTCCAGAAGACCAGCTTCAAAGGCAGAACCTTCATGACCCACGCCACCAAGGCCATCTACCGCTGGCTCCTGTCCGACTATGTCAAAGTCAGGTAAGTTACGAAACCCTTTATTCGAGTTTAAACTACAATACACCTGTAATTTGTCCTCTTTTTTTTTTTTTGTAGCAACATTTCTGCAGACGACATGCTATACACCGAGACGGACCTGGAGGAGAGCATGGATAAGATTGAGACCATCAACTTCCATGAGGTCAAGGAGGTGGCGGGGATCAAGTTCTGGTGCTACCACGCCGGCCATGTGCTGGGAGCGGCCATGTTTATGATTGAAATAGCCGGTGTCAAGGTAGCAGCTTTGAATTGACTATAGAGTACTATTAAACAATTGAAATAAATGTTTATTCTGTTCCTTACAAAGCTGCTGTACACTGGAGACTTCTCACGACAGGAAGACAGGCACCTCATGGCGGCTGAGATCCCTAGCGTCAAACCGGACATCTTAATCATTGTACTATCCCGAAATTCAACATTTTTCCCCCAAAAAAATTTTTTCCTTGATCTTGAGGTGACCAAAAGTGTTTTTAATTGTTCTTGTGCAGGAGTCCACCTACGGCACGCACATCCATGAGAAGCGTGAAGAGCGCGAGGCTCGCTTTTGTAACACGGTCCATGACATCGTCAACAGAGAGGGCCGCTGTTTGATCCCCGTGTTCGCGTTGGGGCGAGCCCAGGAACTGCTGCTCATACTGGGTGAGACAATGTTTGGAATTATTGTCAGTCTCAATACTTTCACCATTGACCATTTTTACATAATTTAGTCAACAGGAACAATCGGTAGCAGTTTCTAGCATCTCAAGTCAACTTTATTTATAAACAGTAGCTGTTACTTATTTAAGCTGTATTCATACAACAGACATTAAATATACAGTATTTAAAATTACTGTTATGCTAAAACAATATACTGGAACAGTGAAACCTTCAAAGTTAAGTCAAACTCTCAATGAAACCATCATGTGCGATAACATACTTAGAATATTTGTTGCCTTGTTGTTAATTTAGCCATTAAAATAGTAATTGAAAAAAAATAAATTTAAATGTATGCATCTTATTAAACAATCAATTACTTGATTAATTGTAAATATTGAAATAAAAACAGTCAAATATTTCATACATTTAAATTATTTTATTAACTCACTGACGGCTATAAACGTAAAAATATATTTTAACTATTTCTATTAATATAATATGTTTTCCCACTTTTGCTGAAAACCTAGAATTTTTTTATTGTACATGAAATTTGTGATTAACTGCGGGTTAATTATGATTAAAAACTTTAATCGCCTGACGCCCCGAATTTTTTATAATATTTTCATTCTTTTTTCTTTTTTTTTTTATTCAATCACTGCCGTTGACGGCTATAAACGTCAAAAATTCATTTGAACTATTTCTATTAGTTTAACATTTTTTTTCCACTTTTGTTAAGAGTATGAAAACCTAGAATTTTTTTATTGTACATTTAGAACAAATATAAATTGTGATTAATCAGGAGTTAACTAGTGAAGTCATGTGATTAAATAATTTTTTTTTTAATTAATCGCCTCTTGCCCCTTATTTTGAATAATCTTTTTTTTAAATAAATTTATGGCAGTGAATTAGTTAATAATGAAATGTTATTTAATTAATTATAGATAACTATTAAAAAATAATTTGAATAATTTGAAACTATTTTACACTCACATTTTTTTCTACGGTTTACCTGTCCCATCTGTCTAATGGCAAAATCAAATGTCACTTTTTTTTTTCTTTCTTTTTTTTCAAACCTTCAGACGAGTACTGGCAGAACCATCCGGAGCTCCACGACATCCCCATCTACTACGCCTCGTCCCTGGCCAAGAAGTGCATGGCCGTGTACCAGACCTACGTCAACGCCATGAACGACAAGATTCGCAAAGCCATCAACATAAACAACCCTTTTGTCTTCAAGCACATCAGCAACCTCAAGGTAAAGGCGAGCTAGTCAGTGATGTACAGTGGCTAGGAAAAGTCTACACACCCCTGTTCAAATGCAAGTTTTCTTGTGGGATGTTATTCTCATATTTTGGGGGGGGGGGCTGGATGAAAACTGACCCAGGCACCTTAAAATTGTAGAGCATGGACCACTTTGACGACATCGGCCCCAGTGTGGTGATGGCGTCCCCTGGCATGATGCAGAGCGGCCTCTCCAGGGAGCTCTTTGAAAGCTGGTGCACAGACAAGAGAAATGGAGTCATCATCGCCGGCTACTGTGTGGAGGGAACGTTGGCCAAGGTCAGCTGGCACCATTTTCCCCACATGAGCGCATACATGTGCATGTCAGTGTGAGAAAAGTTCATTTCGTACGCTTTTTCAGTTTGTGAAGGGAAACTTGTGAAAATATCCATTGAAGATAGGAGAAGAGTTTTAAGAAGTCCAATTTCTACATTAAAAATGTTTATGTAATGTTAAAATTTCTATAGATTTTGAATTTGGGGGATTTGGAAAAGTTTTTTTTTGCGTATTAGGACCACGTATAAATATATTTTTTTTAGAGGGCAGGGGCAATATTCCGAGAAAAAAACTTGCAAATTTGCCACTTCATAACTCACAAATTTATGAGTTTTTTTCTTTATAAAGTGGCAAATTTGCGAGAAAAAAACTCGTAAATTTGCGAGTTTATTAAGTGGCAAATTTGCGATAAGGACAAATACACGTAGCATAGCTATAGTCAAATCATGTGAGGATTCGTTGGTGTTTAATGGGATACTGTTTACAAAATGAAAAGGCAGGATGAAGACGGATTCATTCTTAAATTTAAACTTTACTCGTCATTCACCGCAGCTAGAGCGACAACACTTCCTGATCCCCTATCAGCTGACTAACACTAACCAATCAGATGCTAGCATACTTTAGGTAAATGCTAGTGAATGGCGGAGAGCAGCAGATTCGACACATCAACTTAGATACATGTACAAAAAAAAAAAAACAACACCAACATGTAAATAATAATTCTGGAAACATAAATATACATTTGAACAAATTAACTTAAATGTTTGATCGTACAATTAATATTAGTAATTGATCCGTCTGGTATTTCTAGCTATAATAGCATAAACAAAATGTGATCACTACCAGATACTGTCGCTGATGTTAGTATGCAGTATTTCATGCGCATATGAATGTGAACGCAACTCACAAGTGGTGACCGCGTTTGTTGCGCAGCACATCATGTCCGAGCCGGAGGAGATCACCACCATGTCAGGACAAAAGCTGCAGCTGAAGATGTCGGTGGACTACATCTCCTTCTCGGCCCACACTGACTACCAGCAGACCAGCGAGTTCATTCGTGCTCTTAAACCTCCACACGTGGTAGGGAAGCATAACAAAAAAAAAAAAAAAGTATGAACTAGTTAGCTACACACACAGGGCAACATATTACGTTTTTTTTTTATATATATATATAGCTATACAGTGCTTTGTGAAAGTATTAGCTCCTCTTGATTATTTTATTTTTTTTTACATTTTGCCACATTGCAGGCATCAAACAAAGATTAAAAATTTAAAACAGAACAAAATGTTTTTTACAAAATACCTGAAAAGTAGTTCATGTGAAATGATTACACCCCCTTTTCTCTCAGTGCAGCCAAACAAAATACCTGAAAAGTAGTTCATGTGAAATGATTACACCCCCTTTTCTCTCAGGGCAGCCAAACAAAAATACCTGAAAAGTAGTTCATGTGAAATGATTACACCCCCTTTTCTCTCAGTGCAGCCAAACAAAATACCTGAAAAGTAGTTCATGTGAAATGATTACACTCCCTTTTCTCTCAGTGCAGCCAAACAAAATACCTGAAAAGTAGTTCATGTGAAATGATTACACCCCCTTTTCTCTCAGTGCAGCCAAACAAAATACCTGAAAAGTAGTTCATGTGAAATGATTACGCCCCCTTTTCTCTCAGTGCAGCCAAACAAAATACCTGAAAAGTAGTTCATGTGAAATGATTACGCCCCCTTTTCTCTCAGTGCAGCCAAACAAAATACCTGAAAAGTAGTTCATGTGAAATGATTACACCCCCTTTTCTCTCAGTGCAGCCAACCAAAATACCTGAAAAGTAGTTCATGTGAAATGATTACGCCCCCTTTTCTCTCAGTGCAGCCAAACAAAATACCTGAAAAGTAGTTCATGTGAAATTATTACGCCCCCTTTTCTCTCAGTGCAGCCAACCAAAATACCTGAAAAGTAGTTCATGTGAAATTATTACACCCCCTTTTCTCTCAGTGCAGCCAACTGACCCCAGAAGTGTATTTAAGTGTCTAGTGCTGTCGATCGGTTAAAAATGGCATCTTGCCGCCCTCAGATCTTGGTCCACGGCGAGCAGAACGAGATGGCGCGCCTGAAAGCGGCGCTTATCCGAGAGTACGAGGACAACGATCAGGTTCACATCGAAGTCCACAACCCCCGTAACACAGAGTCTGTTACCCTCAACTTCAGAGGAGAGAAACTGGCCAAGGTTATTAAACGTCATTCATTTCGTTAGCTTGCACAGACGTAATGAAATATATCATATTGTGACAGTAATGAGTTTTAAAAAATGTATGCTATGAGGCTACGTGTTGATGGTTTGATTAGCTTTCATAGCCTTGATGTGATAGCGCTGTTGTGTTCAGGTGATGGGCTCTCTGGCGGATCAGAAATGCATTCAGGGTCAGAGGGTGTCGGGCATCCTGGTGAAGAAGAACTTCAACTACCACATCCTCAACCCTTCGGACCTTTCACGTGAGTCACCGACCCACCCGTCATGCCGCACGGTACGTTGTCAACATGCTAGGTTTTTGCAGTGTATACAGAGCTGGCCATGAGTACAGTGAAGCAGACGCAGGCCATCCCCTTCACCGGACCCTACTCGCTGCTCGTCTGCCACCTGAGGAACCTCACAGGTGAGCCTTCGTGCATGCATTTGACATTTATCTGCAGATTTTGCACACTCAAAAAAAAACTGGTTGACTATAGGTGACGTGGAAGAGCTGGATGGAACCGAGAAGAAGACGCTGAGGATCTTCCAAAGTATCACTCTGATCCACGAAGTGGGCATGGTTCTGCTGGAGGTGAGCGCCGGGGACGCTCGTCGGCGAACATCGGTTGCGCTGCAGTCGTCCGACTTCTCCTATTTTGCTTTCAGTGGATTGCTAACCCGCTCAACGACATGTACGCCGACGCCATCACCACCGTGGTGCTGGAGGTCCAGTCCAATCCAAAGGCTCAGAAAGGTTGGGACTAGTTGTTGGTAACAGGACTTGAGATGTCTAATTATTTGCTTTGTACGTTCCTGAAAAAAAAAATTATTCGTTAAATCTAGTCTAATAGTAAATCACTTGTGTGTTTAGTCATGGAAACCCAAAGTTCCATTTTAGACATGGACGTCTTTCAGAGTCGACTAGAAGTCATGTTACAGTGAGTAGTGTGACATATTTACAGTCCCCGTTGTCATGATCAGAAGGGTTAAGTCAGCTTTGTTTGGTTTGGTTTCAGGGACATGTTTGGACAGGACTACGTGGACATCAGCGATAGTCAAAATATCTCGGTGACCGTCGACGGCAAGTCGGTGAATATTTGCCTGGAAACGCGGGTGAGACGCTTTCATATTGCGCGACATTGCTTCGCACCTAAAACGGGTGACTTGTCGTTCCACCCAATTTACCCATTTCTCCCACCCCAGTCGGTGAGCAACGAGGATGAGGACACAGAAGACGATTCCCTGAGGGAGCTGGTGGAGCAAGCCGTGCATCACCTCTTTGATGCCCTTAACCCGATCACGTCATTCACGCCATCGCTCAAGTCTTGAGTTGATGGCGTTTTTGAAGTGACACTTAGCATTAGCTCCGGATAACACTAAGTCACGTTGAAGAGCTCATAGATCATTGTCAGTATCTTTAACATGTTGTGTTGTTCTTTTTAACATGCAAGCAGTTCTATTTATTTGTATTTATAGTATTTATATGTTGCTAAAAAAAAAAATGTGCACTGACTTGTGTTTTAACCCTTAATGTGAATTTCTAATTGAACTAAATGGTCAGTATTTAACAACAAACTAGTGTCAAGGGTCATATTTTCTCAGCAATTTGAATTTCTTCAAAAATACACGTTCAAGCTTATTTAGAATGACAAAGCAAATGTAGTGCTGTTCCAGGTATGGCTCATTTATTAATGGAGGACAAAAGCATTTTGCTCCCCAAAATAAAAGGCAATTTTTTCTAGAACTTTGCACTTCCCAAAAAGACTGATCATCAAAACATTTATAAATAATTAATATTTTTTAAATCAATCAGAGTGTGACATGACTTATTGTAAGTCAAAGAAGCTTAACTGTGATACAGTGACATTTATTCCGCTGTCAAGGACAGAAAGAAAAAAAATTAATTAATCTCTAAAAGGCCATTGTTACAATTCGCTCTGTAGTCCATAATTTACTATATAAATACCTATTATGATGTTCGACTGTGCATGAACAATATGTTAAGGTTTTTAAAAGTGGTCCATTTCCCCGCATCATCTCGACGCTCCTCCCCTCAAGGTGGCCACAAGCGCCAAGGCGGCAAGGAGCAGCATGACCACGCCCACCTCCGTGGCACTCTCCCTGTTCCTCTCGCCCACCGACTCCTCGCGTCTCCTCAGCATCTCCTCCTTCCGTTGCCGATGGTCTCTGTCCCTCTGGAGCTGCTCGCCGTAATGCGAGCGAAAGAACTCGTCGAAGTTGAACGTGCTCCCACGGGGGTCAAACGCCGCCTTCTTCCCTCCCGTCGACGAGGACCCTGGTCCGGTGGGCTTGGCAGCGGAGGGACCGGCCCGGGGCTTGTTGTTCAGGTCGAAGTGGCTCAAGAGGCCGCGGTCGTACTTCTTCCGCAAGCCCTTGTGGCCCAGCACCGCGTAGGCCTCGCTGATGTCCGAGAAGCGAATGGTGGCGTCGTCGTTGCCAGCGTTTCTGTCAGGGTGGTGGAGGAAGCATTGTTTGTAGTAGGCGGTTTTGATCTGGGCTTGGGTGGCCTTGGGAGACACGCCGAGGATGTCGTAGTAGCCCGTTTTGCTTCTGTAAAGAGGTTCATCTGGGGCACCATTTCCATAAGTCCTGATGAACGTTAAATGTCCCCAAAAGGTCGCCGGGTGAGCGCTGCTTTGCGGGGAGAAAATCCCAAGAGAGTCACCATGGCCCCGCCAAGTAGAAGCATGTCCGCGACTTGCACTTTTATCGTTCTTCAACCCTAAACAACAATCAACACCACGTCCACTGACATCATGTGAAATCCCAACAGTTACGTCCGAGTTCTTTACGTCTCCATACAGTCGATCTCGGTTAAAATCCACGAATAAACCCCCGTTGGATAACGTCAAAGAGTGCACTGTACCTTGTTTGTGCTTGCCAGTATGTTTCAGTGGGGAATAGTTGCATATTTTCGGGGAAACGTTGAACGTACTTCTGCCAAAACGGAGCATGACCTCCGCCATGTTTGCCAAATCCAAACACGGAAGTGATTGTCTTTCTTTTAGTTGTTTTTTTATTTTGTGCAGTGCCCTCTATTGCCCAGGATGGCGAAGTGAAGGCAACAATTTCAGTCTTTTTACAATTTTGTTTTTAAAATTAAATAATAAAGAAAGAATAAACGTTTTTATTTAAGATAGATTTTATAATAATTCATATACTGTAGTATTATAAAATTTATACTCACCCCCGAAGACCGCATTTCCCCCCAGTGATGGGAGTCTGCTCCAGTTTGAATTATCTGTTAAATCAGTGTTGAAAATTATTGTGGGAAGTGAGCGTCTCCACGTTAATATATTTTTTTATAAATTCGTTCAGGTTTTAATTTTTTTTAATTATTTTTTTTAGCATTATTCATCATTCAAATACAAACAATCAAGGCAAACATTCGCAGTTAAACAGCACCAAGAACAAAATAAAATAAAAATAAATTAAACAAGAAAAAAAGTGAGGAATTTACTTCAAAAGAAGATACCGGTCTATTAAAGAAAATAGTCTCTGGGCGCTTTTGTTACATATGAAATATAAGGATTTATTTTATATTATTTTGTATAGCTTGAGTTCATTTTTTCAAATTGTTGATGTGAGGCTTCGCCTTGATGTATTTGCATTTATGAATAAAATGTTTCACTAGAGAAATATTGTTTAGGTTAGGCACATTCGTGTCGAGAAGTTGAGGGTTATGTAATGCGCATGCGCCATACAACTGGCGTCAAGTGCTTCATGAATGGCATGACAAGCCGACATGTCTAAATTTAAAACTTTAATCTGGCCTCAAGTGATTCTTTTCGGGGATTCCATCACACAGGTTGGCTGCTGTTACATAAGGACTGGCTTTATGAATTTCACTTTTCTTGCTGTAGTTGTTCGTTCGCTGTTATGCTATGTTGCTAGCTGACTTTATTGTTGGTTCTTTCAGGGCTCCTTCCAAGTGAACGGATGGGGTTCGGGTATCGCCGATAAATTAGCAAGGTCTTTCCGTTCCTATATTATCCCAGACTAGTCGATGTATATTTCGGAGACTAAACAATGGGGATGTGTGTTTTTCGACCAGGAAGTGTGATGTAGTCAACAGAGGACTGTCGGGCTACAATTCCCGATGGGGAAAGATTGTTCTTCCCAGGATAGTGCATGAGGACGAGTCGGCAAATATTGCAGCGGTTACTGTCTTTTTTGGAGCCAACGACTGCGCCCTGCAAGGTACAACTCTACATACGGCTGCACCGACATAACGATCAAGTTTCCGCGGCGGCGGAATACGTCGTCGCGCAACATAAAAAGTTGCGCTCCGCCACGTTTTTTTTTTTCATTGTATTGTTTTCTTTACGGCATGGAAGTTTTTTTTATTTTAAAGTGTTTTGGAAGTGATTTTCATACAAATAATTACTCGAATTGATCGTATATGAATAACATTGCAAAAAGATGCAAAAAAAATGCATACACGTTTAACATTTGTGTTATTAATTGGTCAATAAATTCGATTACAATTATAAATATTAAAACTAGCATGAAATACCTCGTGAGGCTAATCAAGTGTGCCGCCATCTGGTGGCCAACAGTAGAACACTCAAAATAAAGAAGGGGGGGGGGGGGTCACGTGTTTATTGATTTATTGTAAAGAATGAAATTAAATAATATTTTAGCAGTTGGATGGACTAATCGCATCTCCAATTAAGCCGACTTTTAACAAAAGCAAACTATTGCGGTTTCATAATCTTTCCCAATTTTTTTCCAAAAGTCTTAGCATAGGTGTCAAACTGCGGTCCTCGAGGGCCGCAGGTTTTGGAGGTTTCCCTCTTCCAACACAAGCTGATTCCAATCAGCAGTATCGTTATCAGGCTTATGCAGAGCTTGCTGATGAGCTGATCATATATCAGCTGTGTTGGAGAACGGAAACATCCAAAACCTGCAGGACTGCGGCCCTCCAGGACTTGAGTTTGACACCTATGTCTTAGAGTGATGCAAAATAAATAAATAAAATGAGCTGACTAAGCAGTGTAATAGGCGGAAATGAATCCCTATGCAACAGCTATATACCGAAATGTGTTTTACCTATTTTCACTCAATATCATATATAAAACATCCAAGACTTTCCGTCTTGAGGAAATGCAATGCTGCACAGCTCCCGCGGAATGAGGGAGGCGGCGGGAGTTTTACAACACTTCACAATTACGAGAAAGTTCATCGATTTGTTGTCAATTCTCAATCTATTATCAACCCTTTAAATTAAATCTCCTGTACTGGATGTTGCATTGCGGGACTCGCACACTGAAATGATTCCAATCTGCATGTAGATAAGAACTCGCAGCAGCACGTCCCTCTGCACGAGTACTCCAAGAACCTGAAGGCGATGAGCAACTACCTGACCACGGCTGGAATCCCGGCAGGCAAGGTCATCTTCATAACCCCCCCTCCTATCCACGAGGCAGCCTGGGAGGAAGCGTGCAAGCTGAAAGGTAACTTCGCATGTTACATTGGCGTCTCCGCCGAAGCTCACCGAGTGTCCTTTTTTTGCGTCCCAGGTTGTCCTCTTAATCGTCTCAACTCTGTGGCGGGCCAGTACGCCCAGGCGTGCGTCCAGGCGGCTGCTCAGTGCGGCGCCGACGTCTTGGACTTGTGGACGCTCATGCAGAAAGACAAACAGGTTGCGTTTTATTGTATTATTAGCATATTTCATGAATAGAAAAAAAGAAAACTACTTATCTTTTAGGTTTTACTCCATTTTGAGGTGAAGAAGTCAATGCATCCAAATGACAATAGTTTGCTTCTCCCTAGGACTTCACAGTCTACCTGTCAGACGGCCTCCACCTGTCTGAAAAAGGCAACCAGTTTGTGATGGAACACCTTTGGGAGCTACTGGAGAGCAGAGTAGCTCATCTGCCCTCCATCCTGCCCTACTGGGCGGACGTGGACGCCGGGCTCCCCGAGAGCAGCCTGCTGTGCGAGCAGTAAACATGACGGCACGAGGACTCTTATTTTAAAGAGCCTGAACGTAACATTTTCCTGTATACAAACAAATCATTTATTTGGGATGTGTGAGTAAATAGTGGACATGAATAAAAAGCATTTTTTCACTGAGCAACAGTTTCACATACATTCACTTCATGTCAGCCATGTTACCGTTTTGTCTTGAACTTAAATAGCAGACATTGTGAGCACAATTTGACATAAGCACACAAAGCAGTAACACAACTTGAGCACCTCAGCTTCGCAACAGGAATTCCATTTCCCTGACTCGCTGTGTATGAGGGGGAATAACAGTCCAAGAAAGGCACAACAGTATTTTGGAGTCAGGGTGACACGATGAAGACTTATTTTAAAAGTTGCCAATCATGACAAAACACATAAGTGTGTACGGTAATCCCCGGCACTAACAGTTTTCTCCAACTCTGGGGTTCTTGGCATAGTTGTGTTCAAAATATACCACAAGATGGCGCCAAAGCCCAACTAATAGGAACTTGGTGTCACTCATTTTGTATGCTAGTGAAAAAGTTTGGACACACAAGTTGAGTTCTAAATGATTTTAAAGCGACATGTGGTATATTCACAACGTAAACTATTTATCCAGGCAATTCTACACATTCCAGGGGGCATCAATTACCGGCGATTTTTTTTCTATTTGAAGCAGGGCTTGGTCCCTGCCCCCCACAAATAGTGCGGGATTACAGTAAAACGATCATTCAGTGGTTATGTACACTAATATGCAGCGTAAATGATTTCAAAGTGCAGCATGGCGACTTGTGGCGAGCAAATACTGTGGAAAATGTGCTTGAGGTACGATGAAAGCGGAAATGACACTTCAATGGGAGGTGGTTCATCTTGAGAAGAGTATGGAAAGACCTTTGAGAATTTATCCGATATCCTTGATAGTAAGATTTAGGCCAATAGACTAGTATTCTCTTTGTCCTCATTAGTAAAGGCTGGTGCTACTATTGAAGGCAGAGGGCGTACTAGTACACGGATATCAATTAAATGCACAAGTGGCTTTCCATTGAGTAAGCGTCCACATGAATGTTAGTTACACAACAATTGGACTTAGCATTGAGTCTCTTTGGCTTCAAAGCACTCCTGCCTTTTGAGGCGCCGCCTCTCCCGGGCCGACGGGCTCTGATCGCTCAGATCCTCGAAGGAGGATCTCGTAGCCGACAAGCAGGCTCCTGCGGTTGGGAAGTCGTCGGCCCGGCCCGCCTCCTCTCCCGGGTGAGAGTCGCTGCTGTTGTCCTCCTGGATGGTGGCCATCCGCAGCCCCCCGCCATCGACGCCGTCCGGCGTGGGCACGTAGCTCGGGCCGGAGGTCGGGTTCGAGACGGCGGCGGCCGTCGCCTGGCGGCCCGGCGGCAAGGGCGCGGTCGGGCCGGCGGAGGAGAAAGTCGGAGGCTGAGGAGGCTTGACGATGCGCATGGGCGCCGCCTCCAGGTTGTTCAGGATTTCTTGCTGGAGTGAGAGGCAAGTGCAGAGATCAACTATGTGGGATGAGGCGGGATCAGTTTTGTTTTTTTACTCAAATCAGTGTGACATTTTAGTTCCATTTCCACCAAGCAGGACGCCCTATTCTTGGTTGAGATACAGACTCAAAATAAATACTGTAGACTGATTTCAGTATATTCTTAGATAACTACAAGTGTCTTGTTTGTCATGGCTGGCCAAGTACCGTACGTGCACATGGATTTTAAAACATTATTTATTTATTTTGGGTCCAAACAGATTTCAGCCTCAATGTGGTGCTCAGAGCCACTAGAGATGGCTGATGTTATGCTATATTAGCAATGGGACTGTTTCTTTAACAAATCCGATTTCAAATGTCTCCTTTCAGGGCCAGTGTGCTGGTCCTCGCCTTGATGATGTAAGACAGAGAGACCATTTGACCAGATATGTCCATATTTTTACATCCTGTGCAGACATCTGTTTTTTTTCTTCTCCTTATGTAAATTCATGAAAATGTAAGTTTTTCACATGACCAATTAGCATGTGTTGAATTTGCGTGATAAATGGGAGGCACCGTGTTAACGTGACCACGGCCTGCTCCCAAGTAGATCACGAGGGATGCAGGGGTGGAAAAAAGGCGTGTGTTGTGTGCGCGCATTATTATTGTTATACATTTAAAAATGTCATCTTCTTTTCTTTTCTTTTTTAAGAAAATGTAAGTCAACTTTTTACATTAGCAAAACTTCACTTCGTGAGGGTTCAAATAAGTTGATGAGCGGTGTCGGCGGCCCAGAAATTTAGCTCACTGGAGAAACTGGAGATGTCGCGGTGGCGTGGGTTCGAACCATGAGTTGGGTCGACACTGCCGGCAATAGCGACAATGAATGCGCATCCGAGGATGGCTGTTCAAGGCCGATCCTAGTGTCTTCTTTTTGCAAATTCAAAATATAGTCACCCTATATTAAAAAATATATATACATATATTGTGATGTTACAGTAAAGCTACAGCTCCACTATAAGCACAGATAAAGATTAGTAGTTCAAAAGCGCACCATAGGAAACTGAACAAAACTGTACTGCCTGGTGGAAACATGACTTCTGATCCAAGGACGTCATATCCATCTCAGGTAAAACATCCATTTTATGTCGTGCGTGAGTAAAACATATTTTTGTTAAGTCAGAGCAACACTGTAGCCCCTTTTATAAGGCTAGAAAAAGACAATATAACTCTACTTTTTCAAAACAGCCAGCCTGGCAATTTTCAAGCTTGAGAGGTAGTAACAGAACCGGACCAGCAGAGGGATGTGGCCTGTGTGAGTTGGCATTGGTGGAATGTTCTCACCCCCTCCCAAACAACAAAATAGTGACAACTGTGCAAAAAGCAACTAAAAACAAAACAGGGTAAATGACAGCAAGTGAATTAAAAAATAAAACCACCCTGCTCTGCTCGCGGCAGATGCAAACTGAAAATGTGGACACACACTGCATCTGATTGCACAGACGGCGACAAGTTTCAGTTTGAGTACTCCCAAGATGCAATCTTGCGTTCTTGAGGTAATTTCTGATCGGATGGCGCCTTGGACATCCTTGCAGCGACTTTGCGGGCGATCAGCGATTACGTCAAGGAGTAAAGGAGTGCGGGAGTATCACAAACGTGGGCCCACAGACCATGCATCATCATCATCATGGACTCGATGGCAACGCAACACCAAGCCATGGCGCACCCACTCACCTATGGCTGGAGCTCTACTACAAACCTCCAGCGTCTGCTGCAGTTCCAATAAGAAAAGGCCAAGAGTGACAGAAAGGTCATTGAAAGCCCGCACGGACCGACAGCCCAAACGCTAAGCTTCAACTCTGTGCTTTAAACTCACTTTTTTTTTTTTAAGTGGAAGTCAACCTTAAACATGTCTTGACAATAATATGTTATATGTGTCCTCAGTAGTCTAAACATGACATTCTGATTTATATTACATTTGTGGAATATGAGTTATGAAGCAAAATCCAGCCGTTTTTTAGCCATCTCAGGGGGCGGCCATTTTGCTACTTGCTATCGACTGAAGATTACATCAATGTTGCTCTAGGCTCAAGGTACAACCAATCACAGCTCACCTGTTTTCAGAAGCCGAGCTGTGATTGGTTGTTACCTGAGACCTGAGCAACATTGATGTCATCTTCAGTCGACAGCAAGTGGCAAAATGGCCGCCTTCTGATATTGATAGAAACTGCTGGATTTTGCTGTGTAACTCATACTCCATTAACGCAATATTAGCCAGAATGCTGTATTTGGACTAGTAGGGCTGCAAAAAATATATTATTGTCAAAAAAATGTTTTGGGGTGGACTTCCTCTTTAATGATATATACACCGGTACTTTTACATCTAACAATGTCCTCCTTTGTGCTAATATGCAGACCATAATCTTTCCAACTTGGCAGAGTGCCTTTCTAGTTCTCATTATATGCATAATACTTTCTACAATGACAGTACTTCGGAATCCATATATTGATGAGGATATCATATTGTATCACTTACCACTCTCACATACCGGAAATAATCGATAAAACATATTTGCAGCATCTATAGGGGCAAGTGCCGCTATTATTACAGTTCCGCTTTTACCGTTAGCCATTGATACAGCTCTTGTATTAAATGTCAAGGGTGTGACTGAAATGTTCGGTGTCTGTTTTTTTCTCTTCTTCCGGGTTAAAGTGATGGTAATGACTGGAAGGCAAAGGAAAAATGTCTCCGCTGAACAAAAATGCTTCATGCTCACCAAAGAATTCTTCAAAAGGAACTTTCACAATGCACATGGGGAGCGTGTAAGCGAAGATAAACTTACATTCAGAGGGCAGTACAGCGACATTGTGTTCTCCTCATACTGCTGGTCGAGTTTCTTGTCCTGGAAGAGAACATAAGGTCAAATATTTGTAACAGTTCAACTCCGCTTGTAGAATTAAAGTTAGGTTCTTACCACGCAGTGAACGAGAATACTAAGAGGGATCCAGAAGACGAGCGAGAACACGACAACAGAGCCCACGATGTTATCCGCCAGGAACTTCCCTAATGGGGAGACATTTAGACAAAATATGTATTAAGAAGGTAGGGGTGTCAGACGATTACAATTTTAAATCATAAGTAATCGCATTACTTCAATAGTTAAGTCACAAATAAACGCACATTTTATATCTGTTCTAAATGTACAATAAAATGTACAATAAAATATCTATTTTTCAAACTCTTAACATAAAAGTGGGAAAACAATGTTTAACGAATAGAAATATTCCTGCATCCTTTAATCATTGATACAATAATTTCATTATAATTCATAAAATGGGGTTAAAATTAAAAACATGAACTGTGCTATAAAAAACGAGTGTGATATTAATCTGTGTTGGTCATTTTTCTGCCACTAGATGGCATAATTGCATTTGGTGACAGCTCAGTGCATTTTCCTTTTCATATGAAGAGCTATCAAATCTTTAACAAGAAGCAACTTGTGAAATTCTGCACATTTTTTAAATTGTAAAATACAACTTGACCCAAGTCTCCACAAATATATGTGACTCTGGCAAAAATAATGTCCAACTTGTTTAATATTGTCCATATCTCCACAGTCAATCCTCGCGACATGCGGACCATTTTGCCGGAGCGGGTCACATATGCATTATTATTACATTTATTAAGGCTAAATTTTGACGTGGACGTGTCTGCTGCGTAACGACTGGAATTCCCCCAGTACAGGCTTTCCAAGAAAGGGGTGGTCATTAATCACGCGTTAAAAAAAAAATGCGGGGTTAAAGGAACTTTAAATTAACACACAAATTTTGATACCCCTAATAAAAAGTATTCCTGCTGTCATCTGGTTGTGTGATGACAATCACTTACCAAATGTGTTGATGTCCAGTTTGTCAATGAAGTCCCAGAGACGCTCAATAACATCCTGCACCTGCTTCATGCATTTCCCCTGCAAAAATATGAACGCCACCATAAAATCAATCGGAAGGTGACAGTGTCACGTCTCACGTGTACATTTCCCACACTCACATTCTCATCACAGAAGCCCACAGTGCAAGGTTTCCCTTTACGTAGGAAAAGGAAGTTGCCATTGCTCTGGACGAAGGGTGCGCAGGTGCCATCTTTTGTCCGGCAGCACACTTTGCAGGAATCCTCTGTTGCTGCATAGAGGAGTGTGGAATAACGCACAAGCACACACTGGGTAGGAAAAGGAACAGAAAATATGTGTTGCTTATGCTGAATTTCATACTATTGCAGGCACAGGACTGAAGGTTCTGCATGGCCTCACAGAACGGGTTGCACTCTCCATTGTGGCACCGGCCGTTGTCCACGCAAACCGTGTTGTCGATGGCGTTTTCCGGTCGAGGACACTCACTGCTGTTGCCTTCAAGTAAAACACAAATGTATTACAACTGAAATGTTTTTTTCTCTCTCTCTCGAAGATCACAAGCCTTAAAAGGTGTGTCAACCCAAACATTTTCTTTACAATAATATTTTGTAAGGCATTTTGGTTAATATTGCTTCTGTGGAATAAGAATTAAGCATGAAAATACATCCGCTTCTATCCATCTCATGGGGCGGCCATTTTGTCACTTGCTGTTGACTGAAAATGACATCACAGTTCCTAAGGGTTCAGGTCACGACCAATCACTGCTCAGCTTGCGGATGTCACATGACCAAACTCCGAAAACAGTTGAGCCGCGATTTGTCGTGGCCTGAGCCCTGAGCAACTGTGTTGTCATTTTCAGTTGGCAACAAATGACAAAATGGCCGCCCCCTGAGATTGATAAAAACAGGTGGATATTGCTGCTTTTATCCATATTCCACAAAGACTATATGAAATGAATTACGGATTCATATCGGATTCAGTTGCTTATCTCTGTGTGGGCAACAGGGGGCGCATACCAACCTGTGCAGGTGGCAATGCCCTTACAGGTCGCATTGATGGGCTCTTGGCACCTTGTTCCTGCCAGCTCAAACTTGCACTTGTTGCAGCACGGGCTGTTTCGGTCACTGTGAGGTAAAAGTAAGGGTGTGCATTCAGACAATGAAGACAAACTACATAAATTCTCTGTCAAATATTTGGAGTTTGAGTGCAGTGAGCAGGTTGAAAAAGAATAAACTTTTTATGTCAGATTTCATACCTGCACTGTGAATCTGGTTTGAATTTGCAGTCGAACAAGCAGCAAGCGTCGTCGTTGAGGTGAAGCAAGCCGGGGTCGCACTCCTCGCCTTCTTCCACCCGGGAGTTCCCACACACTTTGCGATTCCTCTCCTTGAAGCACATGGGAGCCTTGAAACGCAGCGTCTTGACGACAGAGATTTTGCTGCAGTTGGAGAAACGCTGCGAGAGGAGACGTTGGAGGGGTTAAAGTTGACTGACTGACTGACTGCAAGTGAGGCAGCACTCGCAGTCCGACTGGAAAAACTCTTCAAATGGGATTAATCGGCTTATTAAATCACGAGCACAAAAATGTGCTCATTGTTTTTGTTAGGACTGTTTGTGAATTCTGTATTCACAACAACAACAAAAGTCTTGATAATAATTAAATCATAAAGTCAAAGTTGAGGCTTGTTTTTCGTTATTACAGATTACTGAATGTGGCTCATCTAAAACCGGCTTTCACACTTTGCATCGCACATTGCATCGACTAAACACCTTCAGTGGCATCTGAAGCTGGACTCATTTTCAATGCCTCAAGTTTTGCCAGTCTGATTGGACGTCATCCAAGCGTTACTGACTTTTATTGCAATTTATGCAAATGATGCGAGCCTGCTGGCAAACTGATAAGTCGCCTACGTCAGCAATCTGCGCTGATGGCTCAAAAAAAGGGGGCTTCAAAAGAAACGTATTACGCAACCTAATTGCATGTCATACAACAGAATATTTATACATTTGCATTTTATTTGACAAGTCAGTAAATTACAGCCTTCTTTTGGAAGACCGCAAATGTCTGTAGAAGAAATTGAAAGACTTAAGAGTTGTTTCTGATAAAGTAACAGACATGTTGGACTTTGGTGCTACAAGTTCTAATTAATAGTTACTAATTCATCATCTATCCATTATCTGAACTGCTTAACAGTGGGAAAAAGAAAACAAAAAACAATAACAAAATGTGGCCAAATGGCAGAGTTGGGTTAAAACATATTTGCAGGTCCGTTTGTTGCAGCAGCATGACGTTTGTACCTTGTTGTTGACATGGTCTCCGCTCACAGCAATTGGGTACATTATAAACTTCCCGCCCTGGTCGTCACTGGGAGCACAGTGTGGAATGTTGTCCGGATCGTGCTCGGCTCCGAAATTATGGCCCAGCTCATGAGTGGTCACCAAATCTGCCTCCTGGTGGGACAAGCAAATACTTGCGTTTAGGATAAGCACAGCTCAGGACTGAAAAGTTTACCGACAAAGCTTCTTGACATACCAGACAAACCTTTCCTCACGTTACATTCAGTAAAACATTGTATATTGTACATTAAAGCCTCTTAATGAATTTCAACACTCACATATTCTTTAGGCAATTATTTTAACTTAAAGATGCAGCAATCTATGTCAAGTTATTTGCTCAAATTGAAGGATGTATATAATTATAACAAAACATGCCATGGATATCAACCATGTTTTATTCATATTTTATGAGAGGTGATCTTGACCTTTGTCAGGATTGTTTTGCCGTAATTCTTGGTGCTGGTCAAGCCGGTGTTGAGGTAACTGGGCTTCTTGGCAGTTCGAGATGGATAAAAAGCTGTAAAAGCATAAGATTTCAGTATTTATCCTCCTTACACACATCCAGTACAGTTTCTTTACACCCTTTGTGTTAACTACAAACACAGGACACAAGCAGCAACAGAAGAATGACACAAGCAGGACTGTCAAATGCACCAAACACGACCAATATGTCTAAAAGGTAGGCTTTTCAAAACAGGGCCATTGTCCTTACCTGTGGGGCAGAGGCCGCCCAGTGCCTGAGGTTTCGAGGGGGCCACGTAGGCGAGGCCCAAGGTGCCCTCTGCAAAATCCTGGTAGGTGAACAGGTGGGCCAGACACACCTTAGATGCGTTGTCGGCTATGTCTGCGCTGAATTGCTGCAGACAATTTTGGCATTATTTGATGCACTGCAGCTCCTTGTATTACACCATTATTTTCTCCCCACCTACCTCCAGAAGCTTCTTGACATCCCAAACGTCTTTGCCTTGCACAGGGCTGGTCTCCATGTTGTAGTGGGCCCAGGGGGTGCCAGCACGACCCGGAGGAGGTTCCGTGGGCTCCGGGTGGATGACGATCTGAGAATAGATCCAGTGATGATATAAATATATATATTTTTTAAAACAATTATAAAATATTTTTAGTAAGTGTGTCAGACGCTTATTTATTTATTTTTAATCGTAATTAATTGCATGACAAAAAAGTTTAATTAATAGAATTATGGCTGCATCTTTTAGCCATTGATACAGTCATTTCATAATAATTCATAAAATGTAGTTAAAATTAAAAAGATGTTCTGTACGATATTGATTTGTGTTGAGGTCATTTTTCTGCCACTAGAAGGCAAAAGGTGGCATCTACGACTCATTGCATTTTTCTTTTCATATTAAAGCTAGCTAATCTTTAACATGAAGTAACTTTTGACCTTGTCCCCAGTCTCCGCAAATACCAGTGCTCGCCCAAAAGTTTGAATACCCTCCAAAACTTTAAAGTTGAATAATTTCCGTAATTACATTCAAAAAGTCAAACTTTTATAGATTATAGATACAGGGCCCACAACTGAAGTCATTTCATGTATTTATTTATTTTTACATTATTCGGGCTTCATAAAACCCATGAAAACAGGATATCAGAAAAAAATTTGAATAATGTGAAGAAATCACCATGCATACTTCCCAGTCTACTGTATTACAAAAGGAAAACAAGGGCCACAATACAGTTCTATCAAGAGGAAAATGAGGGCCACCAGACCCAAAAACAAAGAGCTGACAGCAAGCATCAAAAAAGCCTGGGCTTCCAGGAACCCCAGGCAATGCCACGGCGCATCAAGGCAGTGATTAAGGCAAAGGGAATCCATCCAACTATTGGAGATTGACATATCGTTTTGAAAATACCATCCGTCCAGCTTTTCTTTCCATGCAAAAGACTGGGAAGTACGCATGGTGATTTCTTCATATTATTCTAATTTTTTGACATCCAATTTTAGTGGGTTTTATGAGCTGGAAGCCCAAATAATGTAAAAAAATGAACAAATAAATACTTAAAATCACTTGAGTTGTGGGCCCTGAATCTATAATCCATGAAAATTTGACTTTTTGAATGAAATTACAGAAATGATTCCACTTTTCAAGGATGTTCTCATTTTTTTGACGAGCACCTTCATATGCATATTATTAAATTTATCACTGCTAAATTTTGACGTGGACGTGTTTGCTGCATTGCGACTGGAATTTCCCCAGTACAGACTTTCCAAAAGGTGGTCATTTAACACGCGTTAAAGGAACTTTAAATTAACGCACTAATTTTGACACCCCTAATTTTGAGCATCACAAACTTCAGAACCTCAGTCAATAAATAACAAATAAATTTCATGTACTTTAAACTATAAAAATACCATTGACAATGAACAAGAAATGACTTGGTGTGACTGAATAATGAATGCATATCTGTTGAGTGAGAAAAGGCCAGTCACAGTCCAATACACAGTGTGTCTATTCATTCGCAACGCCAGTGGAACAAACTTAATGAGCCGCACACAAAAGCTTTCAGTTCCTCTTAAAATGTATGTCTCAACGAGGGGACCGTTTTAGTCCGCCAGTCGGTCGCTTCCTGCAGTGACGCAGCAAAAAGTGAGGACTCTTTAGTGCCGTCATGGTGTACTACACAAACCTGATTGATTTGCACCCCATAGCCTTTGAATTCGTCATCCCACGACGTAGTTCGATAAATGTCATCGACTCGATCGATGAGCTCAATCTGAAGCAAGACAAACATACACAAAAATATTACAACATATTTTATTAGCTAAACAGAGGATTTTGGGGTTGTAGGTGTCTGACCAGATAATTGACCGTGACGCTCTCTTGTCCGCGACCCATGTGTTGAAAGAAGCGGTGGTCTGCGACCAGCAACAGGGGGCAGGTGTTCTTGTTGTGGTCGAGGACTTGACGCTTCTCTCTGTGATGAGAATCTGCAAAGTCAAAGGTGCCGTTTTAGCCAGACATAAACAAAAAGAGCAACAGATGTGCACTGCCGTATTCAAACAAACATCAGAAAGGGATTAGCAGACATGAGGATAAACACACAAGCATACGCCCTTAAAAAGTAAACAATTAAGTCATCTTCCACCACTTCACTTTCTCAGGGAGCTCTTCAAGACAGAGCAAACAGAAATTTGAATGCATTACACTAAGCATCATATTTCAGAATGAAAGGTGAACTTCATGGCGAGAATGCAAGCAACACTCAATGATACTGAGAATAAGCACCACTCTCATACTGTTAAATTAAGACTGCTCTGACGGGTGTCAAATGTCAGTCAAGGTCAGGGTGCAGACGAGCAACTGTTGGGATTCCAGTCCAGTATCTCCCATTTACTAGACAGGCGCTATGTAGAAGTTGCACTGTGGAATTTTGGCCATTTATTTTTTTTCCTATACTCTTGCTTAAGTTATCTCACAGTATCTGTGCTGGACCATGGCTCAAAAGGCTCTCTACATTTCAGCCAATGGTTTTAGACGATGAAAACATCCCTATTCAAAATCGTTGGTGGTAAATATTAACTCTTTCACTGCCAGACGTTTTCAGAAATGGGTTGTCCCCACTGCCAGCCGATTTAAGCATTTTGACTGCTCTTTCAAGGTCCACAGAAAATGTTGTGTTTGGACTATGGAAACACACATACTACCAAATGAAAGATTGGACTCTCAGCTTTCATCAGAAAAAAAAGTTTGTTTCTACCTTATTCCGTTCTTTAGTAATCAACAATAGAAAATGGTTACTTTCACTGAAATTCTCTCTTTTGAAACAAAAAACGGAGAAAAAGAGCTTTTTGTGAAACGATGTTATTTCATGCACTCTAGTGAATTGTACACTTCTTTTTGTCCATGAATGATGCCACAAACACCTAAATAGTGCTTTACTTCTGTAAAACGCTTTCACCAACAATGAAAAAGTGTTTTTTGATTGCAAAATACGTTTATTTCCATTCAACAGTGTAACAATTTGACAAAACAATTTCGCAAACTATTTACAAATGTGTGCAACTGTGGTACTACTTACAATTATGTGGATGTTTCAAATACAGTTTTTCCTTTTGTAACGCTCTCCTGCGTGCAAGGAGACGCCAGGACTCGCACAACAGTTTACTTTCACTTTCGCATTGGTCCGTTTTGCGTGCAAACGTTACACTTTCTTGACGGGCTTTTTTTCCGGGGAATAAAAAGCAAGTAGCAGACTGTACACACTTCCTCCGATGAATATGCATTGGACTCGGGGCACTCTCCGTCGTCCGATCGAACGTCCGCCTGTGCGTGCTCGGTTGCGCTCCGCGTTACGACACCGTCATAGCCGCCGCGTCAGCGGTTCCAATTTCGCTGTCAAGCTCGGATTCACCTTCATCATCATCGATGATGATCATCGTCGTCATCAATGTACTATTTTAGCGTTGGTCGATGCCTTTTGTCTTGTAAGTGTAGAGCTGCTTGCAAACGCTCGCCATTGCCCGTTCCCTCCTCCATCTAGCTCCATCTAACGTCTTTTACTGCCGCGTCAATGCTTCCCAACCACGGAGTCACCACCCTCATCTTCATCATCGATGATGATCATCGTCGTCAACAAAGTGCTCTCTCAGCGATGCTTTTGGTCTTTGAAAAAAACGGCTCGGGCGTGAGCTCCTCACGACCGGCCGCCATTTTTCCTTTGTCTTCCATTCTCATCTCCTGCTCGACGCTCTAGCTCCGCCTCTACTGACACCCACCCGATCTTGTCAAAAGAGAGTCATCGCTGCCCTCTAGGGGCCAAAAATAGTCATTAGGCACAACAGACAGGCTGGAAACTTTCACCAGACATGCGGAAGGGTTTCCTCTACCCGTTTCAAAAAAAAAAAAAAAAATCATTGGATGACGTCTTTTGACGTCATTGGCAGTGCTCGGTAGGTTTTTACTTGACGTCTTTAAACGTCAGTGGCAGTGAAAGAGTTAACAGGCTCCCTTAAAATGTCAGATACTTGAAACAGATTTAAAAAGCAGGACAAAGTAGCTTAATTTCATAACTCGCCCTTTGTCAAAATTTACTGAGTACAGTGAAGAAAGGATAATTATCCCTAATCATAATTTTGTATGTGTATAGCGACAGCACAAGAATCTTATCTGACACCCACGCCCTTTTCTCCAGCGACCAGAGCCTCCTCCAGTTTAGACATTTGTAATCCTCCTACACCTTTTCTTCCCTGCTTTTCCGAACCAACTTACACCATCTCCGACAACTAAAACACGTCATCTCTCTGTGTGTGTTTCAGGCTGCAAATGCGAGAGACAAGTCAAAGCAAACACACCGTTTATCTTGTCCGTCACCTCGGGCTCGTCCCAGCCTGCCCTGGCGGACTCAGGCAGCAGGTCCTTGGCGTGCAGGTAAGCACACACTTTTGGAGAGGCTATGCGGCTCAGATTCTTGATGTCTTGTGAGCGATACACCAGCAACCTGCCATCGCCAGGGCTGTTTGTAAACCTCCATAAGGGCTGTCAAAAATGGACAAAACAGTTGAGTTGAAAAAATGTGTACGATTTTTGAAAGACATTAAACAATGCACTTAGGTGAGTACGTGTCTCAGTCCTGGCTGCTCAACACAATGACGTTTAGTTGACAATAATTCCATGTGGTAAAAGTTAACAGTGAGTATACAGTGGTTAATTTAGTGTGTGACAGTTATGAAAATGTCACGTGAAAGCTGCCTGTAAGTTAATAATGGTTTTATGACTGCCAGAGTTTGACCCTGCAATTAATTATTTGTATTTCCATTATTTCCTATGGCATCGTTTGCCAAACTTAAGGTCAGGACCCAAAATAGATTCTTCATTGATATATTGATTATCAGCCAGACTCTCAATTCCTTTGAAGTTTTTGATTCATGTTTGTTATTTTTGTTCAGTTTATGTACAGTATATGTAGATGTTATGAAAATATATGATGCATTTAATTAAACTGGGAGAAACCAAATTGGTTCTCATACTGATTTTGTTTTTTTGGGGGGGGGGGGGGGGGCATTTCCAAATACAAACAAATGTGAGGTCAACAAACAACACAAAAGGGATTTTGTTCAATGCTGGAGGTTCCATTGCTTAAAGCAACTTTAACTGGTCCCTGTTTCTCTCTTCAAAATAAAACCAGAAGCATCCAACAAACAGAGTGACGTGAACTAATGCATTATTTAATCTATATGCAAACAAAAATTATGATTTTGCTCCTTACCTCTACATTGTACTCTGCTTCATCACTTAGAATGTGAGCCGAAAACTCATCGCCATCGATGTGTGCCTGCACACGAGAATTCTCTTCACCTGAAAACAAAAGAGCATTTGATTCGGCAACAATGTTCCTATAATAGAAAAACACCATGTCCTGATTATAGACGTTTGATAACAGTTGTAAATAAAAACAAAACAGTAAGAATACAAAATAAATGTGACACTGAACTGGAAAAGTGATACATGTTTTGACCATCAAACTTGTCAACAGAGCTACACATGCAAGTGAGGTGATTTCACGTCAACTCACCGACCACATGCCCCGTGAAATAGTTCTGACGCTGAACGTTGAAGTTCTCCTCCCTTCCGAATTTATCGACAAACACGGCTTTGAAGTTGTCAGTGAAAATGTCTGTCTTGGTGGTCAAGTACAGCTTGAACTGTCTGGAAAGAACACAGACCAACATTATACATACAAATACATGTCACATTTGACCTGCACAATCTAATGACAATACAAGCCCTAAGGTTTGTCAAGCTCCTCTCTGCTCCAATGAAATCCATTGCAAATATCGATCCACAAAACTTTTGTCAGCTTCAATAAAACTTGACCAAACAAAGTTCCATCAAGCTGTGGACCTCCAACAAGCAAAATAGTGAAGCAATGTTCCAATAGATTGTGTAAATCAGATTTAAGGAATCCACAAAGGCTGCGTTCAGATTGCTAGCCCAAATCCGATTTTTGGCCCATCCAGATTGCAGGGTTTTTCCTGTGTACAAAATTCAGAGGCGACCACCTCCAGCCTGAGCCACTCCCATCACCCAACACAGCGATCCAGCAGTGTTGATTAAGCTCGGCAGCGACGCATTTGAACTGTAGTTGCAGTGTTGCGCCATTATGGAGGCACTATATTAACAGCAGTGCACCAGAAAGACCTGAAGCAACAACCAAAGAAGAAACAGCTTTCTTTTTTAAAAACTTTAATATGCTGAAGAAGAAACGGATCATGGAGCAACAGTCATACATGCCCATTTCCTGGTTGTGAGGCAGAGGTGGCGCGTTCAAGCCATTGCCAAAGTCATAAAAACACAGTACAGACGCTCCCCTACTTACGAACATTCGAGTTACGAACAACGGTACATACGAACATGTCTGCGCGCATGCGCGCATGTCAAAAAATGTTCGGAAAGAGATGCTGCAAGTTAGATTTTGTATTGCGCACCTTTTTCCGAGTACTGTAGTGCTTCTTTCCGCCGCTAATACCGACGCTTGGCGCTGTGAGAGCTCACCCAGCATTGGAGGCTCAGCAACGTGTCGAGGAGGAGGAAGAAGAAGAAACGCCTGTCGCTCATAGATAAAGCCATCGCACTCTTCGAGCAGCAAGACCCAAATATTGAACGTTGCACAAAGGTTGCAAATCAATTGAATGATGCCATACAGTGCTACCGCATCATTTATGATGAAAAAAGAAGAAAACTGTGCAATCGTCGTTAGATCGCTTCTTTCGGCCAGTTTCTAGTAAATCCTCCAAGGAAGATACTCATCAACCCTCATCTTCTTCTCCGCGACCCTCAACTTCTTCCTACATTGAAGTTACGGAGGAGGAAGTAACTTTTGAAGCCCATTCCAGCGACGACGAAGAACCTCTCACGATATAAAATCTTCTTCTTCCTCCTCCTCCATCAAATCCTTAAGCATCGAGTACATCTTCAAAAAGTAAGTTAAACTTCATTTTATTTATCTTATTACGTACATGTACATACTGTGTGTGCCTCTTGCTCTCTCTCTCTAACATACGTAGTGCAGTACTGTACGTATTCTCTTTAAACATAAATTATAATACAAAATATAGCACTGAAGCAACTTACGAACAAATTCACCTTACGAACGATCGCTCGGAACGTAACTCGTTCGTAAGTTGGGGAGCGTCTGTATATACAATAAGCATAATAGTGTTTTACAACAATAATGAACTATATTTACAATTTAATATGTACTAGTGGTTGAACTTTTAATAATTAAAGTTAAAAAATGGCAAAAATGAATGGCAACTTTGTATTCAAATAATTTCTCATTTCTAGTCCCTGAAATTAAAATGGCTGCAGGAGGGCAGCCGAGAATGGCATAGGTCACCGCCGCGAGTACCGACACCTTAAAATAAGACTGGTATTGGCACTTAAACCGTTATCTGGTATTGGTAGTCACACATCATAGTCAGGATGATACTACCTCATTTTGAGTCCGGAAAAACCCTGATTGAAATCCGAGTTTTGCAGGACGGATTGAAACCACATGCGGGAGGTAGTTTCATATCCGATTTGGACAGGATACGTCTCAGTCTGATCAGCTCGAAACACTCAAGAGGCAGTAAAGAGCGTCACATGACGTCAAACACTAAACGCGCTTGGGTACCAGCAACCTGTCGGATGGGTCAATAATGTGTCTCAGTCTGAACAGGGCCAGATCGGATTTGGACACTTGCTAAAAACAGTCTGGACAATCAACCCTAAAAATTGGATTTGAGGAGGAATCCGATTGGAGTCAGATATGCCTGAAGTCTGAACGCAGCCAAAGTGGAGGGTTGTCTTCAATGGATTACACAGTGGGGACGGCCTTCCCCGAGCTAAATGTTTCCAAGATAAACAAGCATTCCTACATTTGCACCAAGGTAAGACGATAATGGGCTAGGCTAAAGCGAAGGAGCAACCGAACGAGCTAAACGCCATCTTTTAGCTGGGTCTCATACTTGGATCTCTGTAACGTTTTATCGATTTACACAAAGTGAAAATAGCATCATGACAGGCACTTTGGTTTTGAAAAAACAATCAGTTTACAGGTACATTTATTAAAAATGGGAATTATTTTGCAGGGTTACAATTTCCACACTGAGAGAGACGCCTTTGTTGTTTACCTCGGACTTATCTTGAGATCTGTATGCTTTAGCCTCGATAATTGTGAAGTCTGCTTTTCTGCATATTTTAATATTATGAATACATCCTTCCACTGCATACTGTAGTGTAAACCCTTTTTCCACAATCTGGAAAATATATTGTGCTTGTATTGCTCCAAAAAACTAACTGACATGCTCTGTTACCTTCATTTACATTGTAAGTGTAGAGAATGGATGTCAGACCCTGAAGCGTCGACTGAGGTGGAGCTTTTGCGGAAAGGTCAATTGGGATTCATTTGGTTGAAAAGCACAAACCCCATAATTTGTTCGTAAAGGCTGCTTATTACTAAAAATGTATGACTTCTTGTATATTATTGCGCATGAGTCCTTGGAACTTTAGTGCGTCCACTCATGATGAATAATTCCCACCCAATTTTCATGTTAATTGGTTACACGGGTGTCGAGGGCTGATTTCGATGTGGCACCCCTGTGGATGCCCGCGGGGGGCTACTGCCCTAATGGCCAAAGCCTCTGCACACCCCTGGCTGGGATAGGCTCCAGCTCACGTGCAAGGCTAAAACCCTGAACAGGATCGCTATAGAAAATGGTTGGAATTTAAATTATACCAAAGTTATTTTATGTTAAGATAACTGTATTTTATTTAACTCGGGTGTTTCTTTCAGGTTCGTTATCCAAGTCTGGTTAAGTACAAAAGAGAAAAAAAAGTTGAAACCTAATAAGCGTTGAAGCGGTTTAATAAAGCAACAGAACTTGGATCCCACAATAAAATTACAAAAATAGGAGACAAATACTGGCGTTTGAATGCTCGTTGTTCACCTCTGCAAGGCTCTGAAGCTAACCAGGCGCTCCAAGCGCGATGAGGCGTGCACGTCCCTCTTCCTCACAGAGTGCAACTGGAGGTCCGACACTGGCAGAATCTCATAATCAGCCAAAATGGAATGAAGTGCATCTGAAAGACATTGCGTGGCACCAGACACGAATAACTAGATAATGAGCAGCTATTATAATAGAACAATAGAGTATTTTGTGGCTGACAAAAACACAGCTGGTCCTTGTTAGCAATTAGCACAACCCTAATACATTCGAAACAATATAATTCATAATTGAAATGTAAGCAGATATGTGTAAAGTAACATGAAGTCGTAATTTAGCGGAGTTGTTTTGAACAACAGAATGATTCGAATGCCAATCTTAAAAATAGCTAGCAATATTTACCAATTTCGGCGTTAGCTTCACGGCTTTCTTCCACCGTAATTATTGACTTAAAAGCTCCGCTCAAGGATAAGTGAGCCAGAAAAGCAAAAAAGAACACGCTCCACATGGTGAAACAGCGCAGATAACAAACATCACAGCGTCGCCGACATTGTCATAAAATCGTACAGCTCGTCTGTGTGAAACTAGTCCTAGCATACGAAAAACGGAAGTTGACAGAACGACAACTTCCGCTCGGAGTGTCGTCCGCTACCTTTTTCCATACCAAAGCGCGTCATCCACCTACGCATTTTAACATTACTACATGGTATTTGTCAGAGGTCTAGGGATTACTGTGACATTGTGAAAGTAGCGATCAAAAAAAGAATATTTTTTCATTTTAATGTAGAATTTGGTGTGGTAATTAAACTAAAAACAAATAAAAAAATTAGATCGTACACTCCACGCCCAAAGCCTCAGAAATATTACTGCAGTATAGTTTTTGTCACAATATTGTAAATCAGTATTCCTTTACAACAATGAATCCAGTAAGGGGACTGTTCCAATATTTGCTTATTACTGCATTCCCTCTTGAAATATAATTGATGTGACGTGGTTAGTAGAACTACCTCACAATTCTTTGGTTCTTGGTTCAGATCGCAGCTCGACTGTGTGGGTTTCATATGCTTGCGCGTTTTTTTCTTTCTTTCAAAGGGTATTCAAGACTACCGGTTATCTAAATGGTCAATAGGTGTGGTCGTGTGGATGAGTGATGGGCTTTTACAGCAAACTAGTTCAGTAAATAACCCACAACAAATTAGAATAAGGAGAGATATATTGAGCACACACACAACAGCATGGTTTATAAAATGATTTATTCATGTTAACATAGCTGTTACACAGGGATTCAAACGGTTCCACAAGGCTTTAGGGGACTACAATTGAATGAATAGCAAAACAATAGTGGTCCAAATCTCTAATGACAATCACTGGACAGACAAACAGACCACCCTCTTTTAGGATGTGTACAAACCTGCATTGAAAAATATTAAACTTGACACTTGAACTTTGTGTGTTACAGCATTTGTTCCCATTCCAGTGTAATATCTCAAGAGACATGCAATGACAGAATTGTCATCTTCTCGTTTAGAAGGTCCCATGTGTTGGTCAGTCAAGCCCCAGCGACCCCCCCTCCCCCATCCCTTCCCCCAAACAGACATGCTTTAGTGAAAGAGTGGCATTATAAAGTGAGGATTAATCCAATGGGGCACTACTATTGGCTGCCAGCATGCGTGAGCACTGGCATTCCCTGCAGCATGAAAACTATCTGAAGTGGAATTTCAGACGCTGTAACCGTACCACAATTGTGTATTTTTTTTTCTTTTTTTTAAACTTTTTAGACAGAGCAAGAAGAGGAAACTGACTAGAACCTGAACTAAAAATCCTTCTCATGGTGAACTTCCAGTTGTTCGATGTTAGGACGTTGAGTGTTTCTGCCTATAACTTTAGGAAAAGAGCATAATACCATGTCAAGCTATCAATACTTTTCTACAGCTGTAATTGCACATACTGAAAGGCCAGGGCACACACAAACCAAAGGAATGGAGGGATTTACTTTTACAGGTCATCATAATCTGTACTTTTTTTTTTCCTCCAATCAATTTTTTTTCATGATAACGATATATATTTTTTTCAGCAATGGGTTTTCATTGGAAGAATGTTGGATTGGAGCAATAAGGAATGATGGATGTGTAAAAAGTTTTTTTTTCTTTTTAATCCTTTTGTTGTTTTTGGAGGCCAAGGACTCTTTCTTCTAGTTCTCAGTTTCACCGGCGTCGCCTCTTTCTCCGGCGTCGCCCTCCTCGGCAGCATTGTCTGATGTCCATAGCTGAAGAGATGAAACGCAAGATACAATTTGCATTTTAAATACAATCCGACTGTGATCGTGCAGTTCTCATGCGATATTTTATCTCGACTAGCTTCAGAAATTGTTCGAGCACATGCTTCAGTGGACCAAATTCCTTTATAGTGCTACTTATTAGACACAGGTTATTTCAGTGGTACTGTACTTCCAAAGTTGAGCCAGCAGGCGCAAAAATAATAAAATATATAACTAATAATAATAATAGAGACACTTACTGTCAGATTGTCTCTGAGGAGCTGCATGATGAGGGTGCTGTCTTTGTAGGACTCTTCGTTTAGATGGTCGAGCTCAGCGATGGCGTCGTCAAACGCCTGCGAGCAAAATTAAATGGGGTGGGGGGGGGGGGGGGGAATTGACCGGAGAACGGGCTCTAAAGGTGGACAACAGCGTGGGGATTGTGCACAAACCTTTTTCGCGAGTTCACAAGCTTTTTCTGGCGAGTTGAGGATCTCGTAGAAGAAGACCGAAAAGTTAAGAGCCAGTCCCAAGCGGATGGGATGTGTGGGCTCCATGTCCGCGTTACTGATGTCAAAGGCTTCCTGGTACGCCTGTTGCGAGCACTCGATGATCTCTAATATATGTGTGTGTGAGTGAGTGAGTGAGTGAGTGAGTGAGAGTGAGAGAGAGAGAGAAAAACATACGAATCAGACAATGAAATGTACAAAAGTTCACTCCTTTGATACTTGCCTTTTAAAAAAGGGGCAAACAACTAAATTGCAGTTTATTAGGTGACATGTTGAACAAGTCAATCAGAAGGAAAAATGCTGATAGATCAAACCAGATTAACAGAGTATATGTGTCATCCACCCACTACCATGCCAACTCCTGAAATGAGGCCCCTGTGACATAATTTCCAGCCACGAGTGAGAAATACTAGGACACGTTCCTAGTTGGAGAGCAAACATATGAAGCAGGTTCTAACCACTCAAGTACGTGCAATCAAAAGTTAAATGCCATATTACTTACTTTTTTTGTTGTCTCCGGAAGCAACTTCAGCGAGGTATCTATAGTAGTCCCCCTTCATCTTTAGGTAAAAAACTTTGCTCTCTTGGTGTTTGGAGTTCCCAATTAAATACTTATCCAGCAGTGACTGCAAGAAGGAGGGGGGGAGGGTTGGAGTTAGAGAACAACAAACGCATGGTTAGATGCAGTGGTACAAAAATCAAACGCCTCAATGGGGTGTATATATTCTTTATCCTCTGCATTAAAGTTTTCTTTAGCTCCCCGAGTCAGACATATGCAAAGAGTTTGTTATAAAGCCTCCTGCTGACCAAAGCGCACACACTATAAGGTGCACAATGTGGGCCGGGAATGGATTCATGTCATTTCAATGTTGACAAATGATCCGTTAGCGTTTTCAGTTACAACCGTGATCGCAGAACTTAAAACTCTGAAGTGATGGCCCACTTAAGTTTCTAAGAATCTGAGCAGAAGACCCGGCATTTTCCCACCTTTGCCTATAAATCAAGAATCTAACCGATTGTGCTCGTGTGACACAAACAATACTTGTTGGCAAGGACAACTGCTTTTGTCACATCAGCACTCACTTGAAGACGCGAGATGCAAACCTTATACCTGGGTCCCGCCTTTGCAGAGTTCCCTTTCACACAGGTACCACCTCTATAAAGGCTTTTGTAATGCCACTAAAGTTGAAAAACTATTAATTTTTGGGATTTTTTTTTTTTTTACACAGAACTGTGACCCAGGGTTGGAACACAAGTTAGATAAGAGTTTGAAGGTCATCTTACACAGGCATAAAAAAAAAAAGAAGAAAAAAAAGAAAGAAGCTTAAATAGTGACTTTCACACTGTGTAGCGCGTGATGGAAAAAGTGTTGTGGTTTGAAATGCTTCAAGGCTGTGGATTCATTTTGAAGGTAAAAAAAGAAAAAAGAAAAGAAAAGGATGAGTCAAGCTAGCCGCCAGACCACCACGCGCTGCAATGGCCAACTTCAAAATAAAAGCCTACCAATTAATACATGGATGTCAATGCAATAGACGCACGGTGGTAGGCTTGTATTTCGAAGCTGAGCCTCGCAGTGCGTGGTGGCGAGCTTAACTTGTCCTCTTGACAACAAACAACTCAAGGCCATCCAAAATCATACTTAAGGTCGCCATTTAAGGACGCCAAGAAACTGCTGGTTAATTACGCCGTCAATGTGTGATACGGCACAAGTCTCCAGCTTGGCGGCTAGGCTGCTGATGGTGGTCGTGTAAACGTTGATCTGTATCTCAACATCTCTTGCGATTCAGAGTCATAGCACAACGTTCACATTAAAGAAAAGCCCCCACCACCTCAAAAAAAGGGTGTGTGTGAGACCAAATCCAGTGTGGTGCAACTAACTGAAAAATTTGGTAGCACCAGTGATACCAGTGCAAAAGTTTGTGGAGAGAACAGATCCGTAAGTGCCCAACCAACCCCACCTTGTCCGTGTGGCCCGAGGACAAACCAAATCAGAAAGGGAGCCGGCGAGGAATCCAAAATCAAGTCATGACCGTGCTTGTGCAATTACACTCCTTTTTTATTATTATTATTATTTTTATATACACGAACCCGCGCCGCCAGCACCGAGCGCAAGCGATGCCTTGCCGCCCGGAGCCAATTTACACTCCTTTAACCGCCTTTTCTTTTTATGCAGCTTTTTCCATCTGAAAACCAGTTCGTATCGCGACTGGTCCTGCATGTTTGTCGAGACTTCCCGTCACATTCATGAATGAATTTGGTTGTGTGTGGTGTGTTGATTGTGCAGTGTGGCTGCACATGGGGATTTTTTTTCTCTTCACGTGTGGGGTCACCATTTTAAAATCTTGCCATGTGAACCAGGCTGTAGCATAACCCCCCCCCCCCCTCCAAGAGGCAAGCATGACAGAAAAAAAAAAAAAAGTTATGAACCCACTGCCCTACGTCCTCTAAAAATAACATATTGCCCAAGGTGGATTACAGCTCTAACTACGAAAGCATAACCTGCGATTGCCCTCTAGGACTTGTCATGGGCCTTTCATCAGAGATTGAAGTGGAGAAAATGTGTCCCGCTTCAATTAAAGCACAGTGCAGATTTACCATCTGCGAATCGCCATAAACCTCAAACCTAATGAGGGAAAAAAAAAAAAGGAGGTTTGGATTCCATGCCTTGGCAGGAAGAAAGTGTCCTTGTCTGAGCCAAATCCCTCCCGGCAGCCACTCCCAAGTCACGTCCACAAGCCACCATTGGCTCGGTCAAAACATGCACATGCCTCATGTGCCGAGCATTCCTTTCCCCTGCAAGCTGCGCACAAAAGACAAGAGGAGAGATGCTCTCTTGACTGCGCTTTCGCACAAAGCTCTGATTTCAGTCACCGGCCCTTCACGACAGAGTGCTGCAAACGGCATCGCCAGATGAAAGGTCCGACTTGGTCGTGAATTCGCACGTCCGACAAAAATTTGTCTTCAAGCGTTGATGGCTTTCCAAAATGGAATTTGACCACAATTTAGGAAAAGCAGAGGGACACTGGGGGGGGATACATGTATGAAACCATAAATTATGGTTTTATTGCTCCGTCACAGTTTAACACTTATGTAAATGTATTTTAAGAAAAACTACACGGCCTCAAATCACCTTTTGTCGAGTCAGTTTCACAAATATTTAATCATTGTGCCTCATTAATGTATGACTGGTCTCTGGAGCGAGAGAGACAGTAGCTGTGAGTCTTGGTATGCGTTTACGCTTCTGGGGGAATTTTGACATTCACCTGTTAAAATGACAACTTTCACAACTAGGGATGCACGATAATGCTATTTTCAACCGATACCGATAAACCAGTAATTTTGAAAGTACAGATGCCGATAACCGATAAGTAAGCCGATAATTGTTTGCAAAATGAACTTGAATACAAATATACTTTCGAGTCCTACTATAAGTTTTAACGTTGAAACATTGCGTAAAGCATCATGAAGCTGAATTTTATTGACATCTCTGCTTCAAAGACAACCAGTAACTCATTTTGAGTTTGCCTAAACAAAGCAGACATGTTTTAAAAATGCAAACTCCCAGGGTAACATTTTGCTGAGATACAGTTAAGACAGGCCAAATTGGCGAAGAAGAGGGGAGGGGTTGAGTAGTCGGGCACAACCACAAGAAATGAACCAATGTGGTATGTCTGTTATTATCTGCGGATTTCTTTATCTGTACGACGTCAAATTGGTCGATAATTGCCGATGATTATCGGCCACCGATATTATCGTGCATACCTATTCACAATTTTAACCCCCCTAAAATGAAGCCTCAAAACTCCTTTGTACAAAAAGCTAACAATTACAAATGACCGTTGCCCATTACAATTACATCAAATTGAAAGTGCCCGACTTGTGAACTGGGGGGCCACAATCTCCAAGCCATAATAAATCCAAGTTCAACCAAACTCGCAGTCAGACAAGACACTTTGACCTCCAAGCATGTTGTAAGCAAGAACCTATGGTCTGTTACATATCATGTGTCCATCCTTCCTCACAGCCACTCATGGTCTAAAAGAGAGGTATTATTTGGAGAAAGTTCGCAGCCCGCAAGGCTTCTGCAGACGAGTTGAGACCTGAGGAGCGACACACCCTTCTGCAACACTCAGCAGAAGAAACACAAAAAGGCTGAGTCACTGGCAGGGAACATGCATGCTGAAAGTGAACAGCCCCTGCGGTGTGTCTCAGTCAGACAGTAGCCCCTGGGACATTACTGGAATCTTCCAATCAGATCTCTTCTAATCCACCACCAAAGCAGGATGGAAATAATGCAACGCACAATCCCTGCTGTTGCAATAGATTAATCAAGAAGTGAAATCATGCCCTGCCCCCACTCGTAGTCAAGGCAGGCTCGGAACTAGTTCAAATGTAGGCCAAAGTCATTAGCTTAAAAACATTGGCCTGTTGAAAGGTGTCCTGCTTATCTAGTGGGAACTAATTTTGCATATCAATTATTGCACATGGCTTGTCATATTAGCTATCTAGCTGCCACTGCCAGATGAGACAACATGGATACTAAAACACATTTAATGTACTAAATACATAAATTACCATAAAACACCACTAGGTGACAGCGCTGCTGTTTGTCTTTTATCTGTCAGGCATCTTTAAAGTTGAGCAAGTTTTCCTTTATGTTTTAAATTTAACAATTTCAGTCTGTTAATGTTAAAATGTTACTTGAAACGTCAACTTTGTCGTTATTGTATTCTACTGGCATCAGAGCGTTTAATTCGCAGGGAAATTTCGAAAATGTGAATTTTGCGAGTCATCCAGCATCCAAAAATTGATTGGCTGTGACTTTAAAGGTTCTACTATTAAAAAATAATAAATAAATAAAATCTCAATGGATGATCCTATCTGTTTGATCCAAAAATCTTGATTCACAAAAAAGCAGGAGCAATGAGAGGAGGAATTCACAAAACTTCCTTGTAAATGCCATTTCTTTACTGAAATAGAGCCAAAAAGGAAAAGAGGGTGATAGCATTTGACAACAAAGTGGACTGAAATAGCCAACCTAATTCTATGCAGCAATGAATTATGTAATCAGGCTGAAATTATGATCATGAGGCCTATGAATTAAGGTTAACCGAACGCCTAGATACGACAAATTAAATCTTAAAAGCCAATTCAAATAAAGGAAATGGAATAGTTGCACTGCAGCATTTGAGTTTGTCACAAATGACAGTATACAGAATGTTGGCGAATCCTTAAATAAAAATCAGTAACTAAATCACAGCTGTGAATCTTCTTGTGCCATGTCATTGCCTTTGTGTTCAGTATTTTGTAAAATAAATAAATAAACAATACATGTTAGAACTAAGCAAAGTAATGGCTCACCCGTTCCTTGATGAGCTGCACATTTTGTTCTTTAATCAAGTTTGAACTGGTTAAGAAATGCAGTCAAGTACTATTGAAGCATTCACTCAATTGGGCTCCCTCGTGGGATGAAATCAGTATCAAATGGCTTTAATTTAATCTAACATCACCTATCATGTTGTGAGCTTTGAAAATTGTTGAAACTTTGATAGCGGTGCACCAAATTATTTGATAGCAGTGTAACAAATTGTTTGACTAGTGGATGTATGTATATCTTCATCTCTTTGCTACTCCGAATCAAGTATTGGGAAATCACCAATTGGACTCCGGTATGTTAAATTACTATGTCTGGCTCTTTGGGAATTGAGATTATAGAGAAGAAGAAAAAGGGACACGTACCAAAACGTTGTTGCAGATTTCTTGCAGCTCATTCTCCACTTTCTCCCGATATTCCTTAACCAGCTGCAGCTTCTTCTCACTAGTTTCGGACTTGGCTTCGATACTGGAGAGCACCCTCCATGAGGACCGCCGGGCCCCCACCACGTTCTTGTAGGCGACCGACAGCAGGTTCCTCTCCTCGTTCGTCAGATCGTCGCCCTTCTCCGTCACCTCCTTCATGCACTCGGCCATGTCGTCGTAACGCTCGGCCTGCTCTGCCAGCTTGGCCTTCTGGATAAGATCCGATTTCTCCATAGTTTTTTGTATAGTTGTTTGAGGAGCGATGGATCAAGACAAGACGGACGGGGCGAGCGAGCGAGAGTCGGGGACTGTGAACTGGGAGTGGAACAAGGAGTGGCGTTATTTCCACAGCGGCGTGACAGGCTGACAAAAATGACACATTTGGAGAAAACTGAAAGCGGGGGTGCACGCCATCAATTGTAACTCACAGTAACACTAGCTACAATTCATTGTAACATTTAACCACATCAACGTCTTTAGTGCGTCTCCGTCGCTTTGGGGTATAATTGCGCTTTAACACGATTACGTAACGGTCATCTCGTGTAATATTGCGAAGTGAATAATTCAAGATAGTTTCAAATGAGATTCGAGCACCGAAAACGGGGCTGTTAAATAGCCGAGCTGAGTCACGTCGGTACCGCAGCCCGCCACAAAGCTGTCTGGAGGGACTAGCTAGGTACAAAAGCTAGCCTAACGAAGCTAACGCTGCAGGTTTAAGCTAACGGGCCACTCCTATCAATGGAAAAAGTGTCAACGAAAGCGCAGCTCACGAAAACGGACCACGTCCTATTTGATCACACTTGCCATCAGAAAGAAGTCTCGGACGCTTACTAGAAGGTACGAAATGAAATATTCGACGTATCTCACCTACAGAGGTCCGAATTCGCTTCACAATTTGGTCCGATTCGATGGATTGGGCAGAAAGGCAAAGAACAAGCAGCGGCAGCTAAAGTCCAACTGAACTTGATTAAATGGGGGCGGATTATCTATGGTCGACTCTCCAATTGTAAATCGCTATCTCTTTTGAGTGACAGCATATTTTTGGGGTGCCAGCGAATAAACATTAAACGCGGGGGTGAGAGGCGGGACTTCAAAGTGTAGTTTGACAGACCGGAACGCTGCAGCGGCTGGTCGCACGGGGTTTCCTCCAATTAGAGCAAGGGAGACGACGTCATCGCGTTGCCATGGTGAAATCGGTCCAATCGCTCCCTACTTTGGCACGACGTGTGGACACTATGGCGGGCGTGGCACGATCACACACTCAAACGCACAATGCCATTTTATTCAGCTTTTATTTGAATATTTTTCCTCCTAAATGAGCATTTATTAGTATGGCAAGATAACCAAAGACTATATAATTGTTAATATACTTATTTTAGGCACTACCCAAAAAAAAAAAAGGTGGTAAAAATGATTCAATTCAAGATGCGTTTGCTGTCAGTCATATTCTTGGGGAAAAATGGCCTCGGAAAAAGATGATTGTTACTATCCTTAAACAAATTCAAACCTAACTGCCCTGACCTTTGTACTCGCTTATGCCCCACCCTTCTTAAGTCATAGGAAGGAGGCACACTGATGAGCCACTGAGGCCATGGAAAGGAGCTCTCTTGCATTATGTGTAAAACACATAACTTATAGATGATGTACATGGCACAACTGTGTGCTGTTATTTTGTGTGTGTGTGTGTGTGTGTGTATTTTTGTACTAGATTGATGTTTTGTATCATTACAATGTGATACTGGTGAAGGCCCAGGTACCAAACTCACAGTGTACGACGAGTTTATAACTGATGTGGTCTTGACTGAAACATCTAAGTACACAATGTCAATTTTAACTTTCTTCTTCTCCAAACCACACCACCTTCCTCCCCGATGGGACGAGATCATGGAGACTCTCCAGCGCACACACTGTGAAGTAGGCCAGAGGGTACCGAAACGGCAACATTTGCTCTCAACAGGAAAGAACATAAAGGCTAGCATCCTGTACGCAACCAAATGAAACTAGGGCTCTCTCTCTCTTTTTTTTTTGCTTTTACAGACTCACATTTGCCTTCCAGTCAAGGAAATAAGACATCTATTTTGATCACTACAAACAGTATTCTGAGCTATAGAGTGTCTTGTCCACAGTAGGCCAGATGGCTAGAAATAGCAATATTAATAGGATATGAAATCCCACGGCGTCAGCTCTAGATTTGAGCCACTCCAGTTGATATTAGCGAGCAGCGGGCCTTCTGTAGCACGTGATCCGATGTTTCATGCAGATATCATGTGTGAAACAGTTTGAGTTGACTCCCGAGCATGAAGATATTCAATAAAATGGAAATACTAAAAAAAATACGAACGCTGTGCATCAATTTGGATGAATGGGTGTAAGAATACTGTACATTTACATTTTTATTCATAAGAAGGTTACTGCCTAAAGAAAGCATTGCTATGATATATAACGAACAGAGCCTCAAAATTGGAGTCCTGAGGTCAGACACTTGAGGAAAAAAAAAACGCCTCAAATGTTACAAAACAAAACTGTGTCATGTCTCTGAAATCTTCAGCTTACTACTCAACAATGCGGATTGGAGGAGAAGCTGGACATGATTCAATTTTGAACCAGATAGAATAAAGACTGAAGAGACTATGAAGTCAAGACAGTGTATTCTGCTAAAGCTAGTGGCTAACATTAGCCACTTTCAGTACTAGCTCCTAGCTAGGTAGCCACCATCTGTCTAGCTATGTGTGACATCACTTGATTATATAGTAATCAGTCAAGAAATGTATTCTTTTTTTCTTATGGGAAAAGTAGTTTGGAAGTAGATCAATGTCATGAAATGGATTGTGTTAAAGGTTTCCATTTATGAAACATTCTTGTGTTTTCAACACTCATAATAGTATGATGAGGAGCGACTGCTTGTTTTTCACACTACAACCGATACTGTAAATCACGACTGAGTAAAATCCTTAATAGGTGTGCCTCTCACTGCATAGTGAGTGGGAGCCTGTCGCATGGCAATTAGGCCTTTGTTCTTCAGTTCACTACGCCTTTCTCACCTGTAATTAGAGCTGATTAAAACAAACGTAGTCGGTACGTTCAAACACAAATGCAAGCGCACAGACTGAAGAAGAAATATGAAGAAGAGCCCTGCAGGCTTGGGATCGTGTACATTTGAGTGTAGGTCTGTAAGACGCTCTGGTATGAAAAATAAATGACACCCTATGTCAATCAATTGTACACACCTTCTTCCGCAGTCCAATGCATGCGACATGCTGCAGAGCTGCAGAGCTGCAGCATTGGATACTTCAGAGCCGCCAAGCACCACTGCACCCGGCTGCACCATCCCCTCCGCCCCTCCGCGCCTGGGAAGAAAGAGTGAGGTCCAACAAATGCTTTTAACATTGCGTTGTTTTTTTTTTTTTTCTGCTGCAGCAGATAAACTGCAATGTCAGTCAATTATTGATGGGCGGTAATTACCCTCACAGCCGCACTGGCCGAGTCAGCGGCAGAGCTTTTGGCCTGGTCCAGTGAGAGATCAGTGCTGAATGAAGTGGAAAGAGACAATCCAATGTTGATGTGGACGCCATTTTATTATTCGGACTCCATTAATCCTAGAGTGAGAAAGGCAAGATCATCTGAGCACAGACTAAAAAAAATGAAACAAACAATAAAAATGATGTCATAGAGTTTGTAGAATTTCATTTCAGTTACTTGTATATGAGATCATTTTTGCCCCATTAAAATTGACTAAAAAGCTGTGTGATCAGTTGTAGCAGTGACAACTTGTGAGACGTTTGGAGGTTGAACGTACAACGGTGATTGTGGCTCTCCTTGCCCCCATGCAAGGTCATTATTGTCTCTTGTTTATTTTTCCCTTTTATTTTACTTCAAGGGAAAGTCAACCCTTTTTTATTTTTTACAATAATATTTTCTATGCAGCCCCGCTAGTCTTAATATGTTATTCTGTTTAATATTGCGTTAGTGGAATATGAGTTAATCAGCAAAATCCAGCAGTTTTTATCAATATCACAAGGCGGCCATTTTGATAATTGCTGTCGAGTGAAAATGACATCATAGTTGCTCAGGTCTCAGGTAACAACCAATCACAGCTCAGCTTCGGAAAGCAAGTGAACTGTGATCGGTCATTGCCTGAGCCCTGAGCAACTGTGATGTCATCTTTAGGCGACAGCAAGTGGCAAAATGGCCGTCCCCTGAGATGGATAAAAACGGCTGGATTTTGCTTCATAACTCATATTCCACAAATGTAATATTAATCAGAATGTCATGTTTAGACTTGGGAGGTCACATATGACAAATTATTGTCAAGAAATGTTTAAAGTTGACTTCCACTTTCACTCAAGTTCATAACTTCTTACTTTATTACTGTTCATTTAATTTGACTTTAAAAAGTGCCAAATATGTTTTTCACACTGGCAATGAAAAATATTCATATGCTACCATAATAGCTTGTACATGTAATAAATGTGTCCGTTTTGAACTAATTCGTTATATTTTACTTTAGAGGTGCTTGTTCATCTATCTGAGACAGCTTGATGTTGACTCAATATGCAGTGAAAGTGTGGAGGCACGAAACCAGCAGAGAAGCGTGAAACATCCCACAACGGATGGCGAAAGCTGTTGTGATTCAACCTTGTTGTAGCAGTTTGGCGATGGTGTGGAGGAGGAATGAAGTGTTACACAACAGTATTCCCACCCGAAGTGGGAGACTTTCTCTTTCAGTTACCACCTATATGTCCTCCTTGTTTCATGTTCATACCCTCTTCCGTGTGGACCCCACCAGACAATGTATCATCAAAATTTCTTAAAGCTTGGAAGGCACATGTCTGAATCACGACTACTGAGTAAGCGCTCAGTCACATCCACCGAGCCTCCTTTCTTTCTTCCACGCAAGCCTCTCCCTTCCGCCTCTTTTGTGAGGTAAAATGCAATGGAAATTTTGTTTTTTTTTAATTTGTTCGACACTCCCTGTGGTTCTACTACTGACGTATCCTCCCTCAGCACCGCAGCACCAGTGAGAGTGGTCAATGTTTGAATCTATTTGCCACATCCAGACCTGGAGATGGGCATAATTGCAGTGCAACTGTGTACAATAGCGTTACCATGTTGGTTTCTATGAGTCATCAGTGGGCAGTGAAATAGAAAAGAAAGTTGCTGCTTTGAAATGAAAAGCATACAGTACACTTGACTTTACAAATGTATACATTTGGCAACTGCACTCTAAAAACAATTGGGTCAAAAGTAACCCAATTATGGATCAAAAATTTGACCCAATTTTGTGTCAAGAATTGGGCCATGTTGTATAAAACAACCCAGAAATTGACCCAAGTAGAAGATCTGACCCCACTTCACGGGTTGTTTTATACCAAATTACTTTTTTTCTTTTTCAAAACAACCCAAAAAGTTGGGTCACCCAACTAGACGATCTGAGCCAACTTTATGGGTTGTTTTATACAAAATGACACAATTTTTGACCCAAAATTGTGTCAAATTAACATGTTATTATTATTATTATTTATATATATATATATTATTAATTAATAGTAGAGGATCTGACCCAACTTTCTCCGTTGTTTAATGCAAAATTGCTTTTTTTTCTTCTTCAAAACAACCCAGAAAATCGAAAGATTGTCCATTTGGGTCAATTTGACCCAACGTTCTCGGTTGTTTTATACAAAATTACCCCATTTTTGACCCAAAGTTGGGTCAAACTAACCCAAGTTGAGGATCTGACATAACTTTATGGGTTGCTTGGCACAAAATTGCATTATTTTATTTTTTTTGCAAAACAACCTAGAAAGTTGGGTCAAATTGACCCAAGTAGAGGATCTGACCAACTTTATGAATTGTTTGATACAAAAAAAAAAACGTGTTTTTTTTTTCTGGTACAAAACAACACAGAAAGTTAGCTCAAATTGGCCCAAGAAGAGGTCGGTCCATTTGTGACCCATTGTTGGGATATTTTTTGACCAGACTGTTTTTAGAGTGTGGAGTTCTTGGTTGTCAGCCAATGGCAACAAAATAGAAAAACAAACAACACCATGCACATTCACACCTGAATTTAGAGCGGTAGTTCTTAACTTGGGTTCAATCGAACCCCAGGAGTTGGTTCAGTCAGTCTCAAATGTCACCGCCCATTTTTGAAAAGGTGTTGTTAGCGGGCCATTCTGAACGTGCACCCCCACTGTTACGAAACAGTAGGGCTAATTAATATAGCCTAACGACAAGAACCACCTCCACACTGAGTTTCTCAGCTAATGTTAAGCTTGGCTGGTTGGCATTCCAAAGCGAAAGAGCCACTTTGATGTGGTGTGTCTCGGATAAAACCAAAACACTGGGGCACTCATTTTTATTGTGTATATATGGGAGGAATATAGCATTATATCAGTGTTGGCTTCGTATGATAACTTACAGTATTTTATTGCTCCATGAAAGTGTTGTGTAATGCAGTATGTCTCTTTTAAAATGGAGGCAAATGTTTTCTTTTTTAACCAACGGCCATTTTGATAATGAGCCAAACTTGACTGTTATTTTCTATTCTCAGTTGAAACGTTAGGCTCCAAAGATCCCTGCATGTGATCCAATGCTACAGTATGTTCCCAGTGTGGCTCAGCAGGCTGTAGCTCTCCCAGTCCTGGCCAGGGGGGCTTTTGGCTCCAGTGGCAGAATGGTGATGTCAGCAGGCTTGCAGACTCAATTATTCACCAGCATGCCTCATTTCCGATGGATTTATTGACTGACAAGTTTGGAGCATTTTTCCAGTGCACCCCTGGTAATGCATTAACATATCCTGTGTTTTTTTTTTTGGTGTCATATATAATGTCAATTTACGATGTTGCGAGCAAGCATCATCTACACAGTTGGACTGAAGTGGTTCCGTCCGTTTGTTAATCCGAGCGGTTTTGCAGGCCGACATTAACAGAAGGTCACGGCACGTGCTGCTTTCATTCCGCAGCACTAGGCAGGATTGTGGTAGCTGTTACATAATGCAAATGTGAGGGCAAATTTCAACGATTCTGAGTTTTCTCACTATCACACACCCACTTGCTGAAAAGAAGAAGAAAAAAAAAAACAGACACCAAAGCAATTGCATGTCTTCACCTACTTGTGTAAAAAAAAAAAAAAAGTGTGCCATCACTTCACATGAGCGCCTAACTGGTCGCAGCGCTCCATGTCTTTCGTGGTCTGGCCCCGCATGCCTGTGGGGCACTGATTGGCACAGAAGATAAAGTTAGTAACAGCAGAGATGGCTCGTGTGGGGGGTGGGCAGGGTGGTTCGGAGTAGAAGAGCCAGCAGCACTGTGCAGCAGGTAAAGGAGGTCATGGCGCTGAATCAAAGCCATGGCAGTCAGGTGAATGCAAATTGCTACCTCAAATATGGTGCTGCTGTTATCTCTGTTTAAACGTCTCAGTGCAGTTACTTTTATAGTAGTGTTGCGCAACTACTGGAAACAATGGAGGCGCTCTTTATGACACTGGTAATAGTCCAAGTACACATTACTTGAGATTGTAATGTTTATCTCTCTGTGACTTCCGACAAAGAGTTTGTTTTTTTAATATGCAACTTCCTGTCGTCAAGCTGGATTTTTATGGTTGTATTAAATGTTGGTGATTGTACAGCATTAAATCAACTTCAGTGATAATTTGCATAATATAGTAAAACTTTTCACCAGTTTGATCAGATTTGCTCACGAGCATTGCTCTCTTTCATAATGGGTATTTTATTTAGATAATAAACATTAAAAAAAAAAATAATAATAAAAACATTTTTTTTGGTCTTGCTTTATCTCATTTGAAAAATAAGATAATGCGTGCATTGTCAGAAGCTTTCAAACTGATCATTGCTCATTTAAAAAAATCTATGTCTTCATGATGGGCAGAAAATAAAGCAGATAAATTAATAATAACTTAAGTTCAAATTGTATAATACAGAAATATATTTTTGTGTATGCATCAATCAAACATTATTATAATCGGAGTTTCATTAATATTACTATATATATCAAAAATATGAAATCTGGAATAAATAAGTAATACATCTATCAGTATACACATATTTAAAAATATTTTTTGATATAATACATTAATTTATTTTAGTTTTATAAATATATGAATTTTTTAAATCATATGTAATTATGTATTAATAAGATTAGCTTTTATTTTATTGCATTAGCAATATTAATAATATTAATATTTATTTACTTATTTATTTATATGTATTATACTTCATATATTTTCATAATGGAAATTCATTAAAAAAATTGTAACTTATAAATATTTAAACATTAAAAATATCTAAATATATAAAGTAAAGTTTCTTTAAAAAAAAATTACATTACTTCTTTTTTTTTATAACGTATTTTCATTTAGAATGATCTGATTTTGACAAATACTTTGACCTCTGTCACATCTCATCAAATAAGGTTGTAATCTTCTGTTATGTTGTAATCTTCTGTTATGTTACATACGGCTATATGTTGTACCCTTGGACTAGAATGAGATGTACCTTCAACCATCCATCACCCTATTATCACAAAGGTCAGGGTGAGTTGGAGCCTATCCCAGTTGACTTTGAGCGAGAGGCGGAGTACCGCTGGACTGGTTGCCAGCCAATCACAGGGCACTTGTTTAGGCAAACCACCATTCACATTCAAGAACAGTATTCAATTAACCTACTGTAAGAAGCATGTTTTTGAATGTGGGGGGAAGCATCTATCCAATCATGAATCCAGACTTCTACTAAACAGTTTATTCTTTTCAGGGTTGCTATAAGGTTACTCGCCTTAGATTGCCAATCAGCTGACAAACCCTTCCTGTTTTTAGCTATTAAGATCCCAGATCTTCCTTTGTTGATTTTTATAAGTGACAAATAAGTCTTAAGTCTTGGTGGATGTCTGTTCTCTTTTTTGAGTATTATGTAAAGTCCACTTGCAGTAAAATCTATATTTGCTACAGGCGTTGAGCCAGGACTGGTACTAATATCCTGCTTGTGCCTATAAACACACAAAGGATATCCCTGGAGGAAGTACCACCTCTTCTCTGTCCTGCTTCCAACAGGAAGGATTCGTGTCCCAAATATGGACACAACTTCCCCTGCAGTCAATAACAGAAATGTTGCAGTTTGACTTTTGACGTTGTAATGTGAGATCTTGTTTACATCACGTCTGTCTTTGTAAAGTATGGCGAGAATTAAATTAGTGACTGTGTGTGAGCTTGCCTTATCTATTCTAAACATGTTTTTTTTTCTTCCTTTCATGAAAGTGCTTGTTGAGAACCTCCTCTCCTCTCCTCTCCTCTCCTCTCCTCTCCCAAGGTGACCTCACTCAGTTATAATGCAGCAGCACTATCTACCCTCCTCCCTTACCCTCCCTCCTCCTATGTGCCATGGATCCTCCATCTGCTGCTTTGCTCCTCTTAAAAGCCTTCTTCTTTCTTTTTTTCTTTTACTCTGGACAAGCACAGGAGACGACAAACCTTACTTTAGATCTGTTACATTTGAGGATTGCCATCCCTGTTCTAAACCAAACCAACTCCAGCAAGTAATGTAACCTATAGCTTTTTTATTTGATCATTTATGACTGAATCACCTTCTAACTAGTGTATTAACACCTTCAGCTGTTCACAATGGGTACTGATGCAAGCCTGGCTGGATTCAGGTTCGAATTTCCCACCCTCTGTCTGCGAATGTGACGTCATGTGCGCATTGTGTACCTGAGGAAGGGGATGTGTAGTTTCATTTTTCGGCCACAGGTGGCAGTAGCGATGCGAAATTCAATTTTCACTGTGCAGTCAAGTTAAATATTTTTCTTTACAATATATTCTATGTGGCCCAACTGTTCGAAACACGGTATTCGGATTAATATTGCGTTTGAGGAATACGACTGAAGCAGCAAAATCAACCTGTTTATCCATTTCAAAGGGCGGCCATTTTGCTACTGTTGATGTCATTTTCTGTCGACAGCAAGTGGCAAAATGGCTGCACTACGTACAGTAGTAACACTTAATAAAACAATTTTTTCAGTACTTTCTCTTTCATTGTCTTTTTATACAATACTGTTATATGACTATTTTTGTATTGTATAGATATTTTTATTTTTTCTGTCTTTAAAAATGACATATAACAGCAACAACAACAACAAAATTGTTTGGTTAGGTGGCTCCAACAGATTAATGGAATTTCAATTAGTTTTGATGAATACATCAGGGAAAAAAATCGAACATTATTCTGTTTTTTTTAGGCACAATATTTGAAACAGCTCCCATCTTGGATGTCATCATACACTTCAAGCTGTCTAATGTTGTGGCCAAATGTTATGGCAATGCATGAGATATTATAGTAAGGAGGCCGTAAAAATCCCCCTCCCCCCCCCCCTTTATTTGGCTCTTGAACTATTTGGGGAAAACCTGGCCATAAAGTACAATACAGAATGTGTTGTATTGTCAGCAGTTGAGCTCTGATGTTTGCGTTCATACAAATAACTCATTTGTGCTGTTATATTGCTCTCAAATTGGGTGTAGCGTGAACAAAAGTGAGCTTTTTGCACACTCAGACGTCGTGATTCATCTCTGGCGAAACATCTTTCTTTACTTGGCACGTCACTCTCCCACACCCTGACTTTGACTGTTGCCATGGAGACCAAGGACAGTTGGGGAAAAAAAAGAGAAGTCGCTCAGTGCGTAACCTTTACACAGCGAGGTCAGACGGGGAGGATGCCAGGACAGTGTTGTCACCGCCGAGTAGACAGACTCGTTGCTTTAGTCAGACAAAGAAAAGGAGAAGGTTAAAAAGGGCGAGTCAGCGTCTTTCTTGTCTTGATTGTGCATTCATTTCTCACTTATGGCCTTGTGTGTGTGTGAGTGTGTGTGTATGTGCATGCAGGATCATTAGTCCAAAATCCAAAAGTTCAGTCCATTCAAATTTTAAAATGTTAGTTAAATTAGTAGTCATCCATCCATTTTTGTGACCGCTTATCTTTCACAAGGGTTGCTGGGGTGCTGGAGCCTATCCCAGCCAGCCTCACCCCCAAACCCCAACTGGTTGCCAGCCAATCATAGGGCAATTAGTATTCATTAAAAAAAATGTGTGTCTTGATTTTATAGAGTTGCCAAAATATTTATATATATATATCAAAACTATATAGAGAACAAGTAGTAGGACTAAAAATAATTATTTCAAAGTATGAATCTTTTTTTTTTGCCTCCCATAGTTTAATATATTACTGAGAAAAAAAATGGCTTCATTATTTTAATTTGGTTCCCTGTGATAATATTTTTGAGGGAAATATGGACATTAAACTTCATTTATTTATTTATTTCATTGAAGATATTGTTGTCTTGATTTGAAATATGAATATGAAATACATTATAATAAATACATAAATATGTCAATATAAATACAATTTTAAAATCTTAATCCATTGTGACATTTTTGTTATTTTTCTATTTATGTATCAATCATGAAAATGTTTTCACTTAGACTAATAAGAAGTTGTTTTAATCAATGCCTAAATAAAATGCAGACATTATAACAATTTTATATGACTTCTATTGACCCATCTACTCTTGAAAGTTTTTTTTTTTTTTATGCTAAGTATGGTCGTGGTTCATACAACTGTCTCACTGTTTTGAAGTCCTGGGTTAGAATCTTAGTATGTGGAGTTCTTCCTGTGCTTCCTCCAACATTCCAAAAACATGCATGAAGATTCATTGAAGACTTGAAATGTTGTGAATATAAGTGTGAGAGGTTGTTTGTCTGTCTATACCTTCTATTTACTGGCACCCAATGAACCTAATGGGGTATAATAATAGAAAAAAAGGGATCACTGCAGCAGAAAGTGTAAAAGTAGGTTTTTGATGTTGTTATTCTAGCTGCCTGCTCTTCCAAGAACAATGACAATGTAAACGCAATTAATTTCTAATTTCAAACAGTGAAGTTGACATCATATAGAAATCATATGAATCCCACCCTATTCTGATGAATGCGGCCAACATCCCTCCTCCCTGTCTTGTCGTGATAGTCGTCACGTCTTCATTGCCCCCATCCTTGTGAACACATTCCCGGTGCAGTTTCCATGGTAACCGGCAGCATGCTGCCGTTACCAGTGCAAAGAATTGTGAGGTGAATTACACGGGAGCATCTGTTAGTAAGAGGAGGAGGATGGGCTGATGCTCGTTTTGCTGCACTTCCTGCCTTTATGTCCTGTTTCCTGTTTCCTCTCCTCATCCATGCATCCATCCATCCGCTTCATGTTTTCCCAAACCTTGATTGGCCTGCCAGGGCTTGTATGTAAAAAAAAATTCAGCTCAACCTTGTCTCTACACGAACTGAGATGAATGGATTTTTTTGGCAATAGTTTATATTTTAATGTTAATCCACAAAATGACACTCATGACACCCACGTCTGGTTAGATAATGGCCACATCTGTCTCACAATCAAAATGTTCTGGGTTCCATTCCTGCCCTCCTGTGTGGAGTTTGCTTTTCCTCCACGTTTTTGTCGGTCCATCAAGCCTCCCCACCCCCACCCCGTGTACCCTTCTATCTTTGTACAGGTGTAATACATTACGCAGCTATTGTAGTGGATCTCCTTGAATCTGCATGATTTATTTTTAGACATCACAACGAGGTTTTTAAGGGTCCATTCACACCCAAATAAAGATAAGATGCACCGTGATCATAATGAATACAGCCACATCCTTCACATGAGGTCAGCAAGTGCTGCTTGCATATGCGTATCAATAGCACTTGAAACACTTGAAAGTGTGAGCAAAAAAAAAAAAAGACAATATGAGAATATGTTGGTGCAGCCCAAGGGAGACTACTCAAACGGGGATTTCAATATGGTGAAATATTCATTAGAGCATGAACGTGTCTGACACACACGAATGCACTCACACATACTTGATTTGTGTGATACTGACTACATAAAATAAAATGGAGCACTCGTTTTATTCAAGGCCTTCTAGCGAAAGAAGCCTAGCCAGCCACGATTTTTCTTTTATTAAACGTCACAATCTAATTAATGATGGCAGGAAATTATTCACACTGTCCTACAGGAAGACATTTGCATGAAAGTAGAGGGGGGGGGGGTCAATTGTGCCAGTGTACATTAAAAAGATCATTTGAGCTATGTGAAATTGCTTGTTCATTGTGAGTGTGTGTGTTCTCCACTAGACATGTTGGAACATATCAGTGAAGACCAACGTTATGCAAGCTGTTTCTTAAAAAAAAAAAAGTTCTTCCGCATCCCTAAAGCCAGCCTCTACTGCCCTCTTGTGTCTGATATACCACACTGCTACACTGAACGAAAATGTGACGTTTAAGTGTTGTAGGGAAATTAAATACCAACACAATGTTATGACTCATTTCGACCGCTTGTATCCGTGATTTTACTTTTGGTCACAACACACATCACGTGTCCATCTGTGAGGGGCATGGAGATCGACCAGTAAATAATAATACTGTAATGAAAAAAATAAAAATAATAATAATACATTTATATGTGCCTTTCTGGACACTTAAGGTCACCTTACAACAACAATCAAACTTGCGGTCAGAGTTGAAAGCTCCTTTTCTTGACAAACTGAAGAGGCCGTCTGGCTGCACAAACTGAACCAATCAGCTTGTTGAAGTCAAGTTTTTGCAGTCATAAAACGAGAAACAAACAAACTGACAAACAACAACAACATAGTCTACAATATAAATATCCCAAATGAAAACAACATGTACTGGTAGTATGAATTAAATTATTATTATTGTTGTTGTTGTTGTTTATAACTTAGTTTCACTGGTCCAGTACCTAAGATAAATCAATAGTAAAAAAAATAATAATAATAAAAGACAATAATACTGTTCATACTGTACATATATAAATATACACATCACCTATAAACATTGTACATACACTTAATAATTTAGCTTTGAAGAGACAGTAATGTTGAATTTTGATTGACACTGTCGGAAAGCTTTTGACCGTGTTTTACATTGTGGTTTTATATATAGCTCCGTAATATATTTGAGTGTTCTTCTTTGTTTGTTATTGACGTGCTAAACTGTGGGTACAGATTGCTAAACTGTGGGAACAGATTAGTAAATTGTGGGAACAGATTAGTAAACTGTGGGGACAGATTAGTAAATTTTGGGTACAGATTAGCAAAAAATGATAATAATAATAATCATACCCTAGCACCAGAGGGTCTCCGTAGGTTATAGCTTGCAGTGGTGTAGAAATACAATACAGTACATCATACTGTAAATATTTACTTTCTTTTATCACTGAAAATATCAATCAGCAGCTATTACACAAAAAGTGTTACTTTAGATTAATTCCATATGCAACTCAACTTCTTTAGTAGTAGCTTCTTGGTGTCTGGGAGTATTTGTCACATATAGTAAATCAGAATGAGGTGCTGATACAATGGGTCTTTTCTCAAGCATAAGTTTCGCTGCTCCTTCCCAATCATCTCCAAGCAGCAGCAACGGTTGGCTCGAAGACAACAGAAACTGTTGCACGCTTCTACATGTCCTCTGCTGACTGTATCAACCAAAAACAAGTCAAGTCCGACACTCAGCGTGCGTTACTCTACTCGTCACATAAAAACACTTCTTAAATGCACATCATCATCATCCAGCAACATTTATTTTGAACAGTACCTTTCAAATGTTATATACAAAAGGTTTAAGGTTTTAGAGAGACACGTACATTCCTGCAATGTTGCATTGTTTTGGTATTTTGTATTGCCTAATTTTAAAATTGACATTGCTAAAACAGTCAACTATTTGTTTCAGAGAGTAAATTACATATTATTACTCAAAAACAAACCAATCAATCAATCAATCAATCAATGCTGCCAAGAAACATAATCATGCGTGTGCTTTTGTTTTTCTATTTTTTTCTTAATTTTTAATCCAGAAAGCACAATAAAAAATGATTGTGTGTACAACAGGTAAATATATATTTGTCTTGCTTTAGCAACTAAATCAAAATGATGTTTATAAAATTAATTAAAAACAATGTAATGATATGAATTAATGTAATTAAACAGTGATGATGCTTTCGTGTAGCGAAGAGTATAGTAGTTCGATAGATAATTGAAGATAATGCTCAGTTTTGTTCGAGACGAGAAGTATGTTTATTAAGTACTCTTTCCTCAATTTCACACAATATCATAACCACGTTAACTCATTCACTGCCATTGACGGCTATAGACGTCAAAAATTCATTTGAACTATTTTGATTAGTTTAACATTTGTTTGAAAACCTAGGAAAAAAAATATTGTAAATTTAGAACAGATTAATTGTTAGTTAACTAGGGAAGTCATGTGATTAATTACAATTAAAATATATATAATCGCCTGACGGGCCTAATTAAAAAAATAAATAATTAAAAATAAGAGGCATTTAATCGTAATTAATCGCATGATAATTTGTTATCTGTTCTAAATGTACAATTAAAAAATATATAGGTTTTCATAAAAAAAATTTTTTTAAACGAATAGAAATACAAATACTTCACGGGAATTTTTGACGTCTATAGTCGTCAATGGCAGTGAATGAGTTAATATATTAGGGGGGAAAATACTAATAGATGTTTAAAAAAAAGCTAATCAAATAAAGGTGCAAATAGGCAGACAACATCTAATAAAATCTAGTGATGGTGTCTGGATGCTTCCGTGTACTGTATATGATGTGGCATTACGGTATAGCATGTACACAAATAGCGTGATGTAAAAGAAGCAATGGAATAAACAGGCCGTGATTGTTGTTCCTTGCCAGGTGAGTCCTGATGACTCGTGAGAAGGAAACAAACTTGACGGGTTAGAAAAGGGAGACCTGACGTGGTGAGAAAAAAAGTGGCCAAGCTCGTTTTGGCAGTCCGTCCCACGCTTTCATCAACGTTCACTTCCACGGTTAGGCCATTTGTGAGTCGGTACGTGACGTACGATTGACGCCGCCATGAAGTGTTTGAGTGTTTGCTGTAACAGTAAAGACTTTTAGAGTAGTCAAGCTCTATCTTTCTAACTTCAAGTGACTTTTTAAAACAAAACAAAAAACATCCTACTCAATAGAGACTGATTATTAAATGCCTTAATTTGTTTGTTTTAGTAAATCCTCATCATTTATATAAAAAAATAATAATAATAATGTTGTGTCTAAATTTGCTGAACATATAACATATAAACACAATTTAACATATTAATCATCAATTTAACATATCATTTTTAATCATTCTCTCTGCGTATACTACTCCGGCTTATGACCAGATTCCAAATTTTCATTTACATTTCATTGTGATTGTGAACAATTGTTTGTCGACGTGTGCCCCATGATTGGCTGGAGACAAGTTAGTCAAAATTGTCCAAGTGGACGGTTGATCGCTGGTCAGCTTGGCATAAAAAACGGAAGCGACAACTTTCCCAAGGATTGTGTGTTAAAATAACACCTTGTTAGCATCCACGATCACACAGGAATGTTGCGCGTTGTGTTTGTCGACATTCCTTCAGCAAGCCGGTCGGGTCGCTTCCTTAAAAGAAGCTCTTATATAAAAAAGTAAGGTGACGCTTCTCGGTGAAGTAAATAGAGAAGATCCAGGAAAGATGGAAAGATAGCACATGCAAAGAATTGTGTTTTGAGTGTAATTTGATTGCAAACATGGTGGTATTTGCCCATGAAAATGTGTGGCGCCTGAAGGGATGCGGCGTTCGTTCTAAGATGCTGAAAGGATGAATATGAAGCCATCAGGATCACACGCAAACAAACCAACGTCAATCGCCAGTTACCAAGACAACCCTTATGAGTCATAACACATCGAAGTTTATTATAAGCAAATGCTGTCATTGCAAAATTTGAGATTGTTATTGTTTATTTTAGCCACTGTGATTGGATCAATTGGATCGTCCTACTTGTGGACAGTGGGTGGGCAAATGTTTTTTAAGTGAGCTATGGGAGCCTCTGACTGTAGAAATTGATAATTGACGCCACAAAAATCACTCTTATCAATTAGTGCACATTTTAATGTTGCTTCAGGAGTTCTTCCACTTCTGTTGAAATGCCATTTTAAAATTCATTCCAGGCCATTGACAAGTATATTACTATTCAGTTTGACTATTTTCTATTTTGACTTCATAGAAATATAGACTTAGACTTAAAGACTTATATACAGCCATATGTGTGTGAATATATAGCCTACACATTATGGCATTTTCACCATAGAGACTATAGAAAATAATGTGAAAACGCTGCAGAGCAATCAATATATTCAAGTTAGGCTTGCTTAGTGGGTGGCAACGCAAGATGGCCGCCACAGATACATACATAGTTCCTGTACTCAAAGGTCAACATTCCTTGAGAATAGAGCCTGCGCAGAACACAAACCAATGTTCCGTTGGAGGAAAGGGAGTACCCCGATCACATTCATATCATTTGAACCCAGGGCTCTTATTTGGGTTTTCAAAAACACAATTAAGAGGATATTTGGGGTTTTACACGCATGTTTAGATGGTCTTTCAAAACCCAAATATTTCCAATTTTGGGGTTTTGTAAAGGTTGTTGACTACATGTAAACATGGTCACAGTTCTGAAGCACATTCTAGAACAGATTCATGGTCTTCATATGCTACACTTGTGTGGTCGATGGACTAGCTTAGCAAAGGAGAAGTATAAGGGTAATATTTAAGAGAAGTGGGCCTTTTTGTACATACAAAAAGTCATAGATCTTAAAGCAACACTAAGGAACTTTCAGTTTACGTTAATTAGGGTGGCGTCATATGGACAAAAGGGTATTGCTATGACTGAAGGAAGACCACATTTCCCATGAGGACAAACGCATTGCGTCGTTTTTTAGCTTACGCCAGCGAGTAAAATCCGGGCCAATAATTATTTTCAATTGTAAATATTTTTAAAGTTCATTAACTTTAATAATTATTTTCAATTATATATATGTCATATTTATTATTTTATATTATATTTTATAAAATATTTTCAATAATTATTTCCTGTACAAATGAAGTCTTGAACCGCTATTAAGCATAATACACAATAACATTGAGAAAAGAAAACCAAACCTTAGTGTGAAGGTTTGTCTCTAAAAATATATTTGCATTCCAACGTATGAACAGGAAGATACAAAAATAACAAAACCCAAAAAATAATTATTCTGGGCTTATAGTTTGGATATTTAAAAAACAAAATGAATCAGAAAACATGTTCCTTTTAAGAAAATGGCATCAATGCTTTACTATGGCAATCAATTTTGGTTCCTGGCTTTATAACATGAACACAAGTTGTTGTGAATGGCAGGGAATGTTTTACAGCTCACAGGTAAAACATGGCCTATGTTGTAAAGCAAAACACACACAAACACTCCATTAAAAATCTCATAATCCCACAACACCTGACAACCTCTTAACGATGTGTGCATGTGTCTCAGTGTGTGTGTGTGTGTGTGTGCGTGTGTGTGTTAGGTAAAAGAATACGGGTCTGCCGTGCCTTCAGTGCCTGCGACTGTTTTGAGTGTCATCAGTTGGGCTGGCGAGATAGCATCAAAGCACCTCAGCAAAACACTCCTAAACATCATGAGCATTAGCTCTTTTGGATCTCAAGCTTAAACGGAGAACCGGTGCAAGGGATGACGTAATAATATTAGTGAGATGCAAGGCCTTGACGCTAGAAGACAGACAAGAAGCAGTTAGAGGGGGAGAGCTGACAATCCCACAATGTCAATAAATGGATATTTGCAGATCAGATGTGTGTGCGCGTGCGCGCTCACGTCGTTGAAATGTGAATAATAATCACTTTAACAAATGTTAAAGTCAACACACGATTAGAGAGACACCCATCTACTGTCTGATAATCATCTCCACGCACACACTACTGAACTGCTTCTTTATTGTTTAGCCAACAAACACTTCTCCCGGCTGTATGTAAGTTTGCTGCCGAGCTAACGGTCCCGACACACTTGTACGCCTCAGACAGGTCGGGACATGCAAGAAGTGGATTTGCATCTTTTTTTTTTTTTTTACATCCCGGTTAGAGTGCACAGCCAGTGGAGGGGGTCATTAAAAAGTAACTGTCTTCCAGGATGAGGGTTAAGAAAGCAAAAGATGAGGAAAGAATGAGAAGAGGAGCAAAAATTGGAATTGGGAATAATTAGGTGAAGCAACTTTGCTGTCCCATAAAACATGGATTTTGGAGAACCCAGACCTCAACTCCATCAAACACCATTTTTTCCATGAACTAACGCAGAAGCCCCTTTTACACTACCTCAAAAAAAGTTGACATCCCTCCACCTTTTACTATGTTAAATGGCACTGACATGGCATGGAATGAAGGGATTAAGTCATCCTGGCAGTTTTCCACCATCAGATTTCGTATCAGGACAGAAACAGAGGCTGGGCGGTGCCTGTGCGTGAGGGAATGCCGGAAAAATGGTAGTATGGCAGTAAATGAATGTGGGATGCCCTGTTGTGCAATGTCCCGCCTTTGCGATTAATGATTTCTTGTCTGTTACACCCCTTTTGTGTGCGTTATATACTGTATATATTGTAAGCTATTGTTTCTATTTTTATCCAAAGAAAGAAATTCCTGTAGAAGCGGCGAAACAACATGCAGAATGACAGGTGCACTAATTTAAGTGAATATGTACTTGGAACTTTACTGTACTTAAGTACATTTTTCAGGTATTGTACTTGAGTTTTTATTTTTCTACGACTTTTTATGTCTTTTGTACTCTTTGCTTTGTCAAAATGGGCTTGTTACTTTTTGCAACCTTCGGGAATGACGACATAATAGAAAAAAATGTCAGTAAAAATGAAAAAAAAAAGAAATCTGGGAATTAATGTTTTAGAGAATGACTGAAAAAAATGTTTTCTCAAAATTTGGTGATTTTTCTTTTATTCTCTGAAATTTCAAACTTAATTTTTATTAACTTTTTTTTTTTTTTTTAATTTTTTTTATGGCAAGGTAAAGGAGAAAAGCTACCAGCATCATGGAATAATGTGTACAAGAGTGCCATTAATGATGATTACAAAAATATTGCCCATCCATGGCCTTATTGAAGAGATTTGTTCGATGTTGTTAGCTCCAAAAATGATTGGTGGCGAAATACGTTGTGTCTCGCGCCGAAATACTATCAGCATCTCTGAAAGCACATAAAGAAAAGGTATATTTTTGTGTTGTTAGCATTAGCTAATTTAGCACCTTTTGTGAGTCGGTTCACAATGTTAGCCAAGCTACGGGAACAGAATTGCCTCTTCCTGTCATGCGATTTACCTGATGGCTTCGGGCAGTTAAACACCAGTTAAGTATGAACAAAGTATGCCTTACTTACTGTTACATGCACGGTCAACTTTAATTAAAGAAAAATTACTCAATTTATGTTAATTTGCATTTGAAACACTTGTTAGTGGTAAGTACAAAAATACTGTAAGCAGACAAGTGTATGTAATGTAGGATAAGGGAAGCAAAAATATATGGACAATAGTAATCCAACACTTGGCCTACAAATGATTGACAGCAAACTTCACAACAAGCAACAGTTTGGCTGATAGTGAATATTTCTTCCCCAAAAAAAAGAGGCCAAGTTTTTGCCAGTAAACTGCCACTCCCAGGTAAAGTTTATTGTAAAAGTAAACACAAAATAAAAAGAATTACATGTTGTGTATTTAACTAAGTCACCCAACCTAGCTTTATAGAGCAACCTAGATTTACGCAATGCAAATTGCGCTAGCTAGCCGCTAACAAACTAGCTTTGGTGTCATTGTGTTATATACCTTTTAAGCTACGGACACTCGAACACTCGTAGAAAGACAATATAGCAATACTGCATTTTTCATCCTCTGTGAAAAATGACTAAAATTACTCTAGATTTGTTGTGGCAGTCTTCTTCCGAGTTTCATCATGGTGGCCATAGAGATAACATCGGACGGAAGCCAATATATTGAATGAAAGATAGAAATCATGACGCACAAACAGCTACATTCATTACATTCTATTAATTATGCAATTACTGTGTGTGTGTTTTTTTTATATAAATAAAGTGGAATGCTACACTGTTACAAACACATAATAATGATAAAACAGGAATGGATTTATGAATTTCCATTCATTTCAGTGGGGAAAGATGATTTGAGATACGAGTGTTTTGATTTACAAGCATGCTTGTGGGACGTCAAAGTGCCCCCCGTACTTTGATAGCTTTAATGCGTCCTATTTCCTCAAATTTCGTAGATCACTTGAACAGACGGCTAATTTGCTGCTAGTTGCATCATCTTTCACTTATGGAAAATAAACACTTCCTCTTTACTGCCAGAAAAAAAAAAACTGGTTTGAAGTGTAATTATCTCACTTACTAGACGTTATGTTTCACACACATATTGGAGTTAACGGCTGAGCCCATTTGGACTCTGTCTCACCCCCATCATAGATACTGCCACAATATTTGTTGATTTACAGCATCTCATTTTGAGCCTCCATCAAAATTGGACTGTTTTATGTGTGAGTTTAAATCATGTCAGACAGTGTAAAATGCACAATGGCATCCTATATATATATATATATATATATATACAAAACAAGCTTACTTGATGGTTAAAAAACACCATTCACCAAGGAGATAAAGTCTGCTTTCAAAAGGTATCATTTGGCCCGATGAAAAGCGTTTGCAAGGCAAACAAGGATGAAGCTCGAAAAGTACCTTGGGGCACACTGTAAATGAGAGTTTCATATGAGAGCAACTGAAGAATTGATGACAAAAAAGAAGGGAGGAACTGAAACAGTCCGGGGCTTACCTACCGCTACACACCCATTATTTAAAGGGTGAAAGATGCAAAAGCAATTAATCCTGCGACGCCCTACATCAACGCGCTCTCTGAAATCTCTCTCGTACCTTTTTGGGTCTGGGACCAAAACAAATGATCGTGGCTGTGCTTTTTACTGTGTCGAGTCAGCATCCAGGCGGCCCTGCCGCCATCAGCGACAAGGCCTCATGTTCCCAGTCGTCCCGAGTGCCCCCCCTCCCCTCCCCCCTCCCTTTCTATCCATCCCTACTGTCTCATGTCCTCAATGCAAACACAAACAAGCTCCAAGAGAAGCAGGTGTCTTTCCTCTGGGATAAATAAACAGTAAAGCAGGATCCAGGAGCTGGAGGTTTGGGAGAGTTCACCAAAGGGGGATTACAGTTAGTTTCTATCCCAATTTGTGTGTGTGTACGTGTACGGGAGGGGTCGCTGATAGCATCTCCTAAAACCCCTTTGTCTCCAACAAAGCTGTTTGTTTGCACCTAATGCAGTGCTTTTTTTTTTTTTTTTATCTCTGCCTTTAGGTTTTTCATGTACTATATTTATTTAGATCACACTGTGATGACCCCTCAATCAGCTGTTTTAGTGGCACGATAATAAACAAATGAGCTAGATAGGCATTTTACTGCCCCCCTAGCCCACTCCCTAATTTGGATGCATGCTAATTCACTGTGCAATTTGCAATCTTTCGTGAGTCTTGGATGATTTGCATGCTGCTTTACCTGCAGGTTGATGCTAATCTACTCTGTAAAATCGGGGGGGGGGGGGGGGGCACGTCACCTTGTAAAATGTATGCTTTCATGTACCCTACTTTGCACTGATATCCCAGTGGCAAGATAATTAACCCTAAAAGGATGTCACTCATTGAGTCTGTTCTATGGTGTGGGTGATTAAAAGTCAAAATTCAAGTTGAAGGCTAATAAAAATTCTGATTTCTTTCTTAGAAAATGCACTGGAAAAAGTCCAATGTAATTTAATAGACTAACACAGCAATGCAAGGCTCCAATTTGTCAGTGCAACAAAATTTTTCATCCATTTGCGAATGTGAAACCAATCATTTTCATTCTTAAATATTTTCTGTTGTTGACAATCTTCCGCCAATTTATCAGTAGTAAAAAGTGGAAATGTGAAAGTCAATTTGTAATCCATGTGCACTCCTAAAGTTTTTTATTGCGCCACTAAAATTTCAGATTAGCTGGCCACTGTGTACTGTAATGTGTCTAGTCACCGACCGCCTGACTTTGGTGCAGGTAGCATGTTTAGATTTCGCTTATTGAAAGTGTGAATGGCAGTGTCTGTCTCTTTTCCTTGAGACTGACTGGCGACCAGTCCAGGGTGTTGTGTGGCTTTCTTTCAGATGCGTTATAAATTTTGAAGACATGGTATGGATTAACATTTATTTGGGCTGTAGTTTCATATTGATAATGTTTAAATTTCACAATTTGTAATGTAATTAATTATTAAAACATGCTTCAGTTGTGCCAACTGTTTAATTTAGTACACTATGTGAAACAAGTGTCATAACAATGGATGCGCATAGTTTTTTTTTTTTAAATCACATTTTATAATAATACTTAATAATGACTTTAAACCTAACTGTAACATTTAAAAACAACATTGTCAAATCTCAGTTGATATTATTATTGTTGGTTCCACTGTTATGAATCAAGCAGCCGGCTCAGCCAATCGGGGCCTTGGAAAGGGTAATTGACAGCGCGGCCCCGCCCACCGGACACCTGTAATCCAATCCGTGTCTACTTCACAGGTAAAACCGGCCTCGATTTCTTAGTAATGCCCCCCCAAAAAAGCGAGTCGAGCCGACAAAACCCGTTCTGCTCCGCCGGGGACGCGTTGTTTGTTGCCGCTGCCCTCATCCAAACGTTTGCGGCGCCGTTTTTCTACGCTTAAAAGAAGACGGATCGGATTTTCAGTACCAACTAGAAAGTCCAGTTCGACCGACCGAGATGTCACAGGAGCATGACAAGTAAGTTGTCCTGGCCTCGCCACTCGCTCGCCCTCACAACAAACCACCTCGCACTTAATAGCCACACTTAATTACGACTTTTGTGGACTTTTTACATCTTTTTTTCCCCCGACACTTTTCCATTCGTCCCGCGTTGGAGTTTAACCGTCCATTTTGGTTTCCCTATGACCAGCTGCTTCTTCTTTGATGTTTCCCCCCCTCATTTTATAAAGTTTCCCTTGAACGCACCACGGCTTTAAAAAAATGTCACTTTAGGATTATTGCTATCTTCTCTTGTTGTTACTGGTAAGTTTTCTGATACATTGATTCTGGCTGGGCATCTCCTGTCATGTGTTGGAAGTGATTCATTCACCTGTCATGTTGGAGCCTGTACAGGTGGATCAGCACCTGTCGTCAGAGCACAGGCTGCCGTTAGAATAATCAGAATAAAGAAAAAGAAGACTGTCCCATGAGGGTGATGGCTGTTTTTTTTTTCTTCATTTTGGGTTGTTTGATTTTGCCCAGAGCGCTAAACAGTCGGGACCTATTATGTGTTTAGTCCTAATGATGTTTGTTCAGGAATAAACTGCAGCAGAGGTGATGTCACACCAAGTGTCCTCATATCGCATGTGTAAAAAGTCATCAGCTTCATACTGCTGCATGCAAATAAATAGCACTGTTTCCCCCCCTCAATGCCTAAAATGCTTAGTTCATCATTTTAATCTTTTTTTTTTTATGAGGGCAATGACAAGGAGACTTTTTGGAATGAAATTGTACACCTGCTAGGCGTTGGCTCAACTACAACAATGTAAGCAAGCACGGGGGTCGTTTTAGGTCATTTTTGTCAACTTTACTTTAACTTACAAATATTTAATCGAGTGTAAACCGCCATGTGACACATCCAAAATATTTGTTTTCCATCGTGTATGTTATTTTCCCAAGCGTTTTATTGCCCTTAAATAATGCTTCTTATCAGGTTGCGGTTTAATAAAAGGCACAATTAGATCTAGGATTACTAATGAGCACTTTGCATGAGCAATTGAGAAGGAAAAGGGTGCATTTGTTGTAGATACTATGCATAGAAACTGAGCCACACGATCGTTTGGTGGTGGTATTGTTCAAGACGGTTCACAGCTGAGAGAGAGAAGGGGGGGGGTCTTTCAGGGGCCATTTCAGATTGATACAATGATCTTACACATTATTTTTTATGTATTAGGAGTATTTTGGGGGTGCAAAATGTTTTTGGACTGGATAGCACAGTGTGGTTAGGACGTATCTTCGCTTTTTCCCCAAAACGCTAAATCAGGGGTATTAAACTCATTTTTGTCACGTCACATCTTTCCTTCAGAGGGTTGTTATGACTATAAAACCTCACAAATGTATATTGGCCTCATTATGACAATTGATTGAAACCTAGTTTTGAAATCAGACGTCAAGAAAAAGTTTGGTTTGTTCGATTTACTTGAAGAAAGGGTTTGATTTAAAAAAAATAATAATAATAAAAAATGCTTGCTGTATCTCAAAGTTGATAAAAATGAAGACAATTGCCATTTTGGTAAAGGTTTTAGATTTAAACATTGACTGATGACAAGTTTCGGGTTCTCTTTCTTGCTCAAATTTAACTAGGTTAGGCTCCAGCTCACCTTTAACCCTAATGAGGCCAAGTGCAATAGAAAACGCATGGATGGGTGCAAAATGGAAAAAGGGTGGTTAAATGTCAACATTTCAAGTTAGTGTGAAAGGGTTGTTTGTTTTGGTTTATGACTTGATATCAGGATTTTCAAGTTCTTTCTCACCAAATTCATTAGTCAGGTTAGCTTCAGCTCAGAGGAAATGAGCAGATGGATGTTTCTGGACTTTTTAAAGCAATTACTCATATTTTTTTTAAAATTTGACGGTAGGCCCTGCTGCATGTGTTAAACTTAACAAGAACTCTGCTAATAATGCCGCCAAGGTCTCATCATTAGAGTTAACAAAAGTAAATATATTCTGTGCAAACAGGCTTAAGCCAATAGAGAAAAGTCCAATATTTTCCTACATGTTGATGGGGGGTTTATTTTCATCTCCATTCGGAGAACGTGAAGTTCACAGCTTAGAGGCTCACAGTGATGACACAACAAGCCAAAGGGGTTCAAACTCGCACGCTATCCTAATATTCAGCAGTCGTGTGTACAAAGCAGCAACGAGGCGGAGCAGGACGACGAGGCTGTGACACATCGAAACGTACCGTAGTTGTCATTTTCCAGTGCGTCGTCGTCTAAAAACAAAAGTTGTTCGAACGCAAGAATGCTGCCGGGTCGGATGCGTCACCTGCGGTAGGCGTGCGGGCCAATGAGGCGACGGCGCTCCAGTTGTCACACTGGACAAGCCTGTAGAGCATCTTTTCTCAAGGTTCATCGGCCGTTCCATGGCTGAGATTTGTTGCGCAATCACAGAAGAGCCTGAACAACTGGTCCTGCAGATAAAGAACTCTTTCTCTCACCAGTGTGGCTGTTTTGAGACGAGGACGTGATTGACAAAACGTTTTATTTACATGCTTAATCCTCAAGAAGATGGAGGAGAAGGATGGGCTTAAAAATCCATTCATGATTCGGTCTGCTAGTTTACTGTCTGTAGACGTTCATACAATGACGCAGAATTTATTTTATTTTTTTTGCTCAATGCAACACTCCCATCCATCCATTTTCTACAGTGCTTGTCCTGGATTGGTCGCCAGCCAAATAACCATAATGTTCAGATGTTCCAGTAGGCTTTCCACAGCATTAGAGGAATTGTTCAATGGTATCAATCAAGAGAAGGGAACAAAATAATTTCCACTGAATTGAATATACCATGGAACACAGTGAAAACTTCCTTAAGTGGAGAAAATATGGTAGAACAGTGACATTCCGAAACTGATGAAAAGAAGAAAAACGGCCAGGGAGGTTGCCTGAAGGCCGACAGCAGTTTTAAAGGAGTTGAAGGAATTTCTGGCAAGTAAATTTGTTTGGTAAATTGGTGACAATAATCTCCCGTTGTCTCTATAAATTTAGGTTGTGTGAGGTAACGTTGGCTTCTCTTACAAAGTCAAATAAATAAATAAATATATATATACACATGGAATATTGCCCCCCCCCCCCAAAAAAAAATATGCATGTGGCAATATAATATGGTCCAATGAAAATGAGAGAGAGAGAGAGGGAGAGGGGTGGGAGGGGGAGAGCACATTGCCCGCCCTCTGTTGAATTAACAGCTCATTTGTAATGTCGTAAATATACTAAAAATAATAATAATAATAATAATAAGGTTGGACTATTCGGCAACAAAAAGTATGTTTGGGAACAAACACTACTGTATGTTGGTCATCACCAAAAGAACGCAACACCTACAGTGAAACATGGAGGTGGCGACTGAAACTGTAGTCAAGGTGGAGGGAATTTTGAGCAGTTTCCAAATTCCATTCAGCACAAAACCTTCAGGGTTCTGCCAGAAAAAAATAATAAAAGCCTACCAGAACATCTGAACTTTATTTTGGGTGACTCAGCAGCACTTGAAATAGTGTTCTGACTCCCATTTACCATGCGTAGTAATCATGAGGGTGTGCATACTTAGGCAACCACAGGATCTCAATTGTGTGTTTTTACTCCGCCCTGGAAACAATCATAAGTCTAACAATGGTGGATTTATTTATTTTAAATGTTTTAAATAATTGATCTTTGCCTCTTTTTTTATATCACCTAAGCCTGGCATTTGAGCAGGGGTGTGTGTAGACTTTTTATATCCACTCTGTGCCGTAATTTTTTATTTTTTTTGTCAACTAAACATTCCCATAATTCACATTCAATAAAACACTGTCCTCATTGTTGCTAGTTGATGCTAAGCAGTTCCATTCTGACTTTAGCGTGGTCGTGTTTGCTTTGCAGCAAGCGTGCCGTGCTGGTCCTGCAGAACGACCCCAACTATGGCGGCCAGCGTCGCTCCTTCACCACAGAGGATGAAGCCTGGAAGTCATTCCTGGAGAATCCCCTGACGGCGGCCACCAAGGCCATGATGAGCATCAACGGGGACGAGGACAGCGCCGCCGCTTTGGGTCTGCTCTACGACTACTACAAGGTATCCTCGGCGACGACGGCGGGCCAGTTCTAAAATAAATTTCGTACATTGTTGCCCTCCCTAAATTCTGCAGACGTATAGACAATAATGATTGTGACACACGTGATTTGCTATAGTGTCAAGAAAGGTGTCATTGAAATAAATAGTAACGGTTCAGGCCTGCTGGTGACACAATCACAGTGGCCTTGCGCTCAATCAAAAGTGCAGAAACACGGGAGGGCGATGATGTAAGCAATTTCATCTCAAGCGGCGTGCGCGGCGCAACATCTGTGAGGCAGAGCGCGTCGCACGCCGCATGTAACTGAAGACGTCAGCCTGTCGGGATGTGATGTGGTCAGACGCTCAGCGGCTGTGTTTACCCTCCCATGCAGGTGCCCCGGGAAAAACGAACAATAACCCAGGGCAAGCCAGATGCGTTGGTCTCTGATGTGGATCCCAACAAAAGGTGAGGCCTGACGTTACATTCTCTTAGTATCGTGTGCAGCGTCCTCAGTCTTTCTGCTGTGCCAAGATTTAAATTAGTAATTTAAACAACTTGAAGGATTCTGAATTTTCGATTTTTTTATTTTTTTTTATTTTTATTTTTTTTAAAGAAGTAAGGTTTAAAAACAGGATTAGGGTTCAGTCCTCAGTCTTTCTGCTGTGCCAAGTATTTAAATTAGTCATTTAAACAACTTGAAGGATTCAGAATTTTGAAATATTATTATTTTTTAATTATTATTATTATTATTTTAAAGAAGTAAGGTTTAAAAACAGGATCCGGGTTCAGTCCTCAGTCTTTCTGCTGTGCCAAGTATTTAAATTAGTCATTTAAACAACTTGAAGGATTCTGAATTTTGGATTTTTTTAATTAATTTTTTATTATTATTATTATTTTAAAGAAGTAAGGTTTAAAAACAGGATCAGGGTTCAGTCCTCAGTCTTTCTGCTGTGCCAAGTATTTAAATTAGTCATTTAAACCACTTGAAGGATTCTGAATTTTGGAATTATTATTATTATTTTTTTATAATGTTTAAAAACAGGATTAGGGTTCAGTATATAAACTAATTTGTTTTTAACAGTGGATTCTATTTTTTCCCCTTCTTACTTTGACCATCTCCCAACATTTTTTTTTTTTAATGCTATTTTTAGTATATGATGCGGGCCACCGAAAAATGAATGGTGGGCCGCAAATGGCCCCCAGGCCGTAGTTTAGACACCCTGTTGTATATAATATATTTTCTTTCTGTAGGCACCAGCTTCAGGCAACACATGGCATCCCTCCTCTTCCAGAGACCAGCATGGAGAACAGGATCCAAGTCCTCAAGGGGCCCTTCAACATTCTCCAGCTGGCCCAGGAAAAGAGGAACCAGTTTCCATCACCAGGTAGGTTCTCGAGCACCTTCAAACCATCCCCGCTCCCGTCGTCTCACTGTCACGCGGCGCCCTTTTTTTCTCCAGACACGACCGTCACCGTGTCCATCGGCGCCCTGCAGAACTACCCGCACGTCAAGACCGAGGTCCCCATTCACAGCCTGACCGTGCCCAGCAGCTGCGCCGAAACCGACAGCCACGTGGGCGTGTTTGACCGCGCGCAGATGGCCCACAATTCGGTGCAGTTCAGCCCCAGCACGCAGTCCCGCACGCCCCCGGACTCCACCTTCTCGGAGAGTTTCAAGGACAGTTCCCAGGAGGTGAGCGGGAATCCCGTTATTGCGCTCCTCCTCTTCTTCTCCGCTCTCAGATATGGCTCATCAAACAATAGCGTTTTCACCCGATCCCATGGAGACGACGGTGGGCTCGGCCTCCTTTGGTTTTATTTGAACGCGGCAAAATAGCAGCCAGCGTGTTATTATGCCATTGTTGTTTCCTTAACAATAGCCAAAGGCCCTTACTCTTTCCTTTCCTGGAGGGGGTTTACCGCAGAAAAGAAAAGAGTAACCCAAGCAAACTATGTCGAAGGAGGTCAGCGCCGCAGAAAAAAACACTTCAAAAGTATATGATCAAAAAAAATATTGATTGGGAAAATAATTAGAAAAAGAGGAAGACATAATGCAACTTAGATTCTTCAAAAAAAGAGGAAACTGAATCTATATGATTTTTTTGTGGTCTGTTTACAGGTGTTTTCATTCCCGGGTGAACTGCAGTTACGTATGGGCTCCATGACGCCTGACGACTACGCTCAGTTTGACACAGTGCCGGGGTAAGAAACGCCGCGGCGAACCTGCCACCCGCCGCCGCCTTTTAGCTTTCACACCACCCTGCAGACTGGTCCCTTTTTTTGGCGCTCTCAAAGGAGACACCAGACTCCCCCGTCGCGGGAACACAACACAACGATTTTTTTGGTATCTTAACTCATTCGCTGCCATTGACGGCGGCTATAGATGTCAAAAATTCATTTGAACTATTTCTATTAGTTTAACATTTGTTTGAAAACCTAGAAAAACATTTTTGTGTAAATTTAAAACAGATTAATCGTTAGTTAACTAGTGAAGTCATGTGATTAATTAGTATTAAAAAAAATAATCGCCTGACGGGCCTAATTTAAAAAAATAAAATAAAAACAAGGGGCATTAAATCAAAATTAATCGCATGATAATTTTATATCTGTTATAAATGTACAATAAAAAAAGTATAGGTTTTCATAAAAAAATTAATGAAATAAATTTTTTTTTAAACTAATAGAAATACTTCACATGAATTTTTGACATCTATAGTCGTCGATGGCAGTAAATGAGTTAATCTTAATCCTAATCTTAAATTGTCAAGGAGGTATTGTTCAAAGTGACGCATCTCAACTTTCTATGTCACAGAGGAACCAAGTTTAGCCGCGAGTTACGGCAAGTCCTCATTGCATGTGCATCTCTCGGTTGCTGCATTTTTTTTTTTCAAAATCAATATTTGCAAGCCATTTTTTAAGGGTAATGTTAGATTAGTTTGAAATGATCGATTAGTTTATTTCAAGGTTGTCGCAACAGATGCCCATTACAATGAATTTTCTGTAAATACAGTATAGAAATGGAAAAGGATAATAGAATTGTCCATTAATTTTATAGAAAATGCTATACAGTAGGTCTTTCTTTGAAATTATATGTCAATGTTTATTTTTTGGGAGAGGTGGGGGGGTTAAATGATCTGTCAAGTTTTCTGTTAAATGATCTGTGAAGTTTTTTTTAATTTGGGGGGGGTGGGGTCATACATCAAAAGTACTAGTGGTATCGGTGCTTGGTATCGGTATGGTTGTTGCTCAAGAGTTGACTCGGGGAAAAAAGTTGTATCAAACATCCCTAGTATAAATATGGGACAATAAAATACATTATACTTCACAATAATGATTCAAGGTAAATGTATTGCACACACAAAAAATAAATACATTTAAAATAAAAAAATTAAAAATTAAAATTGTACAGTAATACATTTTAAAAAACAAACCGTCCTTAAAGATTAAATGCCAATGGACTGAATGTAAACATTAAATATAACTGAACTTTGGCAGTGATTCTTTCACAGACCACTAGAGGGAGCCCACCTGTGACTCACTGCTATCGAAAATCGATAAATGGATCACGTTTCTCCTGCCATGTCATCGTAGGAATAATTTCGAGTACACCCTTGAAGCATCCAAGTCTCTGCGTCAGAAAACCGGCGACGGGACCATGACGTATCTGAACAAGGGCCAGTTTTACCCCATCACCCTGCGCGAGATCGACAATAAAGGCCTACAGCAACCAATCACCAAAGTCAGGGTGAGAATTGATGAGCCCGATTTGGGTGACTTTCATTATCACACAAAGACCCAGTTGAGGTTATACGTGAGGATTTACTGAAGACTTCTTATGTTATCAGAGTGTGGTGATGGTTGTATTCGGGGAGGAGAAGTGCAGAGAAGACCAGCTGAAACACTGGAAGTACTGGCACTCGAGACAACACACTGCCAAGCAGAGGTGTCTCGACATTGGTACGTTCCTTTTTCATGTGTTCAATAGATAATAACACGAGATTTCATGCACATCAAACTTTCAACATGTTTCTCTCGTCACAGCTGACTACAAGGAGAGCTTTAACACTATCGGCAACATCGAGGAGATTTCCTACAACGCCATCTCCTTCACCTGGGACACAAATGAAGAGGCCAAAGTAAGATAACAAAATAGACATACACTGTATTGTTATAGTCCTACACTATTTGAAGGGTAAATGGAGAGATAAAGATACTTTATTTCTCTCATGATGGAAAGTAGACACAGCAGTAGTATTCACAATAATACCAAAATAGGAGCAACCAATAAAGTAAAAAATTTAAGAAGAAAAAATATATATATATATATATATATATATATATATATATATAAAAGCAAGATTTGAGAAAACCTATAAAGAAAATTTAAGTCTAATCTAATCCAAGCAGGAAGAAAAGGTCTGCGGCAAGTAATAAATTTGATAAATAAATAAATAAATACTGTCACATAACTTGTGCTAGAGGAAAGTATCATATTGAGTGATGTATATTGACATATTTGTGAGTTATAAGGCACCCAATTCGTAAAAAAAAAAAAAAAATGTTTCTATTGTATGAATGCAGGATTGTTGATGATGGAATGAAAAAAAAAGCTGAAAAGATGTCAACGATGCATGGATATGTGATAAGGGAGGAAGTTCATTTAAAAAAATCAATTGTGAAGAATTTAATGAGGAAAATTAACAAAAATGGAAATATAAAAAATATATATTTAAAAAGTTCAATAAGGAAAAAAGAACAACCTTTTTTAAAATACAAAACTGATACTAGAGAGCAAAGGGATAAACAAAAAAATAGACAAAGGAAACCAAAGACAACAAAAAAAAAAATGAAAATAAGGCAAAACAGGGAAAAAAAATATGGCATACATGGGTGAAAACACAAAAAATGATTATTAACAAAATGACCCCCAAAATGTTTGAAATTCCAACATTGGAAAAATTGTAATATGTAATGTAATAAAAAAAAAATAGAAAAAAGTACTCCAAAAATGTACATCTAAAAACAAAGAAAATGCGAGTCAATCATGTGACTTATTCCCCTTTCAGCAAAATAAACATCCTTTATAAACGGCTGCAAAAGAATGAGGAAACTCAGCAGGTGGGCTAAAGGATGAAGGTGAACACTCTTCCTCGTTTGCTCACCCTCCCGTGGCCCTCAGGTGTTTTTTCAATGTCACTTTTGAGAGGAAAGATGAACGATAGAACAGGCGGCCCACCTGTCAGTGTGCAGTCTGTCACTCGCACGCACACACACACGCAGACCAGGATGTGACTCCAACCGTCTCATGACTCCAGACCGGTCATAGGATGTTCATCCTTGTGTGTGCTTTTGTGGGTTTTGTCAGCAGCTTGTTTGAGGAAGATGATGCTTGCGTGAAATGATTCGCCCTGCAGCATTAATGCATCAGGGCAGACCCCTTTACTCACACATTTGAAATTAGCTAGATGTTAGCTTGGCATTTGGCTATTTACAAAATTTCTGTTAAAAAATGAAGTACAATAGTTTAAAATATTGTGTGCAGCTAGTCAACAATTTTGAACAATTTCAAGTAATTCCTAATCCATTAGGGATAACATTTTTTTTCCCGGACCTTATTCGCTCTTTGAGTACTACTCACCCTAGTACCGATACCTCTAATACTTTTGATATATAAAACTTTATTTAACAAAAGGACACAAACAACAACCACAAGCAAAAATTTTCAACAAAGGTAATAACATACAAAAAAAAAAAAATGGGTGAGAGGCAAAATATGAAATAAATAAAAAGTAGTTACATTTCTAATTGCAGGATTTTAAGTATGATAACTTAATTAAAAAAAAAATTAAAAAAAATTTCTCCATTATTATTATTTTTTAATAATTTCACTTAAGGGGAGTTTGTTTTTGTTATCTATTAGGAGAACAACCCAATGGTTATCTTTTTAAAGTGCAGCTCATATTTGAGGCATATTGTGCAAGAATTTTGCCATTAATATCAAACGTCATACCTTGTTTATTAGAAAATGATTATTAGTTGGTGTAGTTTTACTACATACTTTTTCATAAAATAAAATAAAAAAAGATGACAAGGGTTTTATTCAATTATCTTTTTGCATTTTTTTTCTTTTAATTGTTTTCGATCTCCCGGCAAATTTCTCCTTAGGTCGGAAATTAATGCGAGTTGCTGTTGACTGGATGTAACCACTAGAGGGAGACACAGATCACTTAACAATAGATAAAAGAAGCTTGCTGCCTTCATTTAGTCATGCTTGCTGCTCCAATGAGTATTTCTACAGTTATATAATCTCTATATGTACTTTCTTCTACTTATTTGGATTGGTCTGGAATGCAGTTAGCACATCTGCCTCACAGGTCCGAGGTTCGAATGTTCTCCGGCCTCCTCCCACATTTCAAAAAGTGCAGGTTAGGTTCATGGAAGACAGTGAACTGAACCAAAGCACTTTTTTTTCTATCATACAAGGCAGACCTGACAAAATGAAGCTCTTCACCTCACTTCAACATCCTGTAGGTTCATAGCAATATTTTTTATATCAGACACGTCTGTGGCCTGAGCACAAAAACGCCAAACAGGGGAGTTATTGAAACGGGACGGGTGGTCTCGAATAGAGCATTTTGTCTTTGACCGGCTCGTGATGGCTTCACTGTCCCTTCCTCAGATCTTCATCTCGGTCAACTGCCTGAGCACGGACTTCTCCTCTCAGAAGGGCGTGAAGGGCCTGCCGCTCAACCTGCAGATCGACACGTACAGCTACAACAACCGCAGCAACAAGCCCATCCACCGGTCCTACTGCCAGATCAAGGTCTTCTGCGACAAGGGGGCCGAGAGGAAGATCCGAGACGAGGAGAGGAAGCAGTCACGCAGGAAAGGCAAGGTGGCCGACCTCAACCCGGGCCTGTCCTGTGAGTGGCGACGCTACGGAATTTTTGCGAGGCAATCACGTGGCATGTTGGCGCCGTCAAAGACTTTAACCCGCTCCCTATTTTTACGACCCTTTTTACAGTCGTGGATGTCAAAGTGCCCATCCTGCAGAAACGCAACGACATGACCATCTTCAAGATGATGAACGATCTTGAGACCCAGCCTGTGCTCTTCATACCTGACATTCACTTCTCTACCTTCCAGCGTCATGTGAGTTGCCATGCACACGCACACACACACACACACACACGCTCCTTCATGTCACGCATCCACCCACTCACTCATGGGTCATGATGACCTGCTCATTTACTGGCAGGAACACACAGTTTCTGTTTGGTAACTGATGCCAGTTGTAGGAAGTAGCAATTAATAACAAATACTTTTTTTTTTTACTGCACTTACATATAGTCTTCACACATTTGTACTTTACTTGGGTATAATTTTTTCTGATTACATGCAGCTATCTGTACTTTCTTCTGCTTACTTTAACAAAATAGACTTGTTAGTTATTTCAACCTCTACAGATGACAACATAAAATAAAATAAAAGATGTAAATAGAGATAGTTGGTCAACTGGAGTTAAGATGTAGGCCAGCAGATGTAATTTGCTGATATTGGCTAAAAAAAAAAAAAAATCACTCTACCCAACACACACTTTTTTTTAAATCTTTTTTTAATTACCAAAAAATAAATACATAGATATTACCTGTAGATTACAGATTTTTTTTTTCAGATTTTTGCTCTTTTATTTACTTTTTAAGTATCACAGACAAATTAGATATTAGATTTTTTTTTTTGATTTTTTTTTCAATTTGCTTTCAATTTTTATTCAATAATCAAAACGTCACAAATAGGTTACATATTATTTTTTTCAGATTTTTGCCCTTTTTTTTTATTTGCTTTTTATTTTTGCTCAAATCGAAACATCACAAACAAATTAGATATTAGATTAGACATTTTTCAGATTTTTGCTCCTTTATTTACTTTTTATTTTTGTTTAAAAAAAATCGCAAACAAATTAGATTAGAGATTTTTCCAATTTTTGGTCTTTTTTTAATTTACTGTACTTTTTATAATTTTTTATCACTTTTTTTTATTCATCTGTTCCAATGCAACATTTAACATTTTTAGTGACAAGCTAATTCATATTGTAAAATGAGTATCTACTTTGAATAAGAAACGGATTGTGTCATACCTTTATGAAATTGAACCGAATCGAATCATTCCACTCTAAAAAGTAGCATCCTTGAATTGTAATGCAGCGCATGTACCAAGATACGCATCGAATATTATTTTATTAGAGAAATGCACGCCGCTACTCACAAGTCAAAACAAAAAATAATGCCAAGTCAGTTCTATCTCAAGGTACCACTGTATGGTATGGTGGCACTCTTCCTTGCAGGAATGTGTCCCATTGGTAAGAGGACAAATGCCCCTCAACCCCCTCCATTGATAAATACGTGTAGACTTGGAGCGCTTCCTGCTGGTTGAACAATAATCAGCGTGCTTCTGCTAAAAACAGCCCATTTCCCCCCACTGCTAACATTTACTTTGGTTATTTTTGGCGCCGTTGCTGACTTTGAACCTTGGCTATCACTTTCGGATAAACTCTCGAGCTTACTGGGTTCATCGTTCCCAGAATAGCATTCTAATAACAGCAGCACCTGCAATCAATACAGTGGCGGGAAAGAACTTTTTTTTTTTTTTTCACTTTGAAACATTTGTTGGTCCCCCTCACTCCCCGGTTGTTGCTTAACTCCATTTCTAGGAGCTCAGTCAACATTTGGACTTGTATCACCTCTCTAACTGGGTCAACCCTGTGAACTGAACCGGCCGACCCCGGCACGTAGCGCCGTATTTGTCCGAAAACCTTAAAGTCAGCAGAAGACATTCAGATTCCTCCTGTTCAGCCTTCTGGTGCTAACGTCCGTCTGTGTGTTTTTTTTTCTTGCAGCCTTTCGCGTCCGAAGATGCAGAAGACAGGTGAGCCCCGATTTCACACCCGCTCTCTTCACATTTGGTTTCCACTACTGCGACCGTGGAGACCTTTTGCCACCTTCTCAGTAAAAAGGCACTACGGGAAAAATGTTGTTTTTTAGGGAAGGCTTGAAAGCGTTGCATGTTTGTTCTCCAGTGTCTTTTACTGCCTGTTAACTGGCTGTTAAGACCTCGTAAGCGCTGATTTATGTGCCCGTTTGTCCCGCGTAGCTCCGGCATGAAGAGGTTGCCCTTCAGCGACGAGGAGTTCGGGTCACCGCCCAATAAGATGGCCAGGCCAGATGAACCCAAGAAAGGTATGCATGTGTTTATGTGTATACTATAGAGAGGGAAAATGTGTGAACGCTACTACACGTGCATGTCAACTTGCTCTGGCAACCTCCTCTCAGTTTCCACCACACGCACACACGCTGAGGCCTTCACTCATTGGCTTCCAAAGAAATGCCTGTCACAGACGCACGTAAACAAACCTGTGCCCTTTACCCTACATCAAAGTATGGCATGCGGCCCATTCTGGGCTGCATGGACTCCAAACGTAAATCTGACGACAGCAAATGGTAACCGACAGCTGGGCTACTTGTAGAATGTGAATCTCATCTCAGGGGGCAGCCATTTTGTCCACTTGCTGTCGACTGACGATGACATCACAGTTGGTCAGGGCTCAGGTAACGACCAATCAAGGAAACCAGTTATTGCGAATGTCACATGACTAAACCCAGAAGAAAGGTGAGCCGTGGTTGGTCGTTACCTGAGCCCTGACCAACTATGATGTCATCTTCAGTCGACAGCAAGCGGCAAAATGGCCGCCCCCTGACATGGATGAAAACGGGTGGATTTTGCTCCTTTAATCACAATATTAATCAGAATACGTTTTTTGGACTAGTGGGCCCGCATAGAATATATTATTGTAAAGAAAAATTTTGACTTTTTGACTTTATTTTCATTGTGTCTTGCTAGATCTTATCATTTATCATTTTTTATTGATTTAGAATGTAAGTCAGTGTGAGGTTTTTATTTTCATTTTACTTTGGCTTTTTTGAAACGTCTCTTCCCATAAGATTTCAAGACTTCATCATAGAACTAACTCTGTGTTTGTTTTGCTTTTTTTTTTGGTTGTTATCCTTTTTTGCACCACTTATTCTAGAACCCTCTGCTCAAAAAATATTGACAGGAAGTTATGCGAAAGTAGCTGCTGTTAGCATTTGTTGCGTTAATTGTTGTTTTCAGTATTCTAAAGATAAAAAAAAATTCTCAAGTTCCCTCTAGGTCAGGGGTGGGCAAACTTTTTGACTTGCGGGCCACAATGGGTTTGAAATTTTGACAGATGGGCCGGACCAGGAGCATTTGGACCTCATAGCACAGTAAACGCACACAGATAAATGTACAACCCGATTTACTTATAGTGTGCACTTAGGACTGCGTTTTTCAAATGTGCAAAATCCACTTATTTAAAACAGCTTTTCCAATAGCTTCATTTTTATTGTTTTAGCTCAACTTTTGCTGTATTTTTATGCTTTGTAAAGTGACCTTGGGTGTTCTGAAAGGTGCTGTTTTTAAATGAAATGTATTATTATTATTATGATTATTGTAAAATAGCCCTAATCCAGGTAGTACGTTTGCCTCAATGAATATGCAAGATGCGGCATTTACACACTATTTGGCAAAGTGGAAGGAGAAATGTAAATAGATTATAATAGCACATACACTGTGATCTGTCAAACCTGGTGATTGCCTCTATTTTTAATAGATTTCAATTCAAGGCGTAAAGTTAAAGAAATCCAGATTTATTGAAAAAAGATGATCACTTTCAACATTCAAAAACATATTATTACCCACTATAAAAATCCTGGCGCCACCTATTGGTGAAATGCGGGCATTGCAGGGATAAAATTAAAATTAATGATTTTGAATTTTTTTCTAGCCTTATTGGATAAGTTCGGCGGGCCGGATTGAAAAGCATAACGGGCCGTATTTGGCCCGCGGGCCGGGGTTTGCCCATGTCTGCTCTAGTGGTATGTGGAACAATCATTGAATCAATTGTTCAAACTGTACATAATGACACTTTTTGTTTTGTTTTTGGATCCGATGTAGTACATTTAAGCACAATGCATTTGCATTACATCTTTAATACCTATTTGATTTTAAACATTTATTTGGGTTGTGGCAGTGTGTTTACGTCCTTGAATTCCCCATAATGAGGTTCTGAGAAAAATATGAACGGGTCACAAGATATTTTGTTTACCTCGCATAATTTGTTTTTAAGTTTTTCCACAGCTTATCAGGTCACTAAAAATCCAATAGAAGCAACAAAAAATGAGTTCACGATTTCCAATAAAGCTCCTTTTGAAGAAACATGACCTCAAATGTATTTTAATTGTTGATGGATTAAAAGGAATTGAGGGTTATTTAAAGAAAAAACAACAACAACAACCTCCCACGTGAAATAAGCCTTGCAGAAGTTCAACCGGTCCGCCAGCTACAGGCAGTGATGTTGTTGTCTAACAGAGCTGTCAATCATTTGCAGCGCTGCCTCTTAAAATGACGGCAAACACATTTTTACATGGCGACAACACCAGTCAGGAGCAAAAAAAACAAACAAAAAACAAACAAAAAACAAACGCTCGTTACCCTGCCACCAATATATACACAGGAATGTGTCATAAAAGCTCAGCTTTTAAATAGAACCTGCTGATGGACAACTGTGTAGTGTTTACATAGAAAATCCCAAAAATTCTGATCACAGAAATGCAAGAAACTGGATTTAGGGAAGAATGAGAGTCTACTATGTGTACTTTTTTAAAAATTTTATTTTAAATAATGCTTCTGGAGTCACTTAAAAAAAAGGGAAAGGTATTTTGAATTGCCATGTGACTTGAGATGTCTGAATCAGATGTACGCTTGTTTTTGTGTCAGCGCGTTGCCCAAAGTGACGTGTTGACATTTAATATACTTAATATACTTAAGATATGACTTAAGTTGATTGAA